>NC_069504.1:1020242954-1020591704 GCF_027579735.1 Bombina bombina
CATGTTTTTTCTGGACACCTATGAGTTACACATGCTGCAGGGTGTGCAGGGAGGAACCTGTATTGTGTTTCTATACAGCACTATTTATATGCACTATTCATATTCCGCCGTGCAGCATGTGTAACTTATAGGTGTCCAGGAAAACATGACTGTGGTGGCAACTTGAGGTGGGGTTGGTGTCAAATTAAACAAAATGTGATCTGCAGATAATCATAACATTTTCAAACTGATTTAAATGTGGTTATGAAAACTTAAAATAGTTTATAACAATGATACCTAACATCTTAATACCAGGTTGATTGGAAATTGACAATTTTGCATGCATTTATCCTTAAAGTAGCCTTAGCTGAATAAGCCTACTTATTAAATGTCAATGTCTTTTCCCCTAAGTTAAGCAGAACAAAAATAGCCGAGGTTTGCAAAGGTGACTTTTATTTTGTCCCTTTCTGTCATCTTTTTTTTTTATGCACCAAAGACACTGTGCCTCTGGCACTTTCCGCTGCCCTCTAACATTACATTCCTGTGCATTATTCCTGTACAGGCTGAAGGCTTAAGAGAAAATACCTTAATACTTGCGCAGCATAATTATTTCTACAAAATAAAAGAGAGAACACAGAGTAAACGTTATAAATACTGTATTGGCTGCAGAACATTAACTTTGCATAACTAGATATGACCACCCATGCTTACATATGCCCTACAAAGGGTAGAATAAAAGTGGCACATTAACAGCAATCACATGAGCGCAATTACAATTTACACTAGTATGATGCCTGATGAAACGGTCCTATTGGACTGAGAAACGCGTAGCAAAATAAATACTAAAGTTTTGAAGTCAAGACCCGGTTTTTGTATCTTCTTGTAGCTGCTTGCAGTGCCTTTCATTTCAGAGGGACAAAAGACCACTATATTCCTTTGCACTGACGCTGTCAGTTTGTTTGGGACAGAGCTCGATCGTGTGAACAGTGTTCCTTGGGGAAAATACCACTGTTTATTGAACACCTCCATGGTGATCCGGCACCTTCAACTTCACAGCTGCTTACCTCCACCTCCCCTTCCATAGGTCTCCCGGGTGAGACCCCCAGCGTACTGACTGCTGGACACCGAATGTCAGTCTGCCTGCTAGTTCACTCAAGGTGCCACTCTGTTTGTGAGTAGTTTTATCGCACAATTTTGTTTTTTCTTCATATGTATACGATTTACACTATGTTGGCGCCCCTTGTCTTCTCCTCCTCCTAGTATGATTAATGCGTCCTCGGAGCTCTGGTTAACTATTTGGTGAAAAAAATAAGTCTTACAAAACACACAAAATAAGTCTTACAAAAAGTGTGTTCTCTATTTGGGTTTTTATTACTTGATTATTAATCATGAAGTCATCAAATCTCCATATAAAGGGTTGGTCCGGTACAGTGGGCCATTTCATTTTACAAATAACTGGGGCATGATCAGACCACGTCATGGGAAGTATCTGAATACTCGTGACCCAAGCTAAAGTAGATTGGTCTGTGAATATGTAGTCAATTCTTGTGAACAAATCATGTGGATGTGAGAAAAATGTATAGTTCTGTCTGGTGGGGTATAGGGTGCACCATGTATCATGAACAGCTAGCTCCTCAAGTCTAGAATTACATTATTTAATAAAAAAAATTTGGGATAGAGGCTGTTGTCCTAGACGTATCCAATACAGGATCAAGGGGAAAATTAAAATTCCCTCCCATACGAAGTTCCAATATTTTATTAGTGAGGATAGACATAAATTTGTTTTGCTGTGGGTTTGGGAAATAAGCGTTGACTAGGATGACCATTCTGTTGTGTAAGGTGGCCACAATTATTAAATACCGTCCCTCAGGGTCCTTCTCTATGTGCACTAGGGAGAAGGGGGCAGAGTGCTTAATCAGAATTCCCACCCTGTTTTTTTTTGTGGTGCCGGATGCAAAGTATGAGATCAGGAATTTAGGTTTGGTCCAGTTGGGTTCTTTACCTCTTTTAAAATGGGTCTCTTGTAAAAAATATTATGTCACAGTGT
The DNA here is from genome assembly GCF_027579735.1 of Bombina bombina. Taxonomy (NCBI): domain Eukaryota; kingdom Metazoa; phylum Chordata; class Amphibia; order Anura; family Bombinatoridae; genus Bombina; species Bombina bombina. Next base: position 1,020,244,981 of record NC_069504.1, read on the forward strand.
GTCCTAGTGGCATCCCTGATCAAATTAGTTATTTTTTCAGGAATATTAAGGTCTTTTGCATTTATAGTCATCAATGACAGATTGTGCTCACAGTGTGTAGGCATATTTGTATGATGGAGGGAGAGAGGGAGAAAAAAAAAGGGGGGGGGGGGTGGAAGAAGAGAGAGGAGGTCAATAGAAGGGGTAAGGAGGGAGAGAGGGGGTTAAAAAAGAGAAAGGAAATGAAAAGCAATAGATAAAAGTGACTGAGATCTAGTCTCTAGTGCCGAGACTAGTGGTCTTATATTAATAGGAAAGTGTGGTATGTAAAATGTTGCGTTTGGCGACAGTATTTAGTGCAGATATAATTTAGTTAAATCGTAGCAGAGTGCAACTTGTTCAGCTGCAGTCAAGTGAAAGAAGGTGAAAGAGAATATGAAAGTGTGGGATCAGTATCCCCACACCTGATGCGGTTGATAAAAACAAAAGTGTAGTATGATAGGCAGTAGTCTGAGCCTGAGCTAGTCGGGTCCTGAGAGGTGCCTTGGGAATCTCTCAAGTGCAAAAAACATAACTTAGTCAAAACCATAAATACATGTTCAACATATTCAACAAATTCAACAATAACATATAACTCTAATCATGAACTTTAACAATGAAGAGGGTTATCATGCCTGTCCTCAGCCCTTGAGATATGTAAGTGCACTTCGACTTGTGATTAAACCTAAATATAAACCCTCATTTTCCTATATCTATAGGTTTCCTAGCTAATGGTGGGTTCCCTGTGTGTAATTTGAGTGCTATAATTTAATATTTTAAGCACATGGCAGCTACAGGTAGCTTTGGGTGAGAGTCTTGTCTACTGTAAAAGCTATAATCCGTGACCTTGGCTGGTGAGACATGTAAGTGTGCAGTAATGTGCTAAGATAGCCGAATGTTAACCCACATAGTTCTACATTTTGTAGATTCCCCAGCTAATGTTGGGTGTCCTATGTACATTGCAAAAGCTGGTGTTCTGATCAGCTCCATGGATGTAGATGTGGTCCTGTGTGTTAGTCTTACAAAATCTCTTGGATGTTTCATCATTTCCCTCCAGCCCCATAGACTATAGCGAGGTATCGACAAGGAGCTACTCTAAGCCCTGAGTTAACTCCACATACAGTAAGTATGAGTCATAGATGTCACCCATCAAACAAACCCTCAATAAACATAGTGTTAAATAAAAAACAAACAAACATTTTACATGGAAATAAACAAGTTTGTCAGTAAGCATTCAATACTTATCTGGTTCCTGCGAGGGGACCAGTGAAATAGCATTAAAGGACAGCAAAAAGTCTATCCAATATTTAATAGGGGTGTCTTCTTGTATGTTTTGGTCCTGCTGAGGGATATCATCCCCGCAGGGGATGGGATGTCTATCTCCAAAATCCTACAAAATTCAGGTAGGTCTGGCTGAGTTCTGTATACTGCTTGTTTTCCGTTTCGGGTAGCTATTATGCACACCGGGAAGCCCCATTTATATTGAATCTTGTGTGTCTGAAGATCACTGGTAATGAATCGAAGGTTTTTCCAAATTGAGTTGGCTCAGGTCCGAAAAGATCTGTATAGGAATTCCCGCATGAGTCAGATCCTTAATGGCTCGAGCTTTCTGAGATATAGTGTCCTTATCTTTGTAGCTTAAAAATTGAATTATAATGTCTCTTGTGGGTGCTTTGGGGGAGGGCCTCGGGTGGAGGACACGGTGGGCTCTTTCCATCGGGATATCAGGTGAATTTGGTGTGCCCTTTATTGTACGAAATAGGGTTTGTAAGTGGCCCTCCAGAGCAGTGTTGCCAACCGTCTCTGGGACCCCTCTAATTTGCAGGTTGTTCTGTCTTCCTCTGTTGTCCAGGTCCTCTACCCTGGACAACAGAAACTGTATGTCTCCCTCTTGATCATACATGCGTTGAGAGTTAGATGTTACTTGTTTTAGCAGGGTCTCCTGTTTTTTTTTTAAGAGTTTGAATTTGTTGGTTGACCTGGTGGAAGACTTTTTTCAGATCTCCAAATAATGATCTCATTTCTGTCAGTACAGCATTAATATCTGCTTTTGAGGAGATAACATTAAAGGGACAGTCTAGGAAAAAATAAACTTTCATGATTCAGAAAGAGCATGTAATTTTAAACAATTTTCCAATGTACTTTTATTACCAAATTTGCTTTGTTCTCTTGGTATTCTTAATTGAAAGCTTAACCTAGGAGGTTCATATGCTAATTTCTTAGACCTTGAAGGCCACCTCTTTTCAGAATGTGTTTTAACAGTTTTTCACCATTAGAGGGTGTTAGTTCATGTATTTCATATAGATATCACTGTGCTCGTGCACGTGAAGTTATCTGGGAGCAGACACTGATTGGCTAAACTGCAAGTCTGTCAAAAGAACTGAAATAAAGGGGCAGTTTGCAGAGGCTTAGATACAAGATAATCACAGAGGTTAAAAGTATATTAATATAACTGTGTTGGTTATGCAAAACTGGGGAATGGTTAATAAAAGGATTATCTATCTTTTAAAACAATAAAAATGCTGGTCTATACCTTTAAGGTCCTCTCTTGTAAGAGGTTCTTGTGGTTGTGAGTCAAAATTGGATTCCGCTGTGGGCTGCAGAGGGTTAATGGGTGAAGCCTCGACAATGTGCATTATGTCAGGCCCAGTGGTGACCGGTTTGAGATAGCTGGTAAGGTTTGCGCTTTTAGCGCCTTTTTCCCCTTTATTATTTTTTCTGTTAGACATATTGAGAGTGAGGATAAATACTTTATTATATGCCAAACTCCGTTCAGGCTTCAATCCTCCTTTATCTGAATTCAGTTGTTATTCTTATGTTTACAGATGTCCCAATGTGAAATGTTGCACCCCCTCTTTATATGTACACAGAAGAAAAGAGAAACAAAATAAAGTATCAAGCCTGCTAGATGGTTCTTTTAGTATGATGTCTGCTTTTTATGAGGCCAAGGGTGTTTTAGCGTGGGTTTTATTCAGTGGAACCTCTCCGACCTTAATCCTCTGCCTTGTATCTGCCTATTCCATATGACCTAAGATGCAGCAGACCCCAGGTGCTTTTCTTTACAATATTGGCCAAATGATAAATGGGTCGGGGCAAGGAAGAGAATCTTTTTCAGCCCCCAGTCAAATAAAGAAAGGAGTCGTCTAAGCAACACAGGCCGAGTCCTTTCTACGCCGTCCAGCTAATCCCTCTATAAGAATGGCAGTTTTGTGGCAGTCTTATTTCATAAGATGACCCCTTTTCCCCACGCTATTGTCTCCTCTGTTATTATTTGTGTTCAGAGAACACTTCTCTTACCGAGGGTCAGCGTTGATGCGTCACGGGACTCCTTTGGAGTATCAGCAAAGGCCTGCAGTAGCTAGTGGGTAAGTTCTTCCCGGGTCATGTATAATCTGAGTGCTAACAGCTGGACGATGCTTTCCCCTATAGCCAGAAGGTCAGATTGCTGTTTTTGGGAGCGATGTCAAAAGTATTCGCATGTAAGGAGAACACAGCGCCGCTCAGTGTCAGAGGTGTAGTGGGGCCGTTAAGACCTCAGTCTCAATCGATGGCGCACCTCACAGCAGATCCCACCGAGGCTCCTAAATTTGTGTCGGATTATGCTCCTGAGGTGGAACCCAAGATTTGGAGTAAATTTTAGCAAACTCGGCCCTGTTATTAAGTTAGCATCAGGTGTAGGGCTTAGGAGCCAGGATTGAAGCAGCCATCTCCTTGCGTGGCCAGGCTCCGCCCCCCAATACAGTTGTATTTATGATGTTTTATATTTATTCGTTGTGTTAAAATTGTTAATAAATAATCTGCGGCCTTTATAGCCCAAAGATGTTGTATGTGTGTTTATTTAATATGAGAACGTAGTACCTAATTAAGGGGTCAAGTCTGATATGTGAGGAATTTATAGACCAGTGTTTCTCAACCGCAGTCCTCAAGTACTTCCAACAGTCCAAGTTTTCATTATAGCTGAACTAGAGCACAGGTGAAATAATCAGCTGATTAGTAACCATGGTAACTAACCTGCTCTCACCCATAGCTGATTATTTCACCTGTGCTCTACTGTAGCTCAGCTATAATAAAAAAATGGCCTGTTAGGGGTACTTGAGGGCCACAGTTGAGGAACACTGTTATAGACAACTGCTTGATCACTAAAAAATCTGCAAAAGAAATAGCTTACAAACTGCTGGTCTATGTATTAAGCAAAATATAGAATTAATTATTAAAATAACTTTATTAAAAGACTATTAATCTGATAAAATTAGTAACAATAGAGTGTGAACATCTAAATTTCACTGTCTATCTTAGTGATAAAACTTTAGACTTTTGTTTTGGAAGAACTAAGGCATTTTGCATTTTCCTTGAACATTAAACAACTAAAGAAAGATGAACAACAGCTAAGTGTTCTATCTGTGATATGTTGGGTTAAAGAGATCAGCTTTTAGTGAGAATTATTGTTTGCCTAAAATAAAAATGTGTAGGTGATGGTTAATTGTACATGAAATAGTGCATTGTGCTGGCATTAGTTTTTTTTTAATAACTCATTTAAAAACCAGTATTCCATTTTATTATTATTTTTTTCTATTAATGACATTTCAGGCTCTAATACTTGGCATAAGAATGTACTTTCTCAACCATTTAAAGTTAGTGCAAATTGTCTTGGAATGATTAAATAATTCTTCGTTTTATTCCTTGTATATACTTAAATGGATGGAAATATATTATGAGGTTTATTTTCCAAGAAGTAGCAGACATGAGGTAACCTACCAGCAAATAATTGAGTAATTTAAGACTGGAAATCATATCGTACCAGACCTAGGTGATCAACGTCCTTAGGTTTAATGCCTTAGCTATATCTTGTAAACTGTTAATACACTGATATCAATGTATGTTTCAACTTATGATAATAATACAAAGGGGACATTCTAGTTTAAAGGGACAAAGTCAAAACAAAACTTTCATAATTTGCATAGAGTATGCAATTTTTTAAGAGAATATTTATTTTACTTCTATTAACATTTTACCTTGTTCTCTTTGTATCATTTATTGGAAAAAAAATAATATGTACATATCCTTCACTACTGGGAGATAGCTGGTGATTGGTGGCTATGCACATATGCTTCTTGTCATTATCTCATCAGATGTGTTCAGCTAGCTCTCAGTAGTGTATTACTGCCCAACATGAAACTCACATTTTTATTTCATGATATAGATAAAACATACACGTTTAAGCAACTTTTCAATTTACTTAGGTTATCAAATTTACTTCATTTACTTATTATCATGAATCAGGTGAGCCAATGAAAATAGGCAAATATGTGCAAACACCAATCAGCAGCTAGCTGCCAGTAGTGAGCCTACCTAGGATACCAAGAGAATGAAGCAAATTAGATAACAAAAGTAAATTAGAAAGTTGTTTAAAACTGTATGCTCTGTCTGAATCATGACATTGAGTAATTATGTTAAAATTTTGCTTTTGGATCTTTTTCAGGTGCCTTGCTGTTCTGTGACATTCAGCCCATGGCTGAGCTGTTTTGTACTCCCAGACAATAATCTATATTACTCACTCAGAACCTATATGGACACACACATGGGCAATAGCGCATAATATGCATTACAAAAAATAAAAAAAACTACCATTACAAAAACAAAAATACCATTACAAAAAATAAACAAATTACCAAAAATAACAAAAGAGTTATGACTTTTCTAACCCACCCAAGTAAAAAGAAATTGCCTTAAAGTAAACCAGTTCTTTCTGTGAAATAAAATATACTCTAAAAAGTGCTCTGAAAAGGGCATTTGGCTGGGTATTGCCCGTTAACAGGGCATTTAGCTCTTTTGCTTCAAAGAGGAAAAAAAACAAACCCTAATCTTAAAAAAAAACACCCTAAGAAAAAAAACCTTACTCTAAACCCCAATATGGTACTCACCAAAAAAATAAAAGTACAGTGATCACTTGTGTAATAATAATATGTTATTCAAAAAGTGACAAATATATAACAATGTGGTACAAATATGTGTGCAATAGACTAATTAAGGACTTGTGTAGCAACCCTCAATGGAGAGAAGAGGAGAGAAGAAGAGGAGAGAAGAAGAGGAAGAGAGAGAGAGAGAGAGAGGAAAAGAGAGAGAGAGGAAAAGAGAGAGAGAGGAAAAGAGAGAGAGAGAGAGAGAGGAGAAGAGAGAGAGAGGTGAAGAGAGAGAGAGAAAGAGAGAGAGAGAGAAAGAGAGAAAGAGAGAGAAATTGAGAGAAAGAAAGAGAGAGAGAGGAAGAGGAAGAAAGAGAGAGAGACAGAGGAAGAGAGAGATAGAGAGAGAGAGAGAGAGAGAGAGAGAGAAAGAGAAAGAAAGAGAGAGAAAGAAAGAGAGAGAAAGAAAGAAAGAGAGAGAGAGAAAGAAAGAAAGAAAGAAAGAAAGAAAGAGAAAAAGAGAGGGAGAGAAAGAAAGAGAGAGAGAGAGAGAAAGAGAGAGAGAGAGAGAGAAAGAGAGAGAGAGAAAGAGAGAGAGAGAGAGAGAGAGAGAGAAAGAGAGAGAAAGAAAGAGAAAAATAGAGAAAGAGAGAAACAGAGAGAGAGAGATTGAGATCCAGACTATATCCCAGAGCTGGCCGAAATCCCCAGAATATACAGCAGACTTACACAGATAAGTGGCAAAAAGTCAGCATTTTATTAGACAAAAATAGGAATTGGCCTGTTGCCAAACATTTCAGCTTACGCAAGAGCTTTCCTCAGTGGAGGCCCAAGTAGACATAGAGGCCCATTTATCAAGCTCTGTATGGAGCTTGAAGGGCCGTGTTTCTGGCGAGTCTTCAGACTCGCCATAAACAGCAGTTATAAAGCAGCGGTCTAAAGACCTCTGCTCCATAACCCTGTCCGCCTGCTCTGATTAGGCGGACAGGAATCGCCGCAATTCAACCCGATCGAATACGATCGGGTTGATTGACACCTCCCTGCTGGCTGATTGGCCGCGAGTCAGCAGGGGGCAGCGTTGCACCAGCAGCTCTTGTGAATCGATCAAGATTGCTTCCAGCGCTTGAAACCCCAGAGGACATGCCAGACATGTCCTTTGTCGTTAACGACCATTTTTTAGGACGTGCCTGGCACATTCTCGGTCATTAAGGGGTTAAAAACATTTAAAAATACATTAAAAGCCAGAATATTGCTCCCAACTTGTAGTCACTATGGTATAGTACCACTATATATAGTTAGTGGACGATATTTGCCGGTATTCTGGTCAGATGGAAGCAGAATAGGTAAGGATCCTATTGAATGCTTCACTGTTTGATAACCAGAACCATTGCGATACCTTTCCTGGTGACGTAAACAAGTGAGCATGGCTATGATGTATTCCGAGGATGATGGCGGCGCTCCATCTTCATCCCGGCGGCGGTCCTTCTTCTTACCATACACTATATCCTGATAAGAACACTGTTTTGTATAAAAATTATTAGCATGTATATGTTGATAAATATGCTATGCTGTATAATGTATCTATACAGCAGAGGTTTCTCAAAGTCTTAGGCCTAGTTTCCATTAAAGTTTGGAAACTGGTGGTAACATAGAAATACTCCATAGACTTTAATGGAGATTAATGTTTTATCACAAGTTTCCAAACTTTACCACCTCAATGGAATCTAACCCCAGAGGCGTAACTAGAAACCACAGGGCCCAGGTGCAAGAATCTAAGAAGACCACCCCTTCCCCCTCCAAAAAAGGTGAATTTAATACATTTTTTTTTTTTACATTTAACACAGAAAAAAAAGTGTGAATAAGATTACATGTCTGCAAAAGGAGGTACCCTGTGCCCACAGTCTGTGAGATGGTCTGACCCCCTATTACTGTATATATATATATATATATATATATATATATATATATATATATATATATATATATATATATATATATATATATATATATTGACACTATTTAACCCCCCAGTACTGTATATAGTAAGTTAGCGACACAGTCTGTAATCTGCCGGTGAGATAGCTGGCCTGACCCTACCCGCCCAGTACTTTATAAAGTGACCACAGTAGTCAGTGACATGGTCCACCCCCCCATACTGTATATAGTGGTACTGTATAGTGACACTGTTTACCCCCTAGCCTCCCATGCTGTAGTAACAAGGTTTGTAATTTGCTGGTTCCACAAACATACACAAACACACATACATGCATAAATACACACACAGTCACATACATACACACACACACCATACACACACATAAACACTAATGGGTAAAACAGAAACACTAACCCCTGTAGTCATGTCACATTCACATGATATCAGTACAGGCAGTGGTAGGTTAACGTTTTTTATAAAAAAAAAATTATAATTTTTTTTTTTTAAAGCTGGGCCCCCACCCTCAGGGGCCCAGTCGCACCTGCAACCTTTGCACCCCCTGTAGTTTTGCCCCTGTCTAACCCTTAGTCGGTGGGCCTCCCTTCTGGCAAAATTTACAAGACAGTGCCCCCCCCATAATACTTTTTCTCTTTAAAGAAATTTGTAATATTTATTTTTAGTTATTATTTGGGGAATTTACATCTGATCCAGGGTTTACACACAACTCACAAGAGCTGATTCTGCTCAACCAAACAGATTGCTTCACTTACTCCTGTGGTAAATACAAGTTACTGAACAAGAAAACAAAAACAATGCAGTCTCTGAGCAATTTTGACCTCTGTGCCTTCCTTTCACCTATATTCTGTTCTTTCTCTTATTCCAACACAAAATGGCAAGTGTCATTATTGTCTCTTAAAAACAGCTCTACATTTTGCCAGTTAGCTGCAGTTTGTGAATTCCACAGGATAGTGTGAAACATCATTGTTCCCAGGCCTGTCCTTATATGCTCTCATGCCCCCATGGGGAGGCCCATCTCACACTTTGAAAACCACTGCTATACACTGATGAGTTTGCTGCACATTATAATGATGTTGAGTATCTATATCCAAATAATGACACACATATGCATAGACTGGCTGTTATCAGACCCCCAGCACTTGGACCCTGGTTCCACTGCACTAATGGTAGTTTTGAAACTTTTTCTCAACACTTCTACTAATGGCCTTTCTTCTCTTGACTGTAGAAACTGGAGATCTTGGAGATGCCTCTGTACCAGATTAAACAATTTGTTAGGTTGATGTCTGTTCAGTAGCTGTTGAATGCATCTTATGACATTGTTGTCCTCTCCTCTAGGATGTGCTCATTGAGCAGATGTCAAGAAAATTACTCAAGTATCATGACAAGTCTCAAAACAAGAGAGTAAGAGAGACAAATGACAAGAACGGGAATACACAGCCCAAATACAGATGACCTTTGAATAGAATAAAGCTGGATGCTTACACCCAGAGGTCACTTTGAAAAAATATATGTATAGAACAATTTAATGAACAGCTAATATAACTTGGTTTTCATTTGTTTTTATTTAACTATTTTACTCTATTACCTAAAGGATTATAGTGAAATAAACAAAAATAAAGGAGAACAAACTAGATAAATAAAAAAAAAATAAAAAAAAAAAAAGACTGTACACTGTTATGGAGAAATAGATCAGGTGTACTACTTTGCCTTTTTGTGTGAATTTAGAACTTTCTGTGGGGAGGGGAAAAGCTGGTGGTAGGGGGGCTATGCAAATAATTTAACTGTTCATTAAAGAGAAGTACAACATTAAACGGTGTCCATCATATAGCAGAACAGCCATTTTTTAAGCAATCTTTCTGGTATTGGTTGGTATAACTATTTTATGTAATTAATACTCTCCGAGAATCATTTTATTCATCTCAAGAGCACATTTACAAAATATTACAAACACCAAAAATTATATAGTGTATTAAATCACAAAATCTGTCCTTGTTTAATGTCCCTGAGCACAGGGTCATGATTGTTTATCATTCCTTAGATCCTAAAACTTCCGAGACTTTCCTCTGTCATTCGCTATGACCTATTTACTTTGATAATCTGTAAATGTGTTCAGTGTATTCGGTAAAGCACACAATGTATCTATGAAAGTTATCTATATAAAGCAGAAATACAAACAAGTTCATAATATTGCAAAACCCAAATAACATATTTAAAAGCCATTACTAAAGATTACTAACTAGGGGAGAGAAGTTACTAGTCCAGAGGGAAAAGTTACTTTACAAGCAAATGGAATTTCCATGCAAAGTACGTAGCATTTCTGGGGTTCTCATATTCAAAGTCTTTCCAATCCATTTGAAATCTACATTTGTCACAAGGTTTTCAAATGTACTTGTGACATGATAACAGCCCTATACCATGCACAGGGACAATTCAACACTTGTATTTCAATTAATTGGACTTCTCACATATTGTTCTACAGATTTTTAGGCTGTTCACATTCTCACCTTGGAACTATTGAAAACCCATTGCTTTCCTGGATAACATTTCTTGGCTCTTTACATGTTTTTTTCCAACGTTAAAGTCCTTGTTTAAAATTGCATGCTCTAACTTTATCCTGAAAAGTTTCATTTTCACTCAACTTTATTCAAATGTATTAGGCATTGTATCATCAACATTGAGGGCTAGATTACAAGTAGAGCACAATCAATAGTGCAGGGTGTGTTATCATTTACCAGTGAATGGCTAAATATATATATATTTTTATTTAGGTTTTCAAAGCTTTATTTGGAAGAAAATAACATACATGTTACAAATCACTGTATCGCAGATGATCATTAATACATGAAAATCACATGGACCTGAATCAGACAGACAGTTATAACAGAGTTAACATTGCTTTTAAGTCTATAAAAATTCTTCTTAGTCCGGATTGCTAGGTCATATGTTCTGCGGAAACAGGCAACAACAGTCCAGTAAAGATATACAAACAACAAAAAGTAAACAAACTTCACAAAAAAAACTTCTTATATAACCTCTAAGCATGTTTCAAAACCTGTCTGAGTAAATACATTATATGTAAGGTTCATTTCTATTCAGTGCCTAAAATACATTGAATTATGCTACCAGCTTTAGATAATATTGTAGTTGTAGTTGAGGGAGGGGCGAGGGGTATCTTAGGGGTTTCAGTAGTAAGCTTTTTAGTGAGTCATGTGCCAGTGTTAAGGGGTGCTAGGGAGTTTTGATATTCATCCCATATAAAGTGAATAGCATAGAAATCATCTAGTTTACCTGTTTTGGTGTAATGATATTGTTCTAAGCTAATGGCCATTTCAACTCTGTCTCTCCAGAATTGGACAGTTGGTAAAGTGAGTTTTTTCCAATTATATGGGATATACCTTTTTAGCCGTATTGATCAATATAGTCCAAAGTTTGAGTCTATATGTGCATGGTATAGGGGGGAGGACATTGAACAGGAACGTCCACGGTGTAAGGGGAACGGGAGAACCCATTACTGATTCTATTTCTATATTTATGTCTGACCAGTATTGTTGCACATATGTTTGAAACAAATTCACAGTTCCAGGGTGGAAAGGAGAGAGAGGGGAGATATAGGTATAATAAAACATGTACTTTATTGATGTTTCTTAAAACAAACCGGCACAGCAAACAGTGAGATCCTTCTGCTGACGCGTTTCCTGCCTCACTGGCAGTTCATCAGAGCATACGGATAGTAACTTACACAGCTGTTAAATCACTTGCAACAATGTATAACAGACCAATCAAAAACAAGTCATCTAAGTAAACTTGCACACCTTAATGTAGTGCTCACTTAACCCTTGATAGTACAAGACTTAGTAATTATAAATTAGCGATTAGTCAAACAATGAATTTATATACACTTGTAATTGAAAAACAGACTTTAAAAGTAGAAAAAATATTTTTAAAAAACCTTTGAATTGGGATGCGGTCATAGAATGTTTCCATAACAACAAAGAAAAAGTGGATTTTATTGTCAAACATTTGTATTTCTGTAAAACTTGCCAAATTTGTCTGCACGCTTGAAAGGACAGGTAAAGACAAAGCCTGGTGAAATGATATTAGAAAAATATATATATATATCTAATCAACAAGTATGCAGACAAATTCTTAAGTATAAAAGATAAATACTAATTATATTAGCAAGTCTGCAAGCATGTTTCTAGGGATATAGTCATAAATATAGCGTGTCATTTTTGAAAATAATACAAAATTGGCAGAAATACTCTATTTATAGATTTAGGTGGGTAGATATTTATATATGCACAGAGTCTATTCTTGAACAATATTGTTATACAAAGATCCATCGGTATTTGGTCTCTAACACTTACAGACTGGTATTTACCAAGATTAGGAAACTTGGGGAAAAAAAAAAAAAAAGGGGGCATTCTTCTCAATAGTAGAAGATTTTAGTCATTACAAATGTATAAAAACAATAGTAAATGTTCTACATCTGAAGAAGATGGGAAAGAAGAAATATTTATAGTATCAACCAATAACAATTTACCCATTGTGAACATAATACTCTATTTATCAATGAAAAGTTTTACATCACTGATTTTGTTTATTCCACAAGGGTGACCAGTCTTAAGTGTATAGATCCAAAAGATCTCTCTTTTACTTAGGGCATGGTACCTATTACCTCCTCTAACCCCCAGAGTGACCTGTTCTATGCCTTGGAACTTAAAATGTTTAAGTCGATTTTCATGTTGGAAAAAATGCTTAGCAACTGGTGTCTTAGGGGTCTCAGCCTCTAGGGACAGTAGATGTTCCCTAATTCTGTCTTTCAAATTCCTAGAGGTGAGACCCACATACTGAAATTTACAGAACATACAAGTTACAAGATAAACTACAAAAGTTGAATTGCAGTTGATCTTGTCCCTTATTTTATATGTCTTGCCTGTATTGGTAGATTTAAATATGTCTCCTATAATGACATATTCACAACTTTTGCAAGGTTTTACTCCACATTTGTGAAACCCTACATTGGTGGGTAACCATTGACTAAGTGTAACTCTTCCACAACCTAGTTTAGGTCCAAAGTTTTTTCTTAAGTCATCTCCAATAGTGTCAGATCTACTCGCGATAAAGTTACAACTCTTAGAAATGTCTTGAAGATCTATATCTCTCTCCAGTAGTGGTAATCTAGTTTTGATTATACTGCATACCTCACTGAACTGTTTACTATATCTAGTGATAAAGTTAATACCTTCTCTCTTTTTGTTTTTATTGTCAGTCCCTGTCTTGTCTTTCAATAAATCATTTCTATTAAAAGTGGACACCAATGTCGATATTTCTTGCAACTTAGTTGCATCATATCCTCTATCTATCAGTCGTTTTGTTAGGCTATCTGCATGTTTCCAATAGTCGTGTAAATTTGTGCAGTTACGTCTGAGCCTGATGTATTGTCCCTTAGGTATCCCTTTCTTAAGGTGACCTGGGTGTGAGGAGTCAGCTCTCAGAATGGTGCTTCCGCTGATCTCCTTCCTATATACTTCTGTGATTAACTCATTGTTATTATGCTTTAAGAGTACATCCAAGTAAGGTATACTAGTGTCTGATGTACTATAGGTAAACCTTAAATTCTGATCATTGAGGTTGATGAACTCAACAAACTGCTCAAGTAGTTTGATGTTGCCGTCCCAAATCAGAAGAACATCATCTATGTAGCGAGTGTACAGTATTATGTTCCTCTGGAAGGGATTGCAGACATCAAAGATTTTCATCACTTCAAAATTGGCTAAAAAAAGGTTTGCATATGAGGGGGCGAATTTCGCCCCCATCGCTGTCCCCCTCAGCTGTAGAAAAAACTCACCATTGAATATGAAATAATTTCTATTCAATAGAAAGTTAATGGCTTGTAGGATATAATCTATAAGCTTATCATCATAGCCTGAGTATCTCACGAGCATATTTTGTATAGCTTCAATACCCAGAGTATGTGGGATGCAAGAGTAGAGTGAGACTACATCTATAGTCACAAGATGATAGTCTTCACTCCACTGTACATCTTGTATTAATCTGATAAGATGTTTAGTATCTCTAAGGAACCCTGGTAGTGCTTGTACAATGGGTTGTAGTTGTGCATCCACCCATTGACCCAGCCTTTCTCCCAGGGAGCCAATAGCAGAAATTATTGGTCTCCCTGGGGGAGTCTCAAGGGATTTGTGTACCTTCGGTAGGTATTTAAAAACAGGTACCCTAGGGTTCTCTTCAAAAATGAATTCACTAGTTTTAGTGGACAGAATAGAATTTTCAAGTCCCAAATCTAGAACATGTTTCAGTTCCCTTTGAAACTTGGTTGTGGGGTTAAATGTTAGTTTTTTGTAAGTGTCACTATCCCCTAATTGTCTGTAAGCTTCAGTGAGATAATCTTTTACATTTAACACAACAATAGAGCCGCCCTTATCAGAGTCAACGATTGTTATATATTGATTATTTTTAAGACGTTTCAATGCATGTAGTTCTTTGTTGCTCAGATTTCTATACCTGTGTGAGTCATAGTTGTCAATTCTATTAACTTTTTTATGTAACAATACCAGATCCTGCTCTAAGATAGAATGAAACAATTCTATAGTATCATTCCTAGCCTGAACAGGATAAAAATCACTAGGTCTATGTTCTTTAATCAATTGCTGTTTATTCACTCTGTTATCAATGTTTGTAGTATTACTTTGTAACTCACATAAGGACACTATGTCACACAGATCATTGAAATTGCAATTATCACTTAAATTGACATTAGCCCTTTGCGTGTCACAAGGTAAATCTGACACATTCAAATTTTTGAAATGCTTTCTCAGTGTTATCTTTCGCACAAATTTATTAATATCAAGAATTGTGTCGAATAAATTGAAGTCTCTTGCTGGTGAGAAACCTAGTCCCTTGGTGAGAACAGAAACCTCATGTTCATCCAACTTAGTAGAGGAAAGATTAATTATTTGCCGCTTGTGTAATTCTTCTTCTTCCACTGTGTTCTGCGGCTGGGATATCTTGGAACAGCAGGGTTTTTCCCCTGTAGATCTTCCACTTTTTCTTTGTTTTTTCCTTTTTTGTGTTCCACAGTGGTAACCCCGTTTTTTGGCCTCGCTCCTAAAGCTGAATCTGAGTCCTCATTAGCTTTAATTGGTGTTGAAGTAATTGGAGCTGAAGCCTCAGAGGTGGCCGATGTTGAAGCCAAAGCCGAGTTATTATCACTGGTCATAACTGTACTTTCGAAACTTGAGAATGTCACTTTTTTGCTGCTTCTGTTGTTTTTGTGACTCCCCTTATTTTTGTTATTCTTTTTCTGTGTTCTCTTTTCAGTATTCCAACTATATACAATATTTAGATCATAATCACGTGTGTCCCTTGTGTATTTCTTGTATTTATGCTCAGAGAGATTTTTTTCCCAAGTTTCCTAATCTTGGTAAATACCAGTCTGTAAGTGTTAGAGACCAAATACCGATGGATCTTTGTATAACAATATTGTTCAAGAATAGACTCTGTGCATATATAAATATCTACCCACCTAAATCTATAAATAGAGTATTTCTGCCAATTTTGTATTATTTTCAAAAATGGCACGCTATATTTATGACTATATCCCTAGAAACATGCTTGCAGACTTGCTATTATAATTAGTATTTATCTTTTATACTTAAGAATTTGTCTGCATACTTGTTGATTAGATATATATATATATATTTCTAATATCATTTCACCGGGCTTTGTCTTTACCTGTCCTTTCAAGCGTGCAGACAAATTTGGCAAGTTTTACAGAAATACAAATGTTTGACAATAAAATCCACTTTTTCTTTGTTGTTATGGAAATATTCTATGACCGCATCCCAATTCAAAGGTTTTTTAAAAATATTTTTTCTACTTTTAAAGTCTGTTTTTCAATTACAAGTGTATATAAATTCATTGTTTGACTAATCGCTAATTTATAATTACTAAGTCTTGTACTATCAAGGGTTAAGTGAGCACTACATTAAGGTGTGCAAGTTTACTCAGATGACTTGTTTCTGATTGGTCTGTTATACATTGTTGCAAGTGATTTAACAGCTGTGTAAGTTACTATCCGTATGCTCTGATGAACTGCCAGTGAGGCAGGAAACGCGTCAGCAGAAGGATCTCACTGTTTGCTGTGCCGGTTTGTTTTAAGAAACATCAATAAAGTACATGTTTTATTATACCGATATTTCCCCTCTCTCTCCTTTCCACCCTGGAACTGTGAATTTGTTTCAAACTTACATTTTTGTTTTGCTACGGGTTCAGGAGAGCCTGAATGGTTCCGGAGTTCAGAACAGCCTACAACAGCATTACTCATCTGTTGTGTGTGACAGAGGCACGAATACCGCTACGGATAAGGAGGGTGAGTGATATGATACTTACCCGGCTTTTTGCCATTGTGTATTATCAAGTATACCTTACAACAGTTACCTATATGATTTGTTGATGTGGTATGGATTACCTCTGCACTAAAGATCTGTCTAATAACCAGGATTGTTGAAAAGAATATCTTTTGTAGCTAAGTGTATCCCGCGTAAGGTGGGACTCCTACTCAGGAGTGAATAGTTACGCTAGCTTAACTTTGGTTCACTAATCACCTGTTCGTAAATATCTGCACAAAATTTGTAAATTTCATTGTTGCACATATGGGCATGTCCACCAAATGTGTGTGAATGTGCCTCTGTGTTCACAACCCCTCCAACATTTTGCAACATAGGTATCATTTTTTCCAATTTATCTGGACATCTAGGACAGCATTAGAAGCTTAGGGCAGTGAAGGGGGTAAGTAGTGCAGCGATTGTAGCATTTTTAAATATATATATGCTTATATACATATATATTTATGTGTATATACATATATTAACACATAAATATATATGTATATAATCATATACATTTACTGGAGATACACAGTTCCCATAGACCACAATGTAAAGGCACTTTTCAGTGCCATTTTTTTTTTTCTAACACCCCACTCCCAACAACTTTAAAGACCCAAAACTGCCTAGTGCAGTTGATTTTTTTAAAATAGAAGACTATAATGCCCTCTATTTTGAGGGAATTTGGGGCTTTTTTAGAAAATTAACCAGAGATCTAATCACTGGTTAATTTTAGGAACGCTAAATGCTACCACAAGCTCGCAGTAGCAATAACCAGCCACTTGTAATGGATGGTTATTTATCGCGCCCTTGCAAACGGGCAAATGTTCATGATAATTTAGCGCTCCACTTGTAGTCTAGTCCTTAATCTTTAAAAATTTTACATTCCTAAACATTTTTTATAAATAATTTATAAGAACAACTGCTAAGGATTTTTTTTTAAAAAAATTAAAAGCATATTATTTGGAATTCTGTTCACTAGATTGTCATGCAAATTAAATACATACTTGTAATACTTCTGATATGCATTCTAGAATATGCCTAAGATTTAAAGCCCTTTCATGCAAGAGACTTGTTCTTGGGGGACAAATTTAACATAAATTCTGCGTAATTGAGACCTACTCAGCAATGTTTGTGATTTGAAAGTGGACAACAGAAGGACTTAAATAGTTCTTTGATTATAGAGATAATAAGTAGAATATGCTTTGTGAGACAGAACAATTTAAAGCTATATAATTTGCAACATACTATACTGTGAGAATTGGATAAGGCAATCCAGAAACAAAGTTTGTGAGACAAACAATGATCTCATTGGTTTGAAGTTCAGACATCTCCTGTTGGTGGTGAGACTAATGAACAATCTAGTTAATTGGGGAAATACACAATCGATAAATCTTTACTTGCTCTGAAAATTCTACAAGATTATAATTGCTATCATGTAACAGGGGCCCAAAAGGAAAAAAAGGGAAATTCAATGTGAAGTAACTTCCTCAACATGAAGCAAAAAACGAACAAAAAAAAAGACAAAATCAAACAATAAATCACTAAGGACCAGATTACAAGTGGAGCGGTATTTAACTGGCTGATCTTAAAGGGACATTAAGCACTAAATAAATGCAAGATAGTATGAAGCATTCAAAGAAAAGATTAGTCTGAGAATAACATGTAGATGTATTTTTAAAAAAGTTTCATTAGCTGTTAAAATATTGACAACATAAGTGTAAAGTTTTAGTGTCAATAAAACAATGGGAGCTGCCATGTTGTAACTTAGGTTACCTTCTCTGCTGTGGCCAATTAGAGACAGTTATAAATAGGTCACTAGAGTGTGCAGTCAATTGTGCTCAAGCAATCGGGTTTACTTTCAACTTGTAATATGAGCGAAAAAAAACAGACGTGCACAAACATCCGTGATAACCCCTTTTTAGTTGCGAATAACTGTTAGCGCTTCACTTGTAATCTTGCCCTATATGTTTTATTAAATATACTGCATATTTTTTTAGCAATATTGGGATAGATTATGAGTGGTACACTAACAGTTGCACGTGAGCGATAAGGGGTTTATCACAGATGTTTGTGCACCTCAGAAGTAGGGCACGTATTACAAGTTGGAAGTAAACACGTTCGTCCGAGCGCGATTGAATTTTAACGTGCATTGGGATATTGTGACTTTAGAGCGCTGGTTAACTGTTAAACTCAGTAAAAAGTTGCACAAAAATACATTAAAAAGTACAGTTACACTCATAATTACACCATCTAATAAAAAATATTTTTTTTTTAAATTACATTAAAAAGTTATAAGGGCTCAAATATATGCCATAGCTGTTAGAAAAAAGAGGTATGCAAAGGGCAAATTCAAATTTGTTATACATTTTACATATAAACATGTGATTGTGTATATATTATATAACGGAACTCTCTCAATATTCAATAGCCAATGTGCATCGTTCTTAGTAATCAACCACTTAGAGTGTTAACCCCTTAAGGACCACAGCACTTTTTCATTTTCTGACCGTTTGGGACCAGAGATATTTTTACATTTCTGCAGTGTTTGTGTTTAGCTGTAATTTTGCTCTTACTCATTTACTGTACCCACACATTTTTATATTATACCATTTTTCTCGCCATTAAATTGACTTTCTAACTTTCTAATACCATTATTTTCATGATGTCTTATAATTTACTATTAAAAAAAATATAAAATATGATAAAAAAATGGAAAAAAACACACTTTTTCTAACTTTGACCCCCAAAATCTGTTACACATCTACAACCACCAAAAATAAAATACCAAAAAACAACCATACTAAATAGTTTCTAAATTTTGTCCTGAGTTTAGAAATACCCAATGTTTACATGTTCTTTGCTTTTTTGCAAGTTATAGGGCAATAAATACAAGTAGCACTTTGCTATTTCCAAACAATTTTTTTTTTTTCAAAGATTAGCGATAGTTACATTGGAACACTGATCTCTGTCAGGAATCCCTGAATATTCCTTGACATGTATATATATATTTTTAAGAAGACAACCCAAAGAATTGATCTAGGCCCATTTTGATATATTTCATGCCACTATTTCACCGCCAAATGCTATCAAATTAAAAAAAATCGTTTACTTTTTCACAATTTTAGGCTTCTCACTGAAATTATTTACAAACAGCTTGTGCAATTATTGCACAAATGGTTGTAAAAGCTTCTCTGGGATCCCCTTTGTTCAGAAATAGCAGACATATAAGGTTTTACGTTGCTTTTTGGTAATAAGAAGGCTGCTAAATTACCGCTGCGCACAAGTGTATTATGCCCAGCAGTGAAGGGGTTAATTAGGGAGTTTGTAGGGTTAATTTTAGCTTTAGTGTAGTGTAGTAGACAGCCCAAAGTATTGATCTAGGCCCATTTTGGTATATTTCATGCCACCATTTCACCGCCAAATGCGATCAAATAAAAAAAAATCGTACACTTTTTCACAAACTTTAGGTTTCTCACTGAAATTATATACAAACAGCTTGTGCAATTATGGCACAAATGGTTGTAAATGCTTCTCTGGGATCCCCTTTGTTCAGAAATAGACTTATATGGCTTTGGCATTACTTTTTGGTAATTAGAAGGCCTCTAAATGCCGCTGCGCATCACACTTGTATTATGCCCAGCAGTGAAGGGGTTAATTAGGTAGCTTGTAGGGAGCTTGCAGGGTTAATTTTAGCTTTAATGTAGAGATCAGCCTCCCACCTGAAACATTCCACCCCCTGATCCCTCCCAAACAGCTCTCTTCCCTCCCCCAGCCCACAATTGTCCCCGCCATCTTAAGTACTGACAGAAAGTCTGCCAGTACTAAAATAAAATATTTTTTTTTATTTCATTTTTTTTTAGAAAACATATTCTGCTATGTAGGATCCCCCATTAGCCCCCAACCTCCCTGATCCCCCCCAACAGCTTTCTAACCCTGCCCCTCTACCTTACTGTCCGCCATTTTGGGTACTGGCAGCTGTCTGCCAGTACCCAGTTTTCCATAAAATATGGTATTTTTTATTTTTAAATATTTTTCTGTAGTGTATCTGCCCCCCCCCCCTCAATAAACAACCCCCCACCCCCTCCCAGATCCCCTAGATAAAAATTCGACCCTCTTCTCTCCCGTCTTACCCTAAAAAATGGTGCCATAGTGTAGCGTTCCCACCCGCTCCAGCCCCCGTGCGCACTCCTGGCGCCCCCGCACGTGATCCCACCCCCTCTGATGCACATCCCACATCGATGGCCACCCACCAACGATCGTGACCATCGATGGCCGATGCAGAGAGGGCCACAGAGTGGCTCTCTCTGCATCGGATGGCTAAAAAATGTTATTGCAGGATGCCTCAATATCGAGGCATCACTGCAATAACATGAAAGCGGCTGGAAGTGATCAGGATCGCTTCCACCGCTTAAAAACACTGACGACGTACAGGGTACGTCCTTGGTCGTTTACGACCGATTTTTGTGGAATGTACTCTGAACGTCATTGGTCATTAAGGGGTTAATGGTGTGGCCCTACCCGTAATCTAGTAATGATCTTCAGGATACAAATAACTTGTATTCACTCATTAGATCAGTTCATCAATATAACCCATATTTTCACACAGATAGGGACAGGAGATCTAGCAACCTTATCAGTTCGTGAATGTAACTTCATTGTCTTAACTTAACTGTCACGATATCACCATATATTATACTGTTGGCTTCCTATTCATTATACATATTACCTGATATATGTCAACTTGGTATGTTATTCATCTCACCCTGATACTTCGCAACCTCATGTGTATAGCCGCACACATTCAATTATCTTTTGAAAGGTGACACATACATTGGGGGTAACCATTAGAACTATTATGGTAGTACTGAGATGAGATTAAATTAATGACAAGATAGCTCATCAGTCAATTATTATTACTTTGAAACATACCACCTACCTAGAAATTGTTACAGACCACGTTTACCCCTTTATGGCAATGGTGTTCCTTGATGGCATTGGGCTCTTTCAACAGTATAATGTACCCTGCCGCACTGCAAACATTGTTCAGGAATGGTTTGAGGAACATGACAAAGAGTTTAAAGTGTTGCCTTGGCCTCCAAATTCCCCAGATCTCAATCCAATTGAGCCTCTGTGCATTTGCTGGAACAACAAATCCGATCTATGGAGGCCCCACCTTGCAACGTGAAGGACTTAAAGGATCTGCTGTTAAGTTCATGGTGGCAGATACCACAGGACACTTTCAGAGGTCTTGTGGAGTCCATGCCTCGACGCATCAGAGCTGTTTTGGCAGCACAAGGGGGACCTACATAATATTAGGTATGCTTTTTTAATGTTGCGGCTGATCAGTGTGTGTATATATATATATATATATACACACACACACACATATACACATATTTAGACATGTAAACGTATGCTGGTCACTGGAAGTTCAACATGGCACCTCATGGCAAAGAACTCTCTGAGGATCTGAAAAAAAGAATTGTTGCTCAACATAAACATGGTCTAGGCTATAAGAAAATTGCGAAGACCCTGAAACTGAGCTGCAGCACGGTGGGCAAGGTCATACAGTGGTTTCACAGGACAGAATCCACTAAGAACAGGCCTCGCCATGGTCGACCAAAGAAGTTGAGTGCACGTGCTTAGCGTCACATCTAGAGGTTGTTTTTGGGAAATAGACATATATGTGATGCCAGCATTGCTGCAGAGGTTGAAGGGGTGGGGGGGTCAGCCTGTCAGTGCTCAGACCATACGCCGCACACTGCATCAAATTGGTCTACATGGCTGTCGTCCCAGAAGGAAGCCTCTTCTAAAGATGATGCACAAGAAAGCCCGCAAACAGTTTGCTGAAGACAAGCAGACTAAGGACATGGATTACTGGAACCATGCCATGTGGTTTAATGAGACCAAGATAAACGTATTTGGTTCAGATGGTGTCAAGCGTGTGTGGCGGCAACCAGTTGAGGAGTACAAAGACAAGTGTGTCTTACCTACAGTCAAACATAGTGGTGGGAGTGTCGTGGTCTGGGCCTGCATGAGTGCTGTCGGCACTGGGAAGCTACAGTTCATTGAGGGAACCATGAATGCCAACATGTACTGTGAAATACTGAAGAGGAGACTGGGCCGCAGGGCTGTATTCCAACATAACGACCTCAAACATACCTCCAAGATGACCACTGCTTTGCTAAAGAAGCTGAGGGTAAAGGTGATGGCCTGGCCAAACATGTCCCCAGACCTAAACCCTATTGAGCATCTGTGGGGAATCCTCAAATGAAAGGTGGGGGAGCGCAAGGTCTCTAACATCCACCAGCTCTGTGATGTCGTCATGGAGGAGAGGAAGAGGACTCCAGTGGCAACCTGTGAATCTCTGGTTAACTCCATGCTTAAGAGGGTTACGTCAGTGCTGGAAAATAATGGTGGCCACACAAAATATTGACACTTTGGGCCCAATTTGGACATTTCCACTTAGGGGTGTACTCACATTTGTTGCCAACGGTTTAGACATTAATGGCTGTGTGTTGAGTTATTTTGAGGGGACAGCAAATTTACACTGTTATACAGGCTGTACACTCACTACTTTACATTGTAGCAAAGTGTAATTTCTTCAGTGTTGTCACATGAAAAGATATAGTAAAATATTTACAAAAATGTGAGGGGTGTACTCACTTTTGTGAGATACTGTATATGAGTGTAACTGTAATTTTAAAGGTATTTATGTTGTACTTAGTGCAACTTTTTTTAACGCACTATCCTTTATGCAAGGGTTTCAGTTGCACTAACTTGATGAGCATAAAATGCGATTGCACTCTTGCAATAGCCTTTACTTTCAACTTGCAATTTACGTGTGCAAAATGATGGAAAAAACCTCAATATCGGTTATGCGCAAAAGTTTATGTGCCAGTAGCCCAAAATGTGATTAACAAACAAAAATGTGTATCGTTTTAAAGCTAATATTCCTGCTTTCACTTGATTTTCAATAAAGTAAACATCAAGCAACACACACCAATTCGCTTGAATTAAAATATATAATATATATACATTTGCATTTCATTTTGAATAAACATAATAAACATGAAAATATGCAAATGGAATTGAGAATATTGAAATTAATTTTAAGAAAATACACAAAATAGGGCCTTCAGGTTCGGCGGAAACAGCAGTTATGAAGCAGCGGTCTTAAGACCGCTGCTCCATAACTGGTCCGCTGCCTCTGAGGCTGCGGTCTGCAATCTGCTCGATCCTATACGATCAGGCAGATTGACACCCCCTGCTAGTGGCCAATTGGCCGCGAATCCGCAGGGTGCGGCATTGCACAAGCAGTTCACAGCGTATGCTGTAGTCATTCAACGATGTCTGTTGGACATGATCTGCTGAGCGGATCATGTAGAACAGACCGATGATAAATCGGCCTCAAAATGTCGCATATCTTCTGAATATGCTTCTACACATTTAACACCTGAACCAAGATGGGCACAAGCCTATCTTAGTACGACCTAGCTGGTGACTGACACGTATAAGTGTATGTTGCTGCTGACAAGCTCATTGGTTCACTGCTTAGTTAGAAAACAGCATTTGTTTAATAATACAATTCCCCAGCTTTTGTTTTTATTCCTCTACTGTATAATGCATGGGTTTTGTATTCTCAGCAATTTTGAAAATCAACAGTGATTCTTAACCAAGGTGTTTGATATCACAAAGAGTTAGGAATGAAAGTGAAAGGATTGCATGGATACTTTTTATGCTACTATAACACAATAAAATCAAGTCCTGTCACTTGAATTTTAAAACGATTCCCATGGTGTCCCAAAGCCTGGCAACCACTGGTCTAGTATAAAAAAAGAACATTCTGTGCACAAATGAAGCCATGAAAGAACATTATAGTTTATTACAATTTTCATCAACTTCTTTTACAACCTTTTTTTATATATATACTGTACATATTGCATAAAACTCATTAGCAAAAGCCACTTAAAGAAGTAGTGAATATGTGAGTGGAATGCAGATATTCTTCCAAAATATTTCTGAGTAGAACATGTTGTAAACAACATAAATGCTAATGTAACACGCAAAGAGCTTTGAAGGAGATTTTTACAATTAATATTCAGCTAGATTGCAAGTCTGTGTGTTCGTCTTTTAACACTGAAAATATGGTATTTTCAGCGTTAAAACAGCAACGCAGCCATTATAAGTCTTTTCCGTATAGCTGTAACGCAAGCCTTTTAGCCTGTAACGCAATGTCAGTACGCACTCGAAAAAATGATGTTTTTTAATGGGATTCCCATAGCGCTGCCATTACGAGTTTTGTGGTGAGGCTAAAAAACCGGGGTTACACCCTATAACGACAAGATCCATAACGCAATCTAAAAGCAGTAGTTATGAGTTTAACGCTACAAATCTGTAACATAAAACTCATAACCAAAGTGTGAAAAAGTACACTAACACCCATAAACTACCTATTAACCCCTAAACCGAGGCCCTCCTGCATCGCAAACACTATTAAGTTATTAACCCCTAATCTGCTGCTCCAGATATCGCCGCCACTTATAAAATTTATTAACCCCTATTCCACAGCTCCCCAACATTGTTGCCACTATAATAAACTTATTAACCCCTAAACCGCCGCCCTCCAGCATCCCAAACACTATTTAAATATTATTAACCCCTAATCTGCCGTCCACCCACATCACCCTCACTATACTAAAGTTATTAAGCCCTGCAACGCTGCCACTATAATAAACCTATTAACCCCTAAACCACAACCCCCCACAACGAAATATACTAAAGTAAACTAATAATCCTAAACCGAAAGCCCCCACATTGCAATAAACTAATTTATACTATTAACCCCTAAACCTAATGCCCCCCTAACTTTATATTAAAATTACAATTTCCCTATCTTAAATTAAATCTTACCTGGCAAATTAAAAAAACTAAGTTTAAACTAACAATTAAACTAATATAACTATTAAACTAAAATTAAACTAACTACCAATTAAAGAAAACTAAACTACACATTTAAAAAAATCTTAACACTACTAAACTACAAAGTATCTAATTACAAAAAAAAAATAATACTGAATTACAAAAAATAACAAACACTAAATTACGGAAAATAACAAAAGAAATAATAAAAAATAATAATTTCAACTAATCTAATAGCCCTATCAAAATAAAAAAGACCACCCAAAATAAGAAAAAACCTAAGCTACTCATTGCCTCGAAAAGGGCATTTGGATGGGCATTTAGCTCTTTTACATGTCCAAACTCTAGTCTAAAATAGAAACCCACTCAAAAACCCTTAAAAAAAACTATCACTAACCCCCCAAGATCCACTTACAGTTTTTTAAGTCCTGCTTGAACGATCTTCATCCAGGCGGAGAAGTCCTCATCCAGGCGGCGAGAAGTCTTCATCCAGACGGCCTCTTCAATCTTCATCCCTGTGGCGAAGTCCTCATCCAAGCGGCGAGAAGTCTTCATCCAGACAGCATCTTCTATCTTGATTCCGGTGGCACGGAGTGGATCCATACTGAAGACATCCGGCGCGGAGCATCCTCTTCATACGGTCGCCACCGTACACTGAATCTTCAATGCAAGGTACGCGATTCAAGATGGCGTCCCTTGCATTCCTATTGGCTGAAAAATTTGAATCAGCCAATAGGAATTAGAGCTGCTAAAATCCTATTGGCTGTTCAAATCAGCCAATAGGATTTAAGCAGCTCTCATTCTATTGGCTGATTCAAATCAGTCAATAGAATAAGAGCTGCTTAAAAGGACACTGAACCCAATTTTTTTTCTTTCGTGATTCAAATAGAGCATGCAATTTTAAGCAACTTTCCAATTTACTCATATTATTTTTTCTTTGTTCCCTTGCTATCTTTATTTGAAAAAGAAGGCATCTAAGCTTTTTTTGGCTCAGAACTCTGGACAGCACTTTTAATTGGTGGATGAATGTATCCACCAATCAGCAAGAACAACACAGGTTGTTCACCAAAAATGGGCCGGCATCTAAACTTACATTCTTGCATTTCAAATAAAAATACCAAGAGAATGAAGAACATTTGATAATAGGAGTAAATTAGAAAGTTGCTTAAAATTTCATGCTCTAGGGTTCCGGTGGAGGAGGAGGAGCAAGCACGTGCTGCTGAGCTACCTGCTGAGCTACCTGCTAAGCTACCTGCTTCAGCCCTACAGCTGCTGGCGGTTTTTCTCGCGCCATACCCCAGTCCAGGGGATAGCTAACGGGTGAGCCAAGACAACGCACCTGAACCTGAACAGCGATAAACTCCATCCCGCTGTTATTGCAAGAAGGGATGTGATATCCCCCCAAACAGACGAATCGAGGCCAACTGGTTTATCTAGCACTCTCAACCAACCAACTGCTCTGAAAAATAGACATAATTTGTCGGGTAAATTTAAGCCCCCACTACCTCTTCAAAAGACATAGAAAATAACCCAGGAGAAACCCCTTTACCTCGGAAGATCCCTCTGCTCCTCTGCTCAGCTAAGGACAGAATTAAAGGAAAGTATAGCATTAGACGGCAACAACTGAGGCCGCATCTGTTGCAGCACGTACCTCATCTCCTATTGCCGAAGACTACTTACAGCAAGCTCCTCCGGACTGCGTCTATCCATCGCACACTGCTCTCCCTCTTCCCTCGCCGCCACGAACTGAGCAGAGACGAGGCTGGGTCCTAATCCAACAGAGGACCAACTGCATCAAAGTCAGTACAGACGGGCCCACCCACCGCTGTGGCTGAATCCTTTCTCACCCTTCCCGCCAGTGTGCCCGGCATCACGGAACTCACACTGCGGAGTGATACTGAATCCTACATGTCTCCCTGAGGTGGCCCTCCCCTTGAGACTCATCGTTGGATCCTTGGCCGCAGCGCAGATCACCCCATCCCTCTCCCACCGGTGCTGCGTGAGAGGGATTGGAGTAAGCGCTATTTGGAGGGCTAGGAACGAAGGAAAAGGCCCCTGCACGTAGGAAGCCTGCCTCTTGCCTCTTTTCCCTCTCTCCCACCGCTGTTGCGTGAGGGAGAGAGAGATAAATAGCTGCCTGAGGTTAAGACAAGGCAGAGGCACCTAAAAGCTGCGGGAGCTGCATCTGCAGGTCTCAGTTAGGAGAGACACTTACCGTATATTCAAGAACCCCATCCTCCAGGACAAGATAAAACATGGGGTACAGCTGGTGAGGAGAGGTGAGTTAACTATGCATTTCTAAAGACTTATCATTGTATACCTTAAACTGAATAGGCTGCCTGGGTGAAGTTGGGGGAGCAGACAGGGATATCATATTCCTCTCCCAATATTAATATCAAGCATCTCCTTATCAAAGTCATAAAAGGGGGAAAATAAAAGGGAAAAAAAAGGAGGGGAAAGACTGAGTAGCCCCATAATACTCATATCGCACTGAACTGGACGGACCACAGTGGATCACGGTCCACTTAAATAAGAGTTCTATCTCTCAGACTATTTGTAACCTTACTAACAC
Source organism: Bombina bombina (assembly GCF_027579735.1). Taxonomy (NCBI): domain Eukaryota; kingdom Metazoa; phylum Chordata; class Amphibia; order Anura; family Bombinatoridae; genus Bombina; species Bombina bombina. The sequence continues at coordinate 1,020,272,758 of NC_069504.1, forward strand.
CGGCTTGAACTCTGGTAAAGGCTAAAAGAATAGGGGGAGAGGAAAAGAAAAAAGGAAGGGAAGAGGAAAGAGCTAGCTGCTTTACATCTAATGAACATGCTACTAACGTTGAATGCTGTATTTTCTGGCTGACAAATTAACAGCTGCTTCCACCACGAAAACTCTGTTATTAAACTAACATGGACAATTGTGTTTATCTTGCTTGCAGAATAACAACCTAACTGCTGGACATTTCATCTCCTAACATATTGTTTAATTGCATACCTAAAATTTATAAGCTTTAAGGAAAATCTAATACACCGCATATTCTGTTCTAACTGTTTAGGATTTAAGATACTCTTTTTTCCTTTTTTTTCTTTTCTGTAACTAACAATTTCTTCTAATTGTGTTTTTCTTGTGGCATAAGAGAAACTTGATTTTGTTGTCTAGGCAGATATGCTGTCCCAAGATTAATTGGTCTAATTTCCCACTCAGATATTTGAAAAACCAGGACATAGGTTTCCCTCCACTTAAAATATATCTAAAAGCCCGGAAATATTAGATCTTAGTTATAAAGGTAAGAAAGGCCTAATATAACAAAAATAATAAGAGAATTAAAATTTATACCTACTCACCTTGATTAGGGGAACCTAATTATATTAAAGTAAACTTAAGTTCTTTTTTTGATAAATTTGTTTAGTAACTGGACCTAATCTAATTGGGGACCAGTAGAGAATTATCTAACTCTTAGAGAAGGTTTTGGTTTTCTTGTCTCTAAGCTATACGCCATAGGCTCTCTGACTGGTATGGGGACTCTCAATTATAGGAAGTCACACACATCACTTCACTAAAACCAAGGGTGCTAACATATAAAAAAAAATATATATATTTTTTTTTTCCCCCTGTCCCTCACTCTCCTCACTCCTTCCCCTAAACCCCCTCACTCACTTGTCCCCCACATCCCTATCCCTTCCAATAAAATCACGAATGTTTTGCGGCACAGCACAAGTTAATAATTGATCATCCCTCACACCATTATCACGTCTTATGGACAAATTCCTCCACAGCCACTCCCGGACTCCCCCACCAGCCATGACAGCTAAAGCAAGAGATAGAAGAAATAAAAATAGCACAGAGCTACCCACAGAGGAACAATCAACCCCAACCAATCCCTCATACTTAAGTGAAACATTTAACATGCAGGCTCTGGTGACAAACATTGCAGAAGCTTTAAACCCTAAGTTTGATGCCCTTAGGGCAGAGATCAAACAAGAAATTGTATTGTTATCTCAAGAACTGAGACACTTCACTAACAGGATTAGTGAAGTGGAACAAAGGGTCTCTGATCTTGAGGATCTTACACTTACTCATAGTGCAAGCATAGATGCCACCGCAACTAGTCTGTCCAAAATGCAAATCAAAATTGAAGACTTAGAAAATAGGGCCAGAAGGAACAACATCCGCATTATTGGCATACCTGAGGGGAAACAGCCTGAGAACCTAAACTTATTTATCACAGATACTTTAGTACAGTTACTTAAAATCCCCCCTAGCAATGCTCAAATAGTGGTAGAAAGGGCCCACAGAATAGGGCTGATGCAGGTTGATAATAGGGGCAATAATAGACCTAGGCCAGTAATAGCCAAATTGCTTAATTTCAGTGACAAGGTAATCCTTCTCCAACACTTTCGTAAAAATCAGCCCATCATGTTTAAAGAGAACAAGATTCTCCTATTTCAAGACTACTCAGCAGAGACGTCAGCGAGGAGAAGAAATATTGCTCCAGTCTGCTCTAAATTTATTCAGCAGGGTTATCAGGCCTTAATTATGTATCCCTCTAAACTTAAAGTTTTTGCCAGAGGAGGAACTCATCTTTTTGAAGATGCACAAGAGGCAGAAAAATTCTTAAATCAATTAAACTCTAGTGAGTAAACCGAACAGATATCAAGGACTCACTGTCATTGTTTTTATCTTCTTTTCAAGGTAATGATGGCAGCGAAACTAGCTCAAAATAGCGTAGGTGTTTTGCGGGGGGTTTTCTTCCTTTCTTTTTTTTTTTTTTTTTTTTCTCTCCTTAGTACCAATTTCATATATCTATCTACTAAATTAAATGCTTAATTTTAAAATAGTATCTTGGAACGTAGGAGGTATCACCACTCCTACAAAGAGGAAGTCAATCATTTCTCAATTAAGGAAAATGAATACAGGAATAGCTTTCCTCCAGGAAACGCATCTTACCCTAGAAGAAGTAATGAAGTTAAAAACATTGTGGGTTAAGGAAGTGTTCGCCACTTCAGGACAGGGGAGAAAGAGAGGGGTAGCTATCTTGGTGGGGAAAAAGATCAATTCAGAAATTCTGCATGTTGGGACAGACCCAGAGGGGAGATCAGTGATTTTAAAAATAAAAATTGATAATTGTGTGTTCACAATGTGTAATGTTTATGCACCCAACACTCTTGATCCAGAGTTCTGGAATCAATTACAGACAGAGATACTCTCTGTACTGGAGGGTAATCTTATTCTTGCAGGAGATTTCAACATGGCTCCACAGTGTCCACTTGACAGGCTGAGACAAAACACAAAACAGAAAAAGCATAAAAAAGACAACTTGGAATCTAAAATTTTCACTAGGCTTATGCAAAACTTAGGCGTTAGGGACATATGGAGGATGCAAAATCCCGATGTTAGAGAATATTCTTGCCTATCTAAAGCCCATAAAACATTATCAAGGATTGATCTCTTTCTGATAGACGAAAGACTCTGCACATTCGAGGTTAAGGCAAAAATCCTTCCTATATGTATATCTGATCATGGGCCAATATCTTTAGATCTCCAAGATAAACAGCCTAAGTTTAAGTTAAATCGCTTCTTTTTCCCCTCTCACTTAGCATCAGACATGAAATTCAAGAACTGGCTAAGAGCTAAATTCAATGACTATGACCTCTGCAACTCAGATTATAGAGATCGTCCTGCCATATTTTGGGAGGCAGCAAAGGCCGTAATAAGAGGTGAAATTATAGCTTATATGGCCATATTAAATAAAAAAATGCAACAAAGAGATAAGGCATTAACACATGCAGTTATAAACGCATATAATAGATTCCTTCTTGACTCAAATCCTGCAAATTGGGCCAAGTATATCAGAGCAAAAAGCAATAAAGACGATTTTTTGCTATACAGAGAAACTCAGAATGAACTAAAATTACAGTCCAAATTATATAAATATGGCAATAAATCTGGGAAACTCCTAGCTAAATTGGTCAAAAGCGAGAAAAAATCTTCGCTAATTGAAAAACTGGTGCTAGACGGGAAGGAAGTATTTAAGCATGAAGAAATAGCGCAAGAAATGGAAAAATATTATCAGGAACTCTATTCATCCAGACATTCAGATCCAGTTCGAGCAGAGGACTTCTGGAGCAAAATATCAGTCCCCAAGCTATCTATTGACATAGCAGGAGCTATCAATATGCAAATCACAGAGGAAGAAATTAAAAAAACCATCTCTGACCTTGCTCTGAACAAAACTCCTGGGCCAGACGGGTTACCCAATGAGTTATACAAAATGCTATCTCCTGAAATATCAACTCATCTTTGTAAATATTATAATTCTATCTATATAAATGGAGAAGAGATGACGAAACTTTTTACATCCTCCTACACAACCCTAATACTTAAAAGTGGAAAGGATCCAACTTCAAGGGGGTCTTATAGACCAATTGCTCTATTAAATTCCGATTACAAGATCTTTACATCAATTATTGCTCAAAGGTTACAAAAAATACTAGGTGACATCATTCATAAAGACCAAGCTGGGTTCTTAAATGCTCGAAATTCTGCAGCAAAAATTAGAGAGATTTTGGTAACATCAGAATATATTTTTAATAATGGGGAGGAGGGGAGAAGAGGGGGAAGGACCTCACCAGATCTAGCGGTCATCTCGGTCGATGCCGAGAAGGCCTTTGATTCCGTTCACTACGACCATCTTTTCACTTCATTAGTGAAGTTTGGCTTCACAGGTAGTTTCCTTCACTTTATTAAAAATCTTTATAAACAGCCTTATACAAGGCTAATCGTAAATAACCTGTTGTCATCCCAGATAGTACTGGGCAGGGGGACCCGTCAGGGCTGCCCCCTTTCTCCTCTCCTCTTTAACATCTGCATTGAACCTTTGGCAACTGCGATCAGGCAACAACTAGAAGGTATTAAAATACAGGATTATGAAATAAAGTTAGCCCTATATGCAGATGACATTCTTATATATCTATCAAACAGTAAAAAAAATCTTCCTAAATTACTACAAATTATTGATCAATTCGGGTCCTTTTCGGGATATAAAGTAAATACTACAAAGTCAGAATTACTCTGGCTTAAGAAAAACAGTTCCTCTCCCAGTAATATTCCCTTCCGATTAGTAAAAGACTCATTTAAATATTTGGGTATCCACATCCCGAGTGATCCTTAAGATCTTTATAAGCTTAACATCCTACCAATTATATCAATATTCAGGGAAAAGCTCAGAAACTGGGAGAGTTTGCCACTCTCCATTTCTGGATGGATAGCACTTTTTAAGATGGTCCTCTTTCCAAAATTGTTATATGTTCTACAGAACACGGCGATAATGCTTTTGGAAAAGGACATATGAGTAATTAATAGCTTACTTCGGAGGATCATCTGGCAAAAAGCAAGACCCAGAATCTCCCTGACCAAATTGTCATCTCCTAAAGCTTGTGGAGGCTTTGCATTGCCAGAATAAGGTTATATAATCTGGCATTCTTAGCGCGAATAACGGCGGATTGGATCTGTTCTAGAGACTATGTCTTAAACAACAAATTAGAAGAGAAAATTTGCTATCCATACACACCTATAGCTCTCCTACACTGTGAACTTAAAGAGTGGCCAGTTAATATTAGAGCACTTAAAATGTTCTCAAATCCCTTGAGGGCCTGGAAGAAAATAGGAAAGATCTTGGATTTTAACTGCCAGATATCTCAATATTTACCCATAATAGGTAATCCTAAATTTCAGGCAGGCACAGACTCAGCGGTGTTTAAACATTGGCACGCATCAGGATTAAACAGACTTATACAATTTGTGGATCAAGAGAGAAAATGTATTATAGCATTTGATGAACTTAAAAATAATTTTAACCTTTCAAACAAGGATTTCTTCGCCTATCTACAGGCAAGGCACTATATCATAGATACTATGAGACCAATTAACTGGCGATGTGACCTGGGTAGGCTGGAGCTCTGGCTGACTCTTGTAAGGAACGGGTTAATGTCAATTACCCCATGTTACCATCTACTGGGGGAAGGCAAAGGGGAACATCTCCTCGGAAAATTAACTCAAGCTTGGAGCTTGGTCCTGCCACAAGAGCACATTGACAGCCAATTCATAAAAACCTCTATTTGTAGAGTATCTCAGGCCACAATCTCAGCCACCTAGAGAGAGGCTCATCTAAAACCTTTACATAAATATTATTATACCCCTGAGAAAGCATTTAAGTTCAAGAATCCAAATTTTGATAAATGCCCTAAGTGTTATATGGAGGCCGCAGACTTGAGACACATGATCTGGGATTGTCCATTGATTAGACAATGCTGGTATAAAGTTGAATTCTGGGCAAGAACGTCACTTAAAATTTCCCCTCTGGGTCTTTCACTGGTTCAGGTTATATTCTGTTTAAATAATCCAGAAGAACATATCCCCAATGAAAAGTTAATTACCATAATTATTTTGGCAGTTAGGTATTTAATCTTCAAGAAGTGGAAGTCAAGAAACTCACCAACAGTACCAGAGATTAGAAATTTTCTTAAAAAGCAATGCATTATAGAGCAGAGAGACACCAATATTGATAAGGAATCTGATATTCAATCCTTCTTCAAAAAGTGGGCACCATTTATCAAATCCCTTACACCGCCAGAAATTGATCAAGTAATATTTCCTTTTCAAAATTCAGAATTGGTACTTTTGGGATTATGGTAAAAGCAAGGCACATTAACTTTTCCCCTTCTCCTGGTACGATACAGGAGAATTCTTTTGTTTTTTTTATTTTTATATATAAATATAGATACCTCTTTTTTTTTTTTTTCTTTTTCTTTCCTCTCGCAAGACTAACCTTGAACACGTTGATATTATCATCACCTGAGATAGCCTAGGATCTTATCAACAAGACATGACTCACAATGTAAATTTCCTGAGATGACGATATATGCTTAGAGGAGGGGGTGGGGGTGGGGGAGAGGGAAAGATTGATTCTGGCCCTGTTCCTGGCCATAGTTGTGATATTGATGTTTCTGTTGGGGGGAGGGGAGGGAGGGGAAAAAATGGGGATAAAATATAGTCCAACAGAGAAATTATAATTATTTAGAATGGAATTTAATTCATAATATTTTTTTTTTTTTTTTTTTTCTCTCTTCTTTTTTCTTTGCTTGCTGATGTTTCTTTGACTGTTTATTCTTTGTTTTGGAAATTATCAAAAATGTATAAATCTGTTTTAAGAAGATTTAAAAAAAAAAAAAAAATTTCATGCTCTATCTGTTTTGGGTTCAGTGTCCCTTTAAATCTTATTGGCTAATTTGAACAGCCAATAGGATTTTATCAGCTGTAATTCCTATTGGCTGATTCAAATCATTCAGCCAATAGGAATGCAAGGAACACCATTTTGAAATGCGTACCTTGCATTGAAGATTCAGTGTACAACGGCAACTGTATGAAGAGGATGCTCCACGCAGGATGTCTTCAGGATGGACCCGCTCCGCGCCGCCGGGATCAAGATAGAAGATGCCGCCTGGATGAAGACTTCTCGCCGCTTAGATGAGGACTTTGCCGCCGGGATGAAGATTGAAGAGGCCGCCTGGATGAAGACTTCTTGCCGCCTGGATGAGGACTTCTTGCCGCCTGGATGAGGACTTCTCCGCTGGGATTTCAAAAACGAAGTGGATCATCGGGGGTTAGTGATAGGTTTTTTAAGGTTTTTTTTTTTTTTTAGATTAGGGTTTGGGTATGTAAAAGAGCTAAATGTCCTTTTAAGGGCAATGCCCATCCAAATGCCCTTTTAAGGGCAATTGGTAGCTTAGGTTTTCAAGAGTTAGGTTTTTTTATTTTGTGGATTTGGGGGGATGGGGGTTTGTAATGTTAGTGGGTATTTAACAAAAAGAGCTGATATCTTTACGGCAATGCCCTACAAAAGGCCCTTTTAAGGGCCATTGGTAGTCTGTTCTAGATTAGGTTTTTTATTTTGGGGTGTTTTTTTTTGATGGGTATTAGAATAGGAATATTTTTTATTATTTTTGATTATTTGTTTGTTATTTTGTGTAATGTATTTTTTTAGGGGGAGTTTGTATTTTTTTTGTAGCAAAAGAGCTGTTTAACGTAGGGCAATGCCCTACAAAAGGCCCTTAAGTGCCCATGGTAGGTTGGGGGGTGGGGTTTGTTTACCGTTTGGGGGTGTTTGGGGTTTTTTGTAGCAAAAGAGTTGTTTAACTTAGGGCAATGCCCTACAAAATGCCCTTTTAAGGGCCCTTGGTAGTTTATTCTAGATTAGTCTTTTTTATTTTGGGGTGTGTTTTTTTAAGGGTATTAGAAATAGGAATAATTTTAATTTTTTGGGGGATAATTTTGTCTTTTGTTGTAATGGTAGGTTTTTTTATTTTTTGTGATTTTAGTGTTTTTTATTTTTTGTAAATTTTATGTTTTAGTTTATGGTAGCTTAGGTTTAATTGGGTTTAAAGAGCTGTTTAACTTAGGGCAATGCCCTACAAAATGCCCTTTTAAGGGCCCTTGGTAGTTTATTCTAGATTAGTCTTTTTTATTTTGGGGTGTTTTTTTTTTAAGGGTATTAGAATAGGAATAATTTTAATTTTTTTGGGATAATTTTGTCTTTTGTTGTAATGGTAGGTTTTTTTTATTTTTTGTGATTTTAGTGTTTTTTATTTTTTGTAAATTTTATGTTTTAGTTTAAGGTAGCTTAGGTTTTATTTTTATTTCACAGGTAAGTTTGTATTTAGGTAGTTATTAAGTAGTTAATAACTATTTACTAACTAGTCTACCTAGTTAAAATAAATACAAACCTAACTGTGAAATAAAAATAAAACCTAAGCTAGCTACAATATAACTATTAGTTATAATGTAGAGAGCTTAGGTTTTATTTTACATGCAAGTATGTATTTAGTTTAAATAGGTATTATTTAGTTAATAATTGTAAATTATGTAGGTGGCGGCAATGTTGGGGGTGGCAGATTAGGGGTGTTTAGACTCGGAGTTTATGTTAGGGTGTTAGGTTTAAACGTTAGTTTTCTTTCCCCATAACTGCGTTACGGAGCTTTTCTTTCTGCGATCGCAGGTGTTAGTTTTCTTCTGACACCTTCTCCCCATTAATGTCTATGGGGAAAACTTGCACAAGCACATCAAAACAGCACTTGTTTTTGGTGCGGTATGGAGCTTAAAAACCCCATATCGCACGCACAAGCCGGGTTTTGAAAAACGTGTAATGGCTTGCGCTATAGGGGATTAAATAATACAACTTTTGTTGCGTTTGTTAATTTCCCTATAGCGCTCAAAACTCGTAATCTATTCTAGCTGATTATTTTTTCGTTTTTTTCACCTAGTATTCTGAAGGCTGAAGTGCTTCTGGCACACATGTAAATGGACAAATAGATTAAATAGATTAAAATAGGTTGCCAATGCTGAGAAATCAATGGATAATAGTTTATTTATCAAATACCTTTATTATACTTTCATGGAAACTTCTATACATTAAGAAGATGACATGGCACTGAAGGAATTTAAAAAAAAAAAAACACTTTACTACTTCAATAAGTTAATAAATAGACATACATTTAAAAGTTTGTTTTTATCAGCTGAGTGTTCCTATCTGATAGGGACCTATCTTGCTGTTATTAAGTGTATGTACACCCATACAGGCCATTTTATTACTTGTGGTGCTTCATACCCAGAAGCACTTCAGACATTTGTGGAATCTATGGTGAGAAGTGCTTTTTGTATACACTTTTATAGCTGGGTTTGCCACTATTTTTTCCATTTTACCTTTTAGTATACAGCACCCACTCCCAACTAGAATCAACACAATATATAGTGCTTAATCGCATATTGGGTCACCATCACATAGTGTCATTCTCTCTCCAACCTCTTTCCCCTTCCCCTCCTTACATACATTTAAAAGTATTTATTTACAATACTGGTTGATTACATTTTATCCAGTATCTTGAAGTTTAATTTATTATTATTTTATTTATTATCAGTGGCGTCACTAGGGGGGTGCGGGCCGCACCCGGGTGACACCCTCCAGGGGGTGACACAATTTTTTTTTTTTTTTTTTTTTAATTTTATTGAAATTCAAAGAAATACAATGTTGAGATGCATACATTTTTTTTTTATTAGAGGGGCTGTCATTTGTGAACATTGGTGGGACTGGGGAAGTTGTAGACACACAATTTTTTTGCCCCTTGAGCCAGTGCTGCAATTGCAACAAATAGTTTTCCGGCTGCTTTTGTTTGTTTGTACTTTGCTTCTCCCCTGCCCAATTTCTCTATGAATGTTGTGGGCATGCCGTGGTGCTTGCAAAGTTGCGCTGCTAGCCTAAACCTGCCTGCCTAACTGTGCTCACTGCTCAGTGACATGTGGAGCAGTGGAGTCACTCACTGCTGTGCTGGGAAATCGTGAGGGGGATGCCTGGCACCTGACCGCATGACTGTCTGACACTGTCTCTAAAGTGAAGGAGCCACGTATGATGCCCACCAGACCTTTACGGTTACGGTACACTAAGTGCACACTGAACAGGTAGGAGGGCGGGCGGGGGTCTGGGGGTGGGCAGAGTGCAGAGGTGATTGGCCATAAGAAGTGGTAGGCACGCGGCCCGGGGCTGTGCACTGACAGACTTGGAACAGAGTCAGAGAGCAGAATTTTCATAGCTTGCGCACCTAAACCTTTTCTTCAGTGATTTATTTTAGAGTACTCTGTTTATCTTTCATTTGATGCTTTGCTGAGCCAGGGAGCAGCTCTAGGCATGAGCTTTATAATTAATGCAGTGCAGTTTACATATTTTGTATGTGTGTGTCTGAGTTTGTGTGTGTGTGTGTCTCAGTGTTTTTGTGTGTGTGTCTGAGTGTGTTTCTGAGTGTTTGTGTGTGCATCTGTGATGTTTTTAAGTGTGTCTGAGTGTTTGTATGTGTGTGTGCCTGTGTTTTTGTGTGTGTCTGCTTTCTGTGTGTGTGTGGGGGGGGGGGGGGGTGACACCAACCCTAGTGACGCCACTGTTTATTATTAATTGTATATAAATTGTATCCATTGTTAGAAAATTCCTTCTGATTCCACACTATATAAAACTAAAAATGCCATTTGGACAAGTTGATAAAGTTGTTAAAATGATAAAAGGATTGTTTCAAATCTGAAACCTGATATTTCATTGGTAAAAAAAAGTAGAACCTAAATATAACTAGTTCACCTGTTTGTCCACTGTATGGAAATAGTGACACTTTTACAAACCCCAAATTTTTCCTTCATAATTCAGATAGAGAATACAATTTTAAACAACTTTCCAATTTACTTCTATTATTTTATTTGCTTCCTTCACTTGTTATCCTTTTGCTGAAAGGTTTATCTAGGCATGCTCAGGAGCAGCAGGGAATCTAGGTTCTAGCTGTTGATTGGTGGCTGCATATATATCGATTGTGATTGGCTCACCCATGAGTTCAGTTAGAAACCAGTAGTGCATTGTTGCTCTTTCAACACATGATACCAAGAGAATTAAACAAATTAGGTAATAGAAGTAAATTAGAAAGTTGTTTAAAATTGTATTCTCTATCTAAATCATGAAAGAAAATTTTTGGGTTTCATAACCCTTTAAAAAAAATAAAAAAAAAATACTGACCACTAGTATCAATTAATGATCATTTGTTTAAAATTAGATTCTAAAACATTAAAGGGATATGAAGCCCAAACATTTTCTTTTGTGGTTCAGATAGAACATCCTGTTTCCAATTTACTTATAATAAAATTTGTTTAGTTCCCATGGTATTCTTTGTTGAAGAGATACCTAGGTAGGTGGTTGGAGTGCAGCAAGGAAGAAAATAGTGCTACCATCTAGGGCTCCTGCAAATGGATCACATTCTTGCAAAACTGCTGCCATATAGTGTTCCAGACATATTAACATTCCTGAGGCACTTTCCTGCTTTTCAACAAAAGAACAAAGTTTGAAGGATTATCGCTGTACACACAGACAAAGCAGATTTATACCTTCATATCTTTTAACTACTGAAGTGAATGTCACAGCGGAATGTGAAAATTCCTTATAGGGATCTACATTACTTACTACTGATCAGCTACTTGGATTCAGAATTAGCACTTCTACTTAAATACTGTTTATGACAAAACAAAGGCTAGTCAGCAAATTGGTGGAAATTTCAAACTCTTGACGGAAGCTGTTATTCCCAGTGGGAGAACTGCTGTGTGGGTATGTAAACAACAATTAGGCGCAGGGAAACAAAATGGCTACATAAATGTAATACAAAACAAAAATGTTAATATAACCATCAAATGTAATATATATATAGTACCTATAGTTAGACATGACATACATCCATACTCAAAAGTCAATATTTGTTGCTTAACTACCACGCAAAGAATGGCAGGTAATCCTGATAATATAACACTAATAAATGATGCAGTAGATAATGATGTCCTGTGAAAATGACAATCAAATTGTTTTGATGTTCATGAAAGCTGCTATCTGAGATCGGTCCACATGTCATTTAACAGATGGAAAGCTTGACATTTAGTCCCCATTAGACCTGCATGACTTTCATCAGTGAAAACGAACCCAAGTGTCAAAGATATGGCCACATGCAATGTCGGAATATTACATTTCCAATTTCCTGTTTGGGAAGATATCTCATTGTTTAAAAGCTGCTCAATTACATGTAATAAAATTGTTTTTTAATAATATTTATATTAAATATGGAAGTATGGTTATAATACATCAAGAAAAGTAAAAAAAGAAAGTTAGCTCATTCTAAAACTTGGAAAACGCCGGTTACATATTTAAATGAACACGTTTTATTTTATTTGCTCACATGTACTCTGTAGTTAAAGGGATAGGAAAGTCAAATTAAACTTGCATGATTCAGATAGAGCATGTCATTTTAAGATCATTTTAAATTCTATTTTCAAATGTGCTTCATTCTCTTGGTATTTCTTGTTGAAAACGATTATGTACATATCCTACAGTAGTAGGAGCTAGCTGCTGATTGGTGCCTGCACACATTTGTCTCTTGTGATTGGCTAACTAGATATGTTCAGCTAACTGCCAGTAGTGCAATGCTGTTCCTTCAGCAAAAGGATAACAAAATAATGAAGCAAATTTGATAATAGAAGTAAATTGGAAAGTTGTTTAACATGGAATGTTCTATCCAAATCATGAAAGAAAATTTTGGGGTTTCATAGCCCTTTAACAAAAATGTGACTGATTTTGCAAAGTGTACAGTCCTGTCCTGTCCTGCCTCATTTTGAAAAATACATTACTATTGTCCAGTCAATTAGGAAAATACATTTATTTTTCAGAGTGTAAAACATGATCTTTTAAGTGCACAATAAAAACCTTTATAAATTTACATTCCATAATTTGTTATATGGAAGTTATGCTCCACTAAAAACAAGCATGGCCCACTGAGTATAGCTGCCTATTCTGTTATTTTCTACAAAGGAGAACACATTCTTAACATACCGGCTTATATATCAAATGATGACCCTGACCAGCCTATGACATTTCTATTCCTTGTCTCGGCCCCTTCCTACAACCAGGGATAGATACTATTATATGCCATTGATTTTCATGATTCAGATACAGCATGTCATTTTAAACAACTTTCCAATTTACTTCCATTAAAAAAAATATGCACAGTCTTTTATATTTACAATTTTTGAGTCACCAGATCCTACTGAGCATGTGCAAGAATTCACAGACTATACGTATATGCATTTGTGATTGGCTGATTGCTATCACATGGAACAAGGGGAGTGGAAATATACATAACTTTGAAATTTGTTATAAAAAAAATCTACTACTCATTTGAAGTTCAGACTAAGTGCTATTGCATTGTCTTGTTATCTTGCATTTGTTGATTATGCAAATCTAATGTGTTGACTGGTCCTTTAAGGACAAGGCCATTTTTCAATTTCTTTCCCTTAAGGACCAGGGCTATTTTTACATTTCTGCGGTGTTTGCGTTTAGCTGTAATTTTCCTCTTACTCATTTACTGTACCCACACATATTATATACCGTTTTTCTCGCCATTAAATAGACTTTCTAAAGATACCATTGTTTTCATCATATCTTATAATTTACTATAAAAAAAACTATAAAATATGAGGAAATAATAGAAAAAAACACACTTTTTCTAACGTTGACCCCCAAAATCTGTTACACATCTACAACCACCAAAAAACACCCATATGTTTAAATGTTCTTTGCTTTTTTTGCAAGGTGTAGGGCAATAAATACAAGTAGCACTTTGCTATTTCCAAACCACTTTTTTTCAAAATTAGCGCTAGTTAATTGGGACACTGATATCTTTCAGGAATCCCTGAATATCCCTTGAGATGTATACATTTTTTTTAGAAGACATCCCAAAGTATTGATCAAGGTCCATTTTGGTATATTTCATGCCACCATTTCACCGCCAAATGTGATCAAATAAAAAAAATTGTTAACTTTTTCACAATTTTTTTCACAAACTTTAGGTTTCTCACTGAAATTATTTACAAACAACGTGTGCAATTATGGCATAACTGGTGTAAATGCTTCTCTGGGATCCCTTTTGTTCAGAAATAGCAGACATATATGGCTTTGGCGTTGCTTTTTGGTAATTAGAAGACCGCTAAATGCCACTGCGCATCACACGTGTATTATGCCCAGCAGTGATGGGGTTAATTAGGGAGCATGTAGGGAGCTTCTATGGTTAATTTTAGCTTTAGTGTAGTGTAGTAGACAACCCCAAGTATTGATCTAGGCCCATCTTGGTATATTTCATGCCACCATTTCACCGCCAAATGCGATCAAATAAAAAAAAAAACGTAATTTTTTTCACAATTTTAGGTTTCTCACTGAAATTATTTACAAACAACTTTTGCAAGTATGGCATAGATGGTTGTAAATGTTTCTCTGGGATGCCCTTTGTTCAGAAATAGCAGACATATATGGCTTTGGCGTTGCTTTTTGGAAATTTTAAAGCCGCTGTATACCACACATGTATTATGCCCAGCAGTGCAGGGGTTAATTAGGTAGCTTATAGGGAGCTTGCAGGGTTAATTTTAGCTTTAGTGTAGAGATCAGCCTCCCACCTGACACATCACACCCACACCCCCTGATCCCTCCCAAACAGCGCTCTTCCCTCCCCAATCCCACAATTGTCCCCGCCATCTTAAGTACTGGCAGAAAGTCTGCCAGTACTAAAATAAAAGGTATATATATATATTTTTTTTATAGCATATTTACATATGCTGCTGTGTAGGATCCCCCCTTAGCCCCCAACCTCCCTGATCCCCCCCAAACAGCTCTCTAACCCTACCCCTCTACCTTACTGGGAGCCATCTTGGGTACTGGCAGCTGTCTGTCAGTACCCAGTTTAGAATAAAACTTTTTTTTTTTTCTGTAGTGTATTCATATATCTTATCAGCAGGTAATCATAAAATATTTAATAAAAATCATTAGCAGCAACACATGAAAACATTTGATCACATATAATAGAGCAAGATAGGGATGTCTCTCTCAAATTAGATAGTTTAAAAGGTAATATCCTGTCCAAAGTACTCAGGACAAAGTAATTAAAAGCAATAAAGTCCAATTTTGAACATAAAAAAACACCTTATATTTTCTGGATCATTTGGATATGAAAGAAGCACTCTAGCAGTAATAAACAGCTCAGCAGTTTTTTCTATGGAGAGATACCACCTAGGAGCAGCCTCTTTTAGACCAATTGTACTTGTCACAGAGGAGAACTTTCCTGAAGTATTTCAGTCTGATCCCGCCTAACAAGGTCAGTCCAGCCCCGAAATTCTCTTCTGAAAAAGGAACATGGCAACACCAGATAATGGTTTTGGCCTTCTGTATGCCTTCAAGAAAGTTCTCCTCTGTGAAAAGCACAAATGGGCCAAAAAAGGCTGTTCCCAGGTGCAGCTCGCCATAGAACAAGTTACTGAGCTGTTGTTTACTCTTGGTAGAGCTCATCTCTTTCGGTAAGTATTTGGAAAAACAACATGTACCTGATGTTTGCTTTATATTTCCAGGCAGGTACAGTTTAAATTTCTTTATTTCTCTAACGGCCATCACTGCAAACTTCATTGCTCTTTTTCCACTGGAGGGGGGAGACCATGTCTTTCCCTCACCTACCTTTCATATATACTGCTGTAAGCAGATCTACTTGAATGAGATTATTATGTATTATGGGAAAATAAATACCTTGCTTGAACAATGTGTTCTTGCCTCTTAAACAGATATAAAGCAACAGAATGTTGTCCTATAAAATTATTCTTTATAGTTATTACAAAATGATGAATACTCAATTATTTTAATTGTATATATAGTTTAATTATTTTTTTCTCAACAAAATGGGGTCATAATGCTGTAATTTTAAAGAGTATATTATTATTATAATTTATTTATACAGCATAATTTATGACAATGGGTACGATTACATAACATCTACGCTACTATACAGAATGTAAAGCAATGGTGGTCTCTACCCATCAACTACCATGCTCAGTGTACAGCATGGGGCAAAGTACAAAAAGTTCAGGGTGCACCAGCAGAAGTTAAAATTAAACTTTATTTATTGAATGCATAAAAAGCTAATTAGCCCACATATAGTGTAGAGCATGGACTAGTGAAGTTATGAGTTTACAAAGTAAAAATGTTTTAATTGGATTAAGGAAAAAATGAAGGGATTGTAGGTAAAATATTAACACAGGTTGGCTATAACTCTGAAAAACTCTATTTTACGGACTCCCTAGTGCTCTTGCTATGAGTAGTTGAAATAATTGTGAATGTCAGCTGCGGAGATGCTAGGATAGTGGAAAAAGTAGCAGGCTGAGGGAGTCAGGCAGCAGTTGAGCAGATGAGCTCCAGAGTGTCAGAGTTCCCGCTGTCAAGAAGCAGTGAGGGTTGAGCTGGGTGCTGTCAAGTGCGGGTCAATGTGTGTACAGTTTGGGTGAGGGCTGTTTTCTTATGGGTTTTTATTTTAGGTTGAGGTGGATACCAGCAGTATACTTTAACTGTTCATTAGTCTGATTCAGAACACAAGTGTTCTCAGCTTCGGGGGGGGGGGGGTACCTACTAAATAAAAACACTCATTGTGCACTGATATAGGTAACATGCGCACAGGAATATATATGCATTAGGTATAGACGCAGGAAGCCAGGAAGTGTTATAAGTTGGGTGTAGGAAGGGTACTGCAGCAGCAGCTGGCTCTTGAGGGGGTGGTCTGGTTGGTCTTATTTGTAGTCAGTAGAACAGGGATATAGGATAACGGGTCAGGGAAAAAAAAGTGACATGCGATGATGCATCAGTGTAAGCACTAGACAGGGGTGGAATATAAGATAATGTCTCATGATGAGAAATGGAGAGGGTTGCATATGGTATATATCAGGTATACGAAGCATACAAAGAGAGAAGCGCTCTACCAGGAACAAACAACAGCTCATCAGCTAGTTCTATGGCGATTTACCACCCAGGAGCAGCCTCTTTCAGACCAGTGTGCTTTTCACAGAGGAAATCTTTCATGAAGTATATCAGTCTGATCCCGCAAAGTAAGGTCAGTCCAGCCCCGTAATACCAGGCAATTCTCCTCTGAACAAGGAACATGACAACCCCAGACAATCATTTCGGCCTCCTATGGGCCTTGTCAGTGAGGTGCAACCACATTCCTCTAAGCACACTGGGCAATGAGTCCACGTCTGGTTTCCCCCATCACCCATAGGGAGACTTCCCCAGGGTCATATTAATTTGCATACGAAGAGAGAAGCGCTCTACCAGGAATGAACAACAGCTCATCAGCTAGTTCTATGGCCAGTTACCACCCAGGAGCAGCCTCTTTTAGACCAGTGTGCTTTATATAAGGTATAGTGATAGAGGGTGATGCAACACAAGATAACATGTCAGGGTTAGATATTCCAGGAGAAGAAAGCTATATGGAATGATGTTGTGTAGTGATCATAAGTGCTAACTTATCTTCAGTAAGTCCTCTCTTATGGTGACATATTTATGTATTCTACTATGTATTCTACTATATGCACAGATGCCTTTGAGTGTGTATTAAATATTCTGATTTTACACAATGCCTTTAAAAACATGTTCTTGTTTACAAATGGTGTATAATATATATATCCAATGTTTGTGTGTGTGTGTGTGGTTAGTTGTATGTATTTATGATTAACACTTCTTGCACGTGAACATATTTATTCCACTGTACATTTTATATGCTCGTTAAGCATGTCTGTTTGTTATAGTTTAATTGAGTGGTATTGCTATTTCTGAAAACTGTTGTATGTCTTTGCCTTTGTAAAAGATATGCATTATAAGTTGCAAAAAAGAAAAGGATATCGGCTCCTGTGTTCAGAGTTAAAAAGTTCCTGTATTACATAAGTTTAAAATAATGCAGCATATCTAAAGCAACAGCGGAGTACGAACAGCATGATCTATATTATAAGTTATCCTAACTAAACTGTTGTGCAATGGTGAAAAAACTGTGAGAAATAGACCTGTTTTTTATGAATACAGTAGATGCTAATTTTGCTGAGATTTTTTGCAAGCAAGTGAGCAATTGTATATGTGTGTGTGTATTTCTTGTTATTATTGTCCTGTTGACATTGTTCTATAGACGTAATAGGCTTACAACTTTACCAAGCCACCCTACTTTTTAGGGTATATGTTTCCAGTTCAAGTAGAATAATGTAGCCCTTTTTAGTCAAAGCAAACATTGTGCTTGGCAGGTTTCTGTAGAGCGGGTTGCATTTTGATAAGCAAAATGACAGTTGATATATGAATAGGGGAATAAGCTGTTAAATGAATATGATGTCTTTATATTGCCACATGCAGTATATGCAGAATTGAATTAAAGATTAATTTCAACTCCAAATTTGGTAATATTCATTCACCCAGATCCAACCCAGTGACATTATGGCTCAATGTACAGTGCTGAAGAGCTTGTAGTCTATTTTGTTACCCAAAGTGATGAGACAGTTTGGCTTCTGTCTTCTTAGGAGTGCATGTCCATCTGTATGTGTCTGTATGTCCAGCTGTGTGTGTCTGTATGTCTGACTTTATGTCCAGCTGTATGTATCTGTATGTCTGTCTTTATGTCCAGCTGTATGTCTGTCTATATGTCCAGTTGTATGTGTCTGTATGTCCAGCTGTATATATCTGTATGTCTGTCTTTATGTCCAGCTGTATATGTCTTTATGTCTAACTGCATGTGTATGTATGTCTGTCTTTATGTCCAGCTGTATATGTCTGTATGTCCAGCTGTATGCGTCTTTATGTCCAGCTATATGCCTGTCAATGAACTAGATTACAAGTGGTGCGCTAATATTTTTACAGCAACTTTTCTGTGTTAAATGATGAAGACAAAAAAAAGATATGTGTCAAATTCACATTTTTTTGGGTGGGGGGGCCCTTCTTAGATTCTTGCACCTGGGCCCTGTGGTTTCTATTTACGCCTCTAGACTAAACTATGTACATAATAGTTTTTTGCCTTTTGTTTCATAATATATTTTATGTATATAACCCTTTTGCTGATTTTTAAAGTGTAACATAAACAGGACAATATTATCATGTAAAACAACCATAAACATATGAAAATTTATGATTAAAACAACCATCTACACAAAAATGTAAAAGACGTAAAATGTAAAAAAAATTAATATCATGGAAACAGTAGTCAATCAGTTGTTTTTAATTATCATATTTCAATTTAGCATATCAAAATACATAAAAAAATAGCAGATTTTATCTCTGAAGCAGACAACTTCTAAAATATTGTACACCAGTGTAATCAAACTACGATGAACAAATAGAGTAATATTATAATATACATTTGTTGTCTTTTTATTTGCAGTAAATATCATGCAGTAACTTTATCATCAAAGCTTAGTTGATAGCAAACACTTAGCCCTGACAAGCAGCAGTTACTGAAAGTATCATATGAACTTAACCCTGCTGTCATTGTATCATTTGGGTAGAAAATAAGGTGAGGGGTATGACCTGGAAACGTGGGGTCAGATGTTACAGATCTCTTGTCAAAGAAAGTGACAATGGGCAAAAGCTTTGTGCTGAAAAAATACCAGATGGCAATTTATTGTAGTCATAATACGTGGTCATATTTCAAAAGACTCTGAGTACCACCATATAAATTACCTCCAAATTGTTATTTCAAGACCACCCAGCATAATATTCAAGCTGCTAATAAACTGTATGGCTATATAGAGCTAAATTATATGCAGTGGATTGATGTTCTCTGCAGTGAATTATACAGTACATCAGTAAACACAGCCCTGTGTGTTTTCATTATTGGAATGTAACAGTAATTGTATAATCATTTAAATGATAGCAAATTCATCAACAATGCTTTATGCTGCATAAATAAATACATGCAAAGTAGTAATTACACACATCAATGAGAATGTTTATTCTTTTTTTTCATTTTACCAGGAAAGTAGTTAAACTGATCAGAGGGTTTATGGACAGTGAAAAACTGATTAAGGAGCAAGAAAAGTCAAAACCTTTAATTGCAGATGTAATTCAATTGCAGTGTATATTTGTTTAACTTTATTAAAAACTACACTGTAGATTCTGACTGCTGAGAAAAGGGAGGAGATTTTGTTCAATGAGTGTAAAATCAGTATTTGTTATTACAAGGAACATGAAGACTGTAATACAAAAATACATCACATAAGCTTTTATTTTTATTTTTTCCTATAGCACTCCATAAGCAGTGCAGTAAATATAAGAACTGTCAAAATACAGTCTAGTCAGAATTAAACTTTCATGATTCAGATAGGGCATGTAATTTCAAATAACTTTCCAATTTACTTTTATCATCAAATTTGCTTAGTTCTTGTGGTATTCTTAGTTGAAAGCTAAACCAAGGTAGGCTAATAATATCATATGCTAATTTCTAAGCACTTGAAGCCGCCTTTTATCTCAATGCATTTTACAGTTTTTCACAGCTATAGGGCATTAGTTCATGTGTGCCATAAAGATAACATTGTGCTCATGGCTGTGGAGTTACTTATGAGAGGGCACTGATTGGCTAACATGCAAGCCTGTCAAAAGAACTGAAATAAGGGGGCAGTCTGCAGAGGCTTAGATACAAGGTAATCACAGAGGTAAAAAGTGTATTTATATAACTGTGTTGGTTATGCAAAACTGGTGAATGGGTAATAAAGGGATTATCTACCTTTTAAACAATAACAATTCTGGAGTAGACTGTCCCATTAAAAGGCATGTTAAAGGGATATCAAACTAAACCATTTTCTTTCACAATTCAGACAGAGCATACAATTTAAATAACTTTCCCATTTACTTATATTATTATTATTTTGCTTAATTCTCTTGATAGCCTTTGTTGAAGGAGCAGTGATGCACTAGCTAAACTACTGGATGAGCCAATGAGTAGAGGCATATATGTACAGCCCCTAATCAGCACCACCAATCAGCAGTTAAATGGATAGTCTTGTCAGAATTAAACTTTCATGATTCAGATATATACAATTTTAAGCAACTTTGTAATTTACTCCTATTATCAATTTTTCTTTGTTCTCTTTGTATCTTTATTTGAAAAAGCAACATTTTGTAAGCTTATGAGCCAGTCCATTTTTGGTTCAGCACCTAGGTAGCGCTTCTATATAAACTCAGTAGGACGCTAAAAATCAAAGATTTTTTTCAAAAAACGGAGACTATATGTCCTAAGTCTCCTACTTAACTTAAATGTAAGATACTGAGTTTTTTTGAACCCGCCAATTGCAGCCCCAGCACTAAAACATTCATACGTCTAATAACTCAAGATTTAGATTATGAAAGAACCTACACCCCCTGGAAACACAACTTATCCAAAGAGGAGCGCGGTGCCATTCGAGCTCTTCAGGAAGACTCCTCTGTAGTCATTAGGCCTGCGGACAAAGGTGGAGCTATTGTCCTTTTAAATTATTCTGACTACAGAGCAGATATCCTAGAACAGCTTGCTGACACACAGACTTACACTCAACTCCCAAATGATCCGACAGGGATATACAAACGCCAGCTTGACAGCCTCATTAGATTAGGCTTTGAACAAGGACATATCTCTGAACACATTCGCAATTTTTGTACAACCAAGTATCCTAGGATTCCAGTCCTGTATTCTATCCCTAAAATTCACAAAAGATTGGAGAATCCACCTGGCCGCCCAATTGTGTCTGCTGTAGAATCATTGTTACAGCCAGTAGCGCAATACGTGGATATTCAATTACAAACGGTGGTTAGGGACATTCGATCATACATCATGGACACCAATGACTTCATTAGGAAATTGCAGACAGTAAATATACAACAGGGTGACATTTTGGTCACCCTGGATGTTAATAGTTTGTATACTATTATTCCCCACCACAGTGGATTAAGTGCCATTAAGGAACATCTTATGGACAATCCTCTATATGAGGGTCCCCCGGTTGAGTATGTCTTGGCGCTTATCAAATTCTGCTTGTTTAAAAATTACTTTCGCTCTAAAGGTGAGTTTTACTTGCAGGTAGCCGGCACAGCAATGGGTTCCTCCATGGTCCCCTCATACGCCAATATTTTTATGTCACAATTTGAGAATGTATATCTGTGGGACGGTTGTGATGCACCTATCATTTGTTACTACAGATACATTGATGACATTTTCTTGGTGTGGCGGGGGGGGGGCCTGGAGGAACTCCATAACTGGTTTCATCATTACAATAACACTGACACTACTGTCAGGTTCAAGATGACTGTAAATGAACAAACCATTAACTTTTTGGACCTTAGCGTCTACAAAGAGGCAGGGCGGTTAGGCACTGCCCTGTATAATAAACCTACTGACCACAATTCCATTCTCAGGGCGGACAGTTGCCATCCCCCAGCTTTATTAAAAGGCATTGTAAAATCACAGCTTGTCAGAACAATGCCTAATAATTCAGATGTAGCCACAGGGGTTTCCCAGTTGACTGGAGTGGGTGACAAATTTCTTGCACGAGGATACAAACCATGTGTGGTCAAAGAAACTATAGAAGAAGTATCTGCACTGACACAGTCGGCATTAATTCAAAGTAAACTAAAGAGGGACTCCTCTGACAAATTGATTATGCCCACCACATTTACACCTGGCACTAGAAAAAGGGGAAAAATTCTCTGTGAACATTGGCCAATTATATCATCAGATCCGAGATTATCTTTCGCCACTGACCTTCAGCCAATGGTGGGGTATAAGAGAGGAACCAACCTTAGAGATTTATTGGTTAAGAAGGATCCAAAACGGAGATATTCTACAGGCACAAGGAGCAACATCAGAGGATCATACCGCTGCCTAGGTTGCACAACTTGCAATGGCCTAATTAATACCAAATCTTTCCACCATCCACACACCAACCGTAATTTTATCATCAGACATTCCATTATGTGTACCACTACTCACGTAGTATACTTATTACTCTGCACATGTTCTAGCTTCTGTGTGGGTAAAACCTCAGGAACACTACGAGAACGTATGGCCAATCACCGGCATGCAATTAGAACTGCCCTACAGCGAGGTGATTTGGACCAACCTGTGGAAAGGCATTGTGCCAAGAAAGGCCACTCTATCTCCTCTATTCGGTATATCCTAATTGACCACATTCCAGTTTTGGAGAGAGGTGGTGATCGTAATAAGTTATTCCTGAAATGTGAGGCACAATGGATCTATCTGTTGGGAACTATTCATCCTGGTGGACTGAACACTACTCCAGACTTTAAGAATCTCCTGTAATTCTGGTTAGTGTGACACATACTGGGAGTGCATCCCTGGGGGCTGCGACTCTGTGTTTGTGCTGGGTGAGTAGATGACCTCCTTGTGAGGGTATCCGTTCACTCTATGCCCACAGCACACGGTAGTGGAAACATCTGGTATCCCTCTGTCTGTGTAGAAGTCCTGCTTCTTAGTGGTAGACACTCGCTTT
Organism: Bombina bombina; assembly: GCF_027579735.1. Taxonomy (NCBI): domain Eukaryota; kingdom Metazoa; phylum Chordata; class Amphibia; order Anura; family Bombinatoridae; genus Bombina; species Bombina bombina. Next base: position 1,020,295,963 of record NC_069504.1, read on the forward strand.
TCACGCTATCAGAAGTTAACCCTCAGGACATCTGTGAGTTGGAGTAGGGGGACTGTGCTCTTATTACTATGCTCCCATTCAGTCATTTTTATGTGACCTATGAATACCTGTTTGTATTGAGTGCAGCATAGATATATATCAAGGAAATGGCCTGAGCATGTTTTTTTTTAAGGGTCTGTTTGATCTTCACAATAGGATCAATACTTACTTAGATGTATTTCAGTGATCATAAGCAAAGTTGTCAATAGTGGATCTAATTATAATCCAGTTTTGGATAACGTGTTATTCCACTTAATTTAACCATCTAAGTAAACTGAATAGATGGGTTTCTTGCAACAGAGATATCACCTGTGATTACACATGCAGTTCACAGTAACAGTGTTACGATATAGTCTCTCCGTTTTATCAATTTTTATTTTTTAGCTTTATGCCAACATTTATTTTCATGTCATTTTTTTGTCATGTTTAGAATTATTAGGTCCGTTATAGGACATCTATATAGGGTCTGAGACTCTGAGATCCATCTCTAAGTACTAGTCTGTGGCAATATGGAAAGAGCTGATCTCGGGTCTGTTATCCCTATTTACTTCACGTTTTGTGCACTTTTTCTTGAGTCACTTATGTGTATTGCACGTGAACATATGATCACTTCAATGATTTATCACATTATAATAAGCAATGGTGTCCTTATTGAAGCTTATGGCATTCGCCTCTGCACTTTCAATGCTTTATTTGTATCCATGGCAACCGTGTATACAATTGGTTGCATTGGGTTCAACTAATAAATGTATTTATGCATTGGTATTAATTTGACCATAACATACCTATACGTCACATTGTTCATATATTATGTATATTTGGCACTAGAAATATATTTGTTTGACGAGTTTGTTATGAATTATTCACATACTGGCTAAGACCGGAAGTGATGAAACTGAACTTCCGGTTTCGGCTACACAGTGGAACGCATGATGCGTTCCACTCACGGAAAATTGGCGCTGTTTGGGGTACAAGGTTTGTTTGTAGTGCTCCCACTATAAAAGTTATGTTTGTTGTCATAATTGCATGCTGACGAAGGGGACAAGATCCCCGAAAACGTTTCACAATAAAGTATTCTGATTTAAAAAGACCTGTGAGTGCAGCCTTTATTCTTGTATTCACCTGCATTCTTGCACCCAGGCTGTTGGCGACCGGAGGGCTGAGCTGGAGTTTGTTATCTTATACATCCAGAAAAAAGAAGGCACTCACCGGGTCTTGAATCAAATCCTTTTAATGCAGTAGTGACGTTTCGGGGTTGCCCCCGTCCTCAGACAATATTTACAGTATAATCATTAATTTACCCCTTATATATGAACCCAACTCCCACTTGTGTAGCTGTCGGCAGCGTTCAGGAAGTCCAGCAAGTGCGTGGTGTACACCTACGTCATTTGTTGCTATGGCAACCGGACGCCATGCTGCAGTTCTGTGCTCCAGATTAAAACAAAGATGTGCCCACAATAGGCAGAAATAATCCTGAATTCTGTGTGAAGTGGTGTAATATATTGAACAAATGTTCATTAGACTTGGTATTGCTAGATATACAAGAAGTCTCTAGACTTCTAGAATTGAATAAAGTTGAAATATCTAACTATGAGGAATTACATCTTCACAAATTGGAAGCAGAAAATGACCAAAATTGGTTAAATAAATTGAAAGAAGACATAAATAAATACAAAAATGAATTAATTACCTTCAAAAATCGAAAATTGAAGGATGTAACCAATGATTATAAGAATAAAAGTGTTAATAGGTGGCAATTGAGTCCAGAGGAAAGAGCTCAATATCGTACAAATATACCTTGGCGTCAGAGATATAATAAGATGAGACCTCTGGGAACTGTGGACAGTTCAGGAAATAGTTCAGACTCAAATTATGCAACTATAACATCAGGATCACTACCGTCCCAAACAGGAACTAGAAGGGGGATGACCACTCAGTCAAAAAACCGAGGTAGGACAAGGAGCCATACCAGGCAGGGGGGGGTACAAGCAGACCATACAGACCCCCCAGAAGGGGCCGCTTGATGAGGACCTAGTGGTCAATTTAAGTGATCATGTACTAACCCCTGATGAAAGGAGTGTCTTAAATAAGGGATTATCATTCATTCCTACTACTAAGTGCAATGAATTTGATCTCTATGTGGACATACAAAAATTCACAAGAAAACTGAGATTGACGGAAAACTTCAAGGACTTTGAGGAACAACCAAAAAAGACCCTTAAAGGGATGAGTACATTTGATCCAACAAGTAACAACCCGACAATTAAAACCTTCACTAGACTTGTACATCAGGACTCAACTACTTTACATCAACAAAGGTGTCTATATAGACACAACCTCACTAAGAGGAATGCCTTAACAAGCTTGCAAAAAGACACGTCTATAGTCCTGAGGGAAGCGGATAAAGGAGGGGCAATTGTCATCCAGAACTATGTGGACTATCGTAAAGAGGTAAAGCGACAATTGGAAGATCATGGTACATACAGTATAGGATATTTAGGGATGACCCCACGACTATATTTAAAAAGAAATTGGATAACATGTTACATACCATGCATGAGATGAATTGTATTGATAAAGATGAATTGGCATATATGACAGTACAACATCCTAGAATTCCGGTGATCTACATGTCGCCAAAAATCCATAAGAGCATGGGGGCACCCCCTGGGAGACATAGTTTCAGCTATAGGATCCCTTTTGCAACCGATAGCCGTTTACCTGGACCAGATTCTACAACCATAAATATGGACTCCTTCTTGCTAGACTCCAGTTCAATGATCAGGATTTTAAACAATATAACTAGTGTCAAGGATGAAACACTTCTGGTTACAATGGACGTAACCAGTTTGTACACTGTTATCCCACATATGGAAGGGATTCTGGCAATATCCAGACAGCTTTCATACTACCCATATGTTGGACCACCCATTGACACAATTCAGGAACTTTTGTCATCATGCCTGGAGCTGAACTATTTCAGATATGAGAAAGAATTTTTTCTTCAAATTGCAGGTAAGGCCATGGGGTCAAATATTAAGTTATAAGTTTATGGCCGTATTTGAGACTGCAGGAACTCCACTACTCTCTGATAAAAGGGCTATCTAATTACAAACGATACATAGACGATTTGTTCCTTCTATGGGATAGAACGGAGGAGGAATTGATGACATGGTTTTCACTCCTGAATGAGGTACATCCTACCATCAAGTTTAAAATAACACACAATGCTAATAGTATAGACTTCTTGGATTTAAGAATCTTTAAATGGGATGGACGCCTATGTACCACACTATTCAATAAAGAGACTGATCGTAATTCCCTCCTGCATGCCCATAGCTGTCATCCACCAGCCTTGAAAAGAGCTCTCCCTACATCACAATTTAAAAGAACAGCTAGAAACAACACCGATGCGGAACTGAGGGAACAACAGCTACAAGAAATGGAAACCAAGTTTATCCTTAGGGGATATGACAAGGATAACCTCAGAACGAGAAAGCAGGATATTCTCAAGATGGAACAGGAGGAACTATTACAGGCCAAAGATAAAGAACAGGATAACAGATTGACATTTCTAACTACTTTTGATATTGATAAACCGGTATTTTCAGAGAGCTTGCGAAGAAATTGGTCTATTATTGCAATGGTCAGTTATTATAATAAGATCTGACCAGACTGTATAAGGTGTATTTTTATCTATTATTGTCTACCCCAGCTCACAGCAGTTTTATGAAAGAGGATTGTAGTGTAATAGCAGATTTGCTAGATACAATTATCAAGGTTTTACACAAACTAACAAACAGTTAACTTGTGTGCATATATACATGAATACCTATTAGTTATAAGTCCTTCCTTTGTAAAGTAGACAATCAAAGAGACTGTGATAACCTTGTTTGTTTATGTAGGAGATGATCTTGGTAACAGCTTTGTGATTCTAGAAGACATAGATATACTTAGTTAATTACAGATACGTTGCAGTGACACTTGTTGCAGTCAGGTGGAGTTCACAGTTCAATGTACAGTTATTAGGATTGGTATACTTGCGGTTCTTATGAGCCCTTTACTGTGGATTCTCTTATGCTCTCTGTCTTCCTAGATATTCAGGCCCAAGCTTCCTTGCTTTGCTGACAAGTCCGCAATAGATTAGGTGTCTGACTGGAGGATGCAAGGAGAGCGGCTAAGCGTCTTGCCGTTAAAGCAGAGAGAGGGAGACTGAGCATACTGCAGCTGCGAGCAGAGTGAGGCTGAGCGTCTTGAACCGGGTGACGTCACACCAGTGTTAGATCCGGAGCTGATAGGCTGCTTTGCGGTGGATGAAAAAGCAAAGCCGGTTCAAAGTGGTAGCATTAGATGTTTAGTAGAATATAATCCAAAGATAGTTGTAGTGATTAAAGAGAAAAAAAGTTTTTTAGGAGTTAGTTTCCTTTTCAATTTGATGAAGGTATTCACAGTAATTAGAAGTAAGCTGGTTTTAGCTGTAGATTTAACACAAACAGAGATCCCCTATGCACGCTAATAATCAAGCAGGGAAACAGGAAAAAGGTGTTCCCTTTATTCATACCTGAAGGAAGGTGGAGGATGGGCTTTAAAGAGACAGTAGTCTATGACAATTATATCATCGGATAAAGAACTTCCCTTCTATGGGACTGCACCACCCAGAATTGGATACCGAAGAGCAAGATCTTTAAGGGATCAACTCATTAAAACGGACCCAAGAGAATGTTATATGAGACGTGGCTACATGCCAAGCCTGGATGCTTTCGCTGCTTAGGATGCACTACCTGTGAGGGACTTACAACTGGGAGTGAATTTAACCATCCATATAAGAACAATAAATATACAATCAAACACAGAGTGACATGCACAACCAACTACATAGTGTATCTTTTGCACTGTGTATGCGGTTTATTTTATGTGGGAAAGACAGTTGACGATCTACGCACCAGAATGGCGAACCACAGGTCAGCAATAAGAACAGCCATCGATCGAGGGACCTCTGACCAGCCGGTGGCCAGGCATTTTGCCTTGGCAAAACACAGTCTCTGATTTGAAGTATATTATTATAGACCATGTCCCCCCTCTTACTAGAGTCCAGGTGGATTTATGACCTGGGGACTATGTCTCCCCAGGGTTTGAATGTCCACCTGGACTGGCACTTTTACCTGTGATATACACTTCTACATTAATGATGTTTTGTATATATTTTAGATTACTGAGATACTTCAGTCTTCTTTTCTAATTGTCATGCAATTATGCTCTTCTCCTGAATTGTCCATTATGACGCATGGTCACCTGGACATAATACGGCAGTATTTGCTGGATTTTGTCTAATTGATTACATGTCAGCCTAGAATACGTAACTGACAGAATGGTAGAAATATATATTATACTAGGCATTTTTAATGATTGTGTTTGGCACCATTGTTAGGTATTAATGTACTCTCCAGGTTGCTATTTCAAATATTATCATTGCCTGTACTTAATCTTTAATCTTTAATCAGTAGTAGTATTCACTTGGATTTCTATTTGTAATAGAGGTGTACTATGCACATTATGTGGCTTATCCTATATATGCCTCCTAAATATTGCCTATATGCTAGCGATCGCTATTGTTTTTAACTTTGTTTTAATATCGCGCACAGAACTGCCGCACGGCATCTGGTTGCCATAGCAACAAATGACGTAGGTGTAAACCACGCGCTTGCTGGAATTCCGGAACGCCGCCAACAGCTACACAAGTGGGAGTTGGGTTCATATATAAGGGTAAGTTAATGATTATACTGTAAATATTGTCTGAGGACGGGGGCAACCCCGAAACGTCACTACTGCATTAAAAGGATTTGATTCAAGACCCGGTGAGTGCCTTCTTTTTTCTGGATGCATACATGTACTTTGAACTGCAACCCGGGCAAATTATAAGGAATGGAAAAACTGTGAGTGCTATACTATTTTGGATAACTATATATATATATATATATATATATATATATATCTCAATGTGCCACAGACATGATCCGCTACAGCAGATCATGTCTGCCCGCACATTGATAAATCTACCCCATAGTCTCTAAGTATGTTATGCCTGCAGGTCTTAGTTTTTTCTTGCAAAATAAATCTAGCAAGTTTGCCTCAAAAAAGGCAATTTCCTTATTGCACTGGTTAAAAAAAAATAAAAAAATGTATGCTTACCTGATAAATTTCTTTCTTTCTGGGAAAAGAGAGTCCACGAGTCATTCTAATTACTAGTGGGATATTCACTCCTGGCCAGCAGGAGGCTGCACAGAGAACCCCAGCAAAGCTGTTAAGTATGACTTCCCTTACCCATAACCCCCAGTCATTCGGCCAAAGGGAAATTAAAAAAAAAATAACACAAGGATACAGAGAAAACTGTCGTCTGAATCTAAACAAGGGTGGGTTGTGGAATTTCTATGCCCGGAAAGAAAGAAATTTATCAGGTAAGCATACAATTTGTTTTCTTTTCTATGGCATAGAGAGTCCAGGATTCATTCCAATTACTAGTGGGAACCAATACCCAAGATAGAGGACATAGAATGAAAGGGAGGGAGAAACAAGACAGTTAGGACTAAACCGAAGGAACCTCCACTTGAAGAACCATTCTCCCATAAGAAGCCTCAGCTGAGGCAAAAGTATAAAATTTGGAAAAAGTATGAATAGAGGACCATGTGGCCGCCTTGCAAATCTGTTCCACAGAGGCTTCATTCTTGAAAGCCCATGAAGATGAGACTGCTCTAGTGGAATGAGCCGTAATTCTCTCAGGAGGCTGCTGTCCAGCCATCTCATAAGCTAAACGAATAACACTTCTCAACCAGAGAGAAAGAGTAGTAGAAGTGGCCTTCTGACCCTTACATTTACCAGATAAAATAATGAACAGAGCAGAAGATTTCTGAAAATCTTTAGTTGCTTAAAGGTAAAATTTAAGAGCACGCACAACATCCAAATTATGCAAAAGACATTCCTTCTGGGAAAAAGGAATAGAACAAAAAGAAGGAACAACAATTTCCTGATTTATATTGCCATCCAACACTACCTTAGGGAGAAACCCTAGCTTACTGCGAAGGGCCGCCTTATCAGCATGAAAAATGAGGTAAGGGGAATCAATTTGCAGAGCGAAAGCTCAGAAACTCTGCGAGCAGAAGCAATAGCAATAAGAAACAAAACCTTCCAAGATAATAACTTAATCCAAATAGAATGCATTGGCTCAAATGGAGCCTGCTGCAAAACCTTAAGAACAAGATTAAGGCTCCAAGGGGGAGCAACCGACTTAAACACAGGCTTAATTCTGACCAAAGCCAAAACAAAAGACTGAACATCTGGCAGAACTGCCAAACGTTTGTGCAGAAGAATGGACAATGCCGAAATTTGACCCTTTAGAGTACTGACTGACAAACCTTTCTCCAGGCCTTCCTGAAGAAAAGCCAAAATTTGCGGAACTTTAACTTTGTTCCAAGAAAACCCCTTAGAATGGCACCAATAAAAGGTATTTACATCATACCCTATGGTAAATCTTATTAGCAACAGGCTCAGAAAAACCATGTCTAGCCAAAACTAGGCGTTTAATCTCCAAGCAGTCAGCTTCAGAGAATCTAGATTTGGATGGAGGAATGGACCCTAAATTAGAAGGTCCTTTCTGAGAGACAACTTCCATGGTTATCAGATCCACAAACCAGATAATGCGAGGCCATGCAGGAGCTATTAGGATCACACAATGATTTATGGAAGAAAAACAAATGGAGGAAATAGGTATGCTAGATTGAAGATCCAAGGAACTGCCAGAGCGTCTATCAAAACGACTTGAGGATCACTTGACCTTGAACCGTACCTTGGAATTTTGACAAGACACCATCAGATCCAACTCTGGAACCCCGTACCTGAGGGTTATCATTGTGAAAACATCTGGATGGAGAGCTATCCTGCTCAGAAAATCCGCTTCCCAGTTGTCTACCCCTGGGATGTGGATGGCAGAGAGATGACAATCTAGAGATTCCTCCCACTGAAGAATGCGAGTTACCTCCTTCATTGCTAAGGAACTGTGAGTTTCTCCCTGGTGATTGATGTAGGCCACTGAGGTGATATTGTCCGATTGAAATCTGATAAACTGGAGCAAAGTTAGTTGAGGCCAAACTGTCAAAGCATTGAATATTGCTCTCAACTCAAAAATGTTTATAGGAAGAGAAGACTCTTCTTGAGTCCACAGACCCTGCACTTTTAAGGAACACCAAACTGCTCCACAGCCTAAAAGACTGGCATCCATGGTCACAATCATCCAGGTTGTTCTCTGGAAACACATGCCCAGAGACAGATGATCTTGAGACATCCACCACAAGACATTCACCTTGTTAGAGGATCCAGAGCTATCCTCTGCAAAATATTTGAATGGTCTCCGTTCCATTGTCTGAGTATCCATCAGAAAAATCTTCATTGACAAATAATCTATAATTGTCCCCCAAAAAAACATACCCTTGTATCTAGAACAAGGGAACACTTCCCCAGATTCACTTTCCACCCGTGGGAACATAGAAAAGATAACATCTCTGTATGAGATTTTGCTAGATGAAAAGATGGTGCCTGCACTAAGATGTCGTCCAAATAATTGCCAAAGCAATACCCTGAGACCTGACCTGAGCTGTAGCAAGGCCATATGGAAGGGTAAAAAACTGAAAATGTTTGTTTAGGAAAGCAAATCTCAGATACTGGTAATGATCCCTGTGAATGGAACATGAATATACGCATCCTTCAGATCTATAGTCGTCATAAATTGACCCTCTTGAACCAAAGTAAGAATGAACCAGATGGTTTCCATTTTAAAGGACGGAACCTTGAGAAATTGGTTTAGACACTTTAGATTCAAAATGGGACGGAAAGTGCCATCCTTTTTGGGAACAACAAAAAGATTTGAATAGAATCCTAGACCCTGTTCCTATAAAGGAACTGGGACAATCACTCCCAGTGATGATACGGTCCTTTATGCAATTTAAGAAAGATTCTCTCTTTATCTGATTTGCAGATAACCTTGACAGGTGGAATCTGCCCCTGGGAGGACATGATTTGAATCCTATTCTGTAACTGTAGGATACTATGTCTGCCCCCTACTTGATCCATTACAGGATCGGGGGTGGCCCCTTCATGTTGATTTGGAATCAGTGAAAGGCTTCTTGGTTTGCTTCCCCATATTTCAGGGCTGACCGGACATCTAAGAGGACTTGGACTGATCTGATTTGGAAGAGGAAGACTTTTGTCCCTTAAAGTTACGAAAGGAATACAAATTAGAACTTTGACAACCCTTAGGCCTATTCTTCTTATCATGAGGTAAGAAAGAACCCTTTCCAGCTGTAATGTCAAAAATAATGTCAGCCAGACTTGGACCAACAGCAAAGATAACAGCTTAGACTTGGATGTAACATCAGCAGACCACGATTTTAACCACAAAGGTCTACAAGCTAAAAAAGTAAAACCAGAAAACTTAGCACCCAATCTAAGAACTTGCATATTGGCATCACAAATAAAGGTATTAGCTAACTTGAGAGCTTTGATCCCATCTTGGATCTCCTTTATAGTAGTCTCATCTAGGATAAGATTAGATAAATCATCACACCAATAAGATGCAGCCCCTGAGGCATGGCCTGGAAAGCATTATCCTAAGAGACAAGCTCAGGATACATTTTATCTTTAAAGTTTAAAGTCTTATCTAAACATGTGGAACACAATTGCATAGGAGGCATAATCTGAGCCTCTAAACAAAGTAAACATTTAATTTAGGAAGCTGCAAAATCTAGTTCAGTGTCCATAGTAGCAAAAGTATTTAAAAATTCTCACAGAATTAAACAAACTAAATAGAAGTAAAATACCCCACTGCAGAAAGAGATCAGAAGTAAGATGCTACCTCAGAAGCAAGAATGACTGAGGTAACTCACCACACCGGAACCAGGAGCTCCAACTAGCAACTAATCAAAAGAAAATAAATGCCCCCAGCAGCAGCTCCAAGCAGCATACCACTCCGCTGCTCAAGATGCTATGAGAAATCAAAAGCGGAAGAGAGGAAAAACACGTGAGAGCAACATCAACAGCCCCAAACGCACAAAACAAGCACCAATTTTTTTTAAAAAAAAATTGAAAAATAAAAACACACCACAACAGGGAAAACAAAATAACCTTGAAACATCCAGCCTTCTCAGCCTCAAAATCTAGGACTAAAGATGAACCCCTTTAGACTCTCCTCCTCTTTTTTTTTTTTAATAAAATACACTTAGATGCCCCTGTTCAGGAAATACAGTCCAAACTCAAATTCCTATACCCAGGAAAACAAATAAGTCCCATACAAACGATCCACAGATGATTAGCCTCTAAAGTGCTGCCCCCAATACCAAGAAGGCAAAGCAAATACCTGTGAATCCGGCTGCAGGGCAGGAACAGCTTCTAAGGTGTGACTGATACACCAACATCTGTCAGGGACCCGAAGAAAAAGAACAGAGAAACTAACTCTCATTTTCTATCAAAGGGGTAGCATAAGTTTTAGAAATTAAACAAGGACCACCTCGCACCTTTCTAACTGCTAAAAGCCCCATTACTCCTTCCAAGGAGATTAACATGGACACAGCATAGCCCCAAATCCTTGATTGCAGAGAAAAGTACCCATTAAAGGATTAATATCTTCAAACACCTTCTTCGCCATCCTCCTGTGATCAAGGCAAAGAGAATGACTGGGGGTTATAGGTAAGGGAAGTTATACTTAACAGCTTTGCTGGGGTGCTCTTTGCCGCCTCCTGCTGGCCAGGACTGAATATCCCACTAGTAATTGGAATTAATTGTGGACTCTCTATGCTATAGGAAAGAAAATAAAAAAATGTTATACATGTAAAACTAGAAGTAAATGCAAGTCAAAGTGAGATGAAAATAGCACCATTTTATTTATACATACTTAAAAAAATGTTATCAGTGCTGGAGGCTCTCTGTCACATTTGCTCTCATTTGTGAGAGTCTCCAGTGCAAAGAGTTTAATTACATTCTATTGGAAGTAGCTAATCACTTGCTTGGACTTCCTGGTTCACCTCACTATTTTTAAGAATTAAGTAAGGGCTGCCCATGTGAGGGTCAGCGAGATATTTCTATGGTGGCGAGTTTCAAATGAAGAGACCTTTAGATGGAAGTTGTGTGGTAGTGGTAAGAGTCAGTGTGATTGTGAATAACTCAGTAAAGGAGGGTAATATTTTCTGTAGTTTAATAATACTGTTTTATTTGAACATGGCATGAACTGATTCAAACTAAAAATAATTCAGGAATTTCAACATCCCAGCAGCCTCTTTGCTTCCAACACCCTTTTTAGTAACTTACTCCTTTGGCTTATGCAATTTCACTTCCTACTCTCTGGCAATTAATTGCGTGAGAGCAGGGCCTGTCAATTCCCCCGTTACAAGTAAGTTTAGGGTGATTTATTTCTACCTAGAATGAGAAGCAAAGACTGTTTCTTAAATTTGGGCTGGAGACTCACTCAAGCAAGCTAGGCGCATACATTCTCAGAAGCTGTGAATGCAGTTTGATACATTTTTCAAGCCTTACAATAGATTATATAAACTCTTTTGGCCAGGGGACCAGTACAACCAAAACTAACTTTGGGCAAGCATCACTGTATAGCAATAAAAATGTATAAACTGATATACTTTCAATACACTAACAATGTATATGTATGTTGAGACAGCTAATAGACATGGTACAGTGCAATTATGATATACTGTATATCATTGTTCCCCCGAGGACCTATTTAATATAGATATATAAAAATATAAGTCAATATTTATAAATAAAATAGATAATATTACACTACCCCTACCTGGCTACTTCACAATGCCACCCAGCTGACAATATTGTCTGTGGAGAAAACATATTAATGTTTTGGCCATACTTTTAATTTTTAGTGCCTTGGCTGGCATTTCAGTTTTAGGCTATATTGGTAGCCAAGTGGTTAAAACGCAAGAGATCATGTAAGGAGGAAGTTAAGGCTTGACTTCTAGATCTAAATGACCAACTTTAGAAAAAGGAATATCAGGTGCTTATTCCAGAGCTGTACAAACAGGAGAAAGGACATTTACTTTGCACAGACTAGCTAATGGAGGAACAGCAGGCCCACCTCCCCTCTGAAAATAATTTATAAAACCTATCATACATAATGCAGAAAATGCCTGTAGTGAATGTGTGCATTTGTCTATTTTGGGTGCTGCAAATGCAGAAGAAGGACGACGCAACCCACATTTGGCTCTTTTCAGAGCCAGATTTATTCCTGTGAAAGTGCAGCACACTGAGATTTGTACAAATCCAGATCTCAGTGTGTTGCACATTCACAAGATTAAATCCGGCTCTGAAAAGAGCAAAATTTGGCTTGCGGCTGCCTTTATACCGCATTCATTAGCACCAAAAGTGTATGAATGCAGATATCTACCAGCAGTTGGAGGTTTCTCAGTGCTCTTTCAAGTGGGATCCATAGTGAAGTCTCATCAGACCCTGAAACACCCTACACCAAGTTAGTAAGCAAAAAAAAATATAAAAAAATATTGTCATGCAGTTAATTGGAGCTTCCAGCAGGGGCAAACTACGGCAACTGACTAGTTTGCCTTTATCGTAGCACTGGCCCTGTATTCTTTGATACAAATTTACCATCTATATATCTACTGTACCTACTCAACCTAGCCTAAAAAGTAAAAAGTACCCCTCTTTTTTTACATATCTTTAAGATCCAGATTGCTCACATTTTTTGCTATGTCATGTCAGCAGATGACTTAACTATATCTCCTGTTTGATTTCCCACCACCTAAAAATAATAATAGATTTAAAGACGATCGTAATATTATGAAATATGAATATTACAAATGTGATTAAAATATTGTAAAATATGGAAACGCAAAAACACGAATGCAATATTGTGATATTCACAATATAATGTAAATATGAAGATTGAGAATGTGCAATCTTAAAATAAGTATAAAAATAAACTCCTAATGAAACAGCTAACGAAACAATGGAAGATTAGTACAATCACGTTTACAGTTTACATACATATTTTAACATTATACTATACAATACATATACATTAAACTATAAACTATATATAAACATCTCTTATTTACTCACACAGGGTTCTGAGGACAGGGGTTACACCCCGAAAACGTTCACCTTTTTATCAATAAACATCACTTTTGAATTACGGTGAGTGCATCTCTTGGTTAACTATTGTATGGAAGATTGGATGGCACCCCACAGTTGTAGATTGGAACAGAGAGTGCTATAACCTTGGAACTTATATATATATATATATACACACACAAGATGAGGTACAGCACTGTAGTAAGTCTTACTTATTATTCAAGTGCATATAGTTCTGCTAGCCCCAATACTTACAAATCCGAGAAAATAGAAGTAGTCTCAGCACTGTTTTATCAAAATGAATCCTTTATTGAGGTGAAGAGGATAAAACACAGTGATGTTTCGGCATACATGGCCCTTCACCTCAATAAAGGATTCATTTTGATAAAACAGTGCTGAGACTACTTATATTTTCTTGGATTTTATATATATATATATATATATATATATATATATATATATATATATATATATATATATATATATATATATATATATATCTCAAAATAACAAGAGTATTGCATTGAGCAATGATACTTTTTTATTGGACTAACTATACATTTATAAGTTGACAAGCTTTCGGAAGAGTTCCTTCCTTTATCAAGTTTGAAGCACTTCAACCTGTTTAATTCTGGACTAAATGTGGACTCTGGATTCTTAACACAATATCAAAAAATTTTGCAATGTACTTTCATTTAGTCAATTACATTGTATATTCCACACTTTTGTCTTTTTTTAACTTTTGTATTCCCCCTGTATATACAATTTCACATCTTTATAGATATTGATTCAATGTTGATATATAACTTTATGTCAGTATATGCTCTATGTAAAGCTATATATTTCCCCTGTCTGTTCTCCTACACTGGACACTGTCTGCCTGTTACCTAAGCCCCCCTCATGATTTTTACGACACCTCCTCCTCTCCCTGCACTGTCTTCTTAGCTATTCTGTGTTTTAAGATACAATCTGTAAATTCCATTGAATTGGTCAGTGTTGCTTTAGACTTGATAAAGGAAGGAACTCTTCCGAAAGCTTGTCAACTTATAAATGTATAGTTAGTCCAATAAAAAAAGTATCATTGCTCAATGCAATACTCTTGTTATTTTGAGATATACATATATATATATATATATATATATATATATATATATATATATATATATATATACACACACACACACACACATATCATATACCCACAATACCCCAGCTCCTATAGGTGTGTTATTGATATGGTTAAATGACTATTGTATTGTAAGAACAGGGGTTTAGATTACGTTGAAACATGTAAATTGTATTGTCATACTCGTTTAATGGATCATTTACATTACAACTTCGATGTAGGTGGTGGTGCTGCTTTGAATATATTGCCAGTATCAGAGCAGCATCGCCACCCTCTGAAATGTATGGTAAGATGCCTCTTGGCGATGCTGCCTTTAAACAGTACAGTCGGCCCTTTGGAATATTTTGACGGTTTTCTCGTTATTGCAACGGATCCCTTTTGAATATCTCTCCCGTCTTGTAGCATTTTTGATAATCAGGGACTAATACTGTTCCCGTTTCTTAAGTATTTTATAAATATTTACCCACATTTTACATTCATCTCATAACAAATGTCTCTCCTCTTCCACAAACTTCTCCTCTCCTGGAACTTACATTAAATTTCCCTTGCTCTCTCTGATACTACCTATGATTACTTGCCTTTAAATACTACTTGAAAACCTACTTTGTCAAAGTAATATAACACTTATCTTAGCCCCTTAAATCAATGAGCACACTCCTTAACACAATAATTATAATGCAATCCCAAATATTATATGCGATAATTTGCCATGCAAGCCCCATACCTCCCTCTGATCCCTACTGCCTACTCCCATGAACTTATGTACATGATTTATTCTAACCAGTTTTTCTTTATTTATTTTTTTGATGAAAATTTTTTTTTATTTATTGAAGTCTCCCAACTCCACCAGCAAAATCACAACAATGTATACATCACATCTCATATCAATACAGAATAGTAGCGCATGTAATACAATGTGTAAAGTAGTTATAAAGGATATCTAATTCGCATACAAGAATAACATAGTTTTAAACTTTTATCTCCTTAAGGTAGAGTAAGGTTCGGCCTCTTATATTGCAGATAGGACTCATTACTCCCGAAAAGAAAGAAGGAGTAATAAGAATACCTATCTTAGAGAAGAAGGAAAGAAGGAGAGGGACATAAGAGGAAAAGTAAAGAATGAAGTAAAGATTGAAGTGAAGATTGAGTGCTCGTAGAACTTTCGATTAATTAATTCCAACCTCGTATTAGGCCCTTGTTTCAACGGCTCTTCTTGTTTGCATCCTAACAGTGTCCTCCCAAACTATCCATTCCTCCCAAACTTTTAGAAACTCCTGTCTTTTGTCTAATAGGGACGATGCTATGTTCTCCATTTGATAATAATATCTAATTTTGTTTAGGATAACATCATAGTGGGGGACTGATGTTTTCCAATGTTTAGCCATCACTGTCCTAGTTGCAGTACATATTATACCTACTAGTTTTAATGATTGTCTGTGTAATCCCTCAATAGGGAAGTGTAGTAGAGCCTATTCCATACTTAATTTAATTCGTCTATTAAAGATATTGCTTAGGAGTTCAGAGGTGGCGTCCCAAACTTTTTTACTTTCGGGACAATCCCACCACATATGATTGTATGTACCCTCTATCTGGCAACCTCGGTAGCATTGAGATGATCCAGCCATGTTAGATTCCAGCTGATAGTATTTCAATCTACTGGGGTAGTTATACCATCTATATACCACTTTAATATAATTTTCCTTTAGGTTTGCGCTAACAGAACACGCTAGACCTTTCTGGATCGTGGTTGCCCATTCTGTTGAGTCTCTAACAAGGTTAACCTCATCTTCCCATTTTTTAATAAAGTATAACTTCTCAGGGTGTCTGCCAACAGACAGGAACCTATAAAGACTAGAGATTGTACCCCTGATTCGGGAATCGGATTGACAAAATTTCTCATAAAGTGTGGGAGTGTTCAATGTTCTTAGCCTGCGGATCTTATCTATCCTATTTTTGAGTTGGAAATAGTGGAACCAGGAATGCGGTGTGGAAGGTTGGAGGTCGTGATATTGCTGGAACGAGATAATCTCAGAATTTTGTAGTGCATCAGCGATTCTATACAAACTTTTGTTGGCCCATATTGTGTTAGTGTCAGTTTTTCTTTATTTTACCAGGAGATAATATAAACATACTCAGAAGAGCTGTATCCTTAGCATGCTCTGAAATTGCAAAGACCTGCTGATTAAGCTCTTAAAATCAATTCTAGACACATAAATCTTTAATTTTTTTGTATGCAGATGCTCAGCAACGCAGTGCTCAACAAATATGTACTATGCAATACATACTATATAACAAACATGCTTTAATACAGGATTGCAAAATTGCTATGGAAACAGGAATCTTGGCTTCTTTTGTATTACTATGTCAGTTTATGTTTATAGTTGTAGTTTATATAGTTATTAATTATGGCTAATTTATATTTTTGAATGTTTTATAGAAGAAAGAAGACACTGTACACTGATATACTTTTAAAGCACAAGGATACAAAATGATGCCTTGTACATTTAAACAGCAATAAGTATCTCACATACCAAATATCCTTATTTGTGGCTGCTGATATAGACAAACACAAAAGTTAATGAGAAAAGTAAATATGTGCCTTCAAATATTACCTAACTTCTTTGGTTCACTCTTAGCATATCATAAAATGAACATGCGATAAGGACTCTTGCATGTTGAACATGTCAGAGCTACAACTACATAGGAGCAAGTCACATGATAAATTTGCAGTGGGTGTGTAAACGAGGATGTACATTTTTTATATACATTTTATGTCTCAAACCATTATCTGTATCTTTTGAGGAAGGAAGCAGAATAAACATACTGGCATTTAACCAATATATGCCAGCAGAACAAGGTAAATTTAAAATGGTAACAGGGCATTATAGTGTATGGGTGTATATATACATAGTTGGGAAATGTTAAAGAAGGATATTTATGTGACTAGAAAAAAACATAATTTATGCTTACCAGATAAATGATTTTCCTTCTGGATAGCGAGAGTCCACAGCTTCATTCCTTACTGTTAGGAAATACATCACCTGGCCACCAGGAGGAGGCAAAGACACCCCAGTCAAAGGCTTAAATATCCCACTTCCTCATTACCCCAGTCATTCTGCCGCGGGAACAAGGAAAAGTAGGAGAAACATTAGGGTATAAATGGTGCCAGAAGAATAAAATAAATAATAAAGGGCTGCCCATAGACAAGAAAAAATGGGTGGGGGCCGTGGACTCTCCTTATCCGGAAGGAAAGGAATTTATCTGGTAAGCATAAATTATGCTTTCCTTCCTAAGATAGGGAGAGTCCACGGCTTCATTCCTTACTGTTGGGAAATACAACACCTGGCCACCAGGAGGAGGCAAAGACACCCCAGCAAAAGGCTTAAATATCCCTCCCACTTCCTCATTACCCCAGTCATTCTGCCGAGGGTAGCCGCCTTACAAATCCTATCCATAGAGGCCTCGTTCTTAAAGGCCCACTGCTCTAGTGGAATGAGCTGTTATCCTCTCAGGAAGACAATGTGCTGCTGTCTCGTAAGCTAAGCAGATGACACTCCTTAACCAAAAAGATAGGGAAGTCGAAGTAGCCTTCTGCCCCTTACGCTTCCCCCGAATAGACAACAAACAAAGAGGAAGATTGTCTAAACTCCTTAGTAGCCTGAAGATAGAACTTCAAGGCGCGAACCACATCCAAATTGTGAAGTAAGCGTTCCTTCGATGAAGAAAGATTAGGACACATGGATCGCAACATCAATCAAGAGATTGTGGTTCCTTCTGACACAACCTTATGAAGAAAACCTAATTTAGTACGTAAAACTGCCTTATCTGCATTGAGCCCCAGATCTAAACACAGGTCTGATCCTAATCAGAGCCATAACAAAGGACTGCACGTCTGGAAGCTCAGCCAGTCTCTTGTGCAATAAAATCGACAGGGCCAAAATCTGTCTGCTCGGGGAACTAGCAGAAAGGCCCTTCCCCAGCCCATCCTGGAGAAAAATTAAGATCCTGGCAAACTTAAAGGGACACTGAACCCAATTTTATTCTTTCATGATTCAGATTTTAAGCAACTTTCTAATTTACTCCTATTATAAATTTTTCTTCGTTCTCTTGCTATCTTTATTTTAAAAGCAGGAATGTAAATCTTAGCAGCCAGCCCCATTTAGGTTCAGCACCATGGTGCTTGCTTATTGGAGGCTTACATTTACCCACTAATAAGCAAGCATAACCCAGGTTCTCAGCCAAAAATGGTCCAGCTCCTATGCATCACATTCCTGCTTTTTAAATAAAGATAGCAAGATAACGATGAAAAAATGATAATAGGAGTAAATTAGAAAGTTGCTTAAAATTGCATGCTCTATCTGAATCATGAAAGAAAAAAAATTGGGTTTAGTGTCCCTTTAATTCTGTGCCAGGAAAAACCATGCTCTTCACACCAGAATAAGTAGGTACTCCACACCTTATGGTAGATACACTGAGTAACTGGTTTACAAGCTTGAATAAGAGTATCAATGACACTCTCAGATAAACCTCTCTTGGCTAAGACTAAGCGTTCCATCTCCACGCAGTCAGCCTTTGATGAACAAATGGACTTTGTATCAGTAGGTCTCTGCGACAAGGTAAATTCCACGGAGGAGATGAGGACATCCCCACTAGATCCGCGAACCACGTCCTTCGCGGTCACAATGGAGCAATCAGGATTACTGATACCCACTCCTGTTTGATGCAGGCAACTACTCGAGGAAGAAGCGGTAATGGAGGAAAAATATATATGAGTTTGAACCTCCAGGGCACTGCTAGTGCATCTATTAGATCCACTTGGAGATCCCTCGACCTCGACCCGTACCGGCTGGGTAGCTTGGTATTTAGACAGGACACCATGAGATCTATCTCCGGCGTCCCCCTCTATATATGAGTTTGAACCTCCAGGGCACTGCTAGTGCATCTATTATATCCGCTTGGAGATCCCTCGACCCGTATCGGCTGGGTAGCTTGGTATTTAGACAGGACACCATGAGATCTATCTCCGGCGTCCCCCACTTGCTGCATATCTCTGCAAACACCTCGGAATGGAGAGACCATTCCCCTGGATGGAAGGATTGCCTGCTGAGAAAATCTGCCTCCCCGTTGTCCACACCCGGAATGTGGATCAATGACAGAGAACAGCTGTGGGCCTCCCCCACTCCAGAATCTGAGATACTTCCTTCATCACCAAGAAACTTCTCATTCCCCCCTGATGGTTGATGTAAGCCACCAAGGTTATATTGTCTGATTGGAATCTGATAAACTGGGACCAACCTAGAAGTGGCCAAGCCTTTAAGGCCTTGAAATTGCCTGTAGTTCCAAAATATTGATCGGGAGGTAGAACTCCTCCTGAGTCCACAACCCCTGTGCCTTCTTGGCACCCCAAACAGCTCCCCATCTGGATAGGCTTGCGCCCATAGACAATCTCCCAGGATGATCTTAAGAAGCAAGTCCCTTGGGACAGACAATCTGGACAGAGTCACTAAGAGAGTGATTCTCTCGACCGGCTGTCTAATACAATCTGTTGAGATGGATCTGAATGATCGCCATTCCACTGCCTCAGCATGCACAGTTGTAAAGGTCTGAGACGGAACCTGGCAAAAGGAATGATGTCCATTCAGGACACCATGAGACCAATCACCTCCATACACTGATCCACAGAGGGACTCAAGGAGGTCCGGAGGTCAAGACATGCCAAAGTTAGCTTGCAACGTCTCTGGTCTGTTAGAAATATCCTCACGGATATGAAGTCTATTATAGTACCCAGGAATTCCACCCTGGTACTTGGGATAAGATAACTCTTTTTCAAGTTTATCTTCCATCCATTTGATCGAAGAAGACTGAGAAAAGACTCTGAGAATTCTTCCGCAAGGCGAAAGGATGGTGCTTGCACCAGAATATTGTCCAAGTATGGGGCTACTGCAATACCTTGAGTTCTAGCAATGGCTAGAAGAGCCCCCAGAACCTTCGTAAAGATTCTTGGAGCAGTAGCTAGGCCAAACGGAAGGACAATGAACTGGAAGTGCTGGTCCAGGAATACAAACCTGAGGAACTGAAAGTGTTCCCTGTGGATTGGAACATGGAGGTAAGCGTCCTTCATATCTATAAGGGGTCATAAACTGGCCTTCTTGAATTAAAGGAGGGATGAACCTTATCATCTCCATCTTGAAGGAAGGGACACTGAGAAATTTGTTTAAGCACTTTAGGTCCAGAATTGGGCGGAAGAAAAGGTTTGTATAAAACCCCAAACCTCTTTCTTCAATAGGTACCGGGACAACAACTCCTGAGGAGGATAGATCCCAAACGCACCCTAAAAAACGCATCCCTCTTTTCTGGTCTGGAAGACAGATTCAAGAGAAGGAATCTGCCCCTTGGCGGATGAGATTTGAAGCCTATCTTGTATTCCTGAGATACCACCACCAGGACTCACGGATCCTGTACGTCCTTGAACCAGGCGTCTGAAAAAAGAGAAAGTCTGCCCCCCACACAATCCGATCCCAGATCGGGGGCCGCCCCTTCATGACAATTTGTTTTTGGCGGGCTTCTTATTCTGCTTGGATTTATTCCAGGACTGAGCCGGCTTCCAAGTACTTTTGGGTTGTTCCGGCTTAGAGGAGAATTGTTGTCACTGGGATTTGTCAGAACGAAAGGAACGAAAATTAGAAGATTGTCGTCCCTTAGACTTGTTCTTCTTATTGTCAGGATATCTGTGAGTGCTATTAAATTATATATATATATATATATATATATATTTATCTACATATATATATATATATATATATATATATATGATAAGACCAAGAATTCATTCATTTGTGAAGCTGTGGGTAACTACAACCCCCCCCCCTTTTTCTTGTAGTCAAGGACGCATTGCAAACCTTAGTCCTAATTCATCAAAGGATTTGCTTTCAAAGTAATCTTAGCATATAACATTTGTCCCAATAGTGAAGGTAGTTCATTTCAAAGAGATTTTTATCACATGGCTCTCTCAAGTTTGAACGACCATATATGGATTTCCTGATCTTTCTTCCATGTAAGAAAGGTTGCCGGGTAGTGACCCCATGTGGAGATAACAGAATAAGGCTCCTATTTAAGAAAGTCTGGCGGACCTGATCCGACAGTGCGGATCAGGTCCGCCAGACCTCGCTGAATACGTCGAGCAATACGTAACTGTTCAATAAACCCCCTTCAGAGGATATTATTATTGGATCCTATCAAGGTATAAAGGAGCCATACTGTGACCCTGTTATAGCGTTTTATGTGTAAAAATTTAAATTATCGTACCTCCAGGATCCATGCTGTGGAACAGAACACAGCCTCTCAAGTGTGGCAGTCTTATAGCAGCGCTCCTGACATGGAAAGCAGGCAGTGAAACTTGTCAACACTGATTGCTTAGGAGCTGTTAGCAGTATTCTAAATGGTTTCACAGAAAAACTTTCTCTGCATCTCCAGACTCTAACTTTCATCAATACTCTGAGAGGTTGTCATGACTACTTAAAACCCCAGTCCAACCTTGAAGGGCAGATAACCTTTTTCAGGACTCTCCGAATCTTCTGACAATTCTCTGCCACCTCCTAACGTGATGAAAGGCAATGAATGACTGGGGTAATGAAGAAGTGGAAGGGATATTTAAGCCTTTGGCTGGGGTGTCTTTGCCTCCTCCTAGTGGCAAGGTGTTGTATTTCCCAACAGTAAGGAATTAAGCCATGGACTCTCCCTATCTTAGGAAGGAACACAGGACAGGTGGAGGGTATGCGAACGTAAACTATATATTTATATTTATTATATATAATATATCCTTAGCCTACCTTAGTATGCACTCAGGGACAAGGAGCAATTTTTTTAAATGCCGGAAGGACAAGGGCAGATATCTCCAAACATGTACACTTGGCATCGCAGCTAGCGTGTAGTGATATGCTGCACACAATTATTATTGCGCAAGCCACCCCACTTTCAATCACCCGAGTTGGGCAAGTCTGAAGGGATTAAAAAATGAGTTGGTCTGATGACCACTGCTTCTTAACTATTGGCTGCAGGCTCGCTCATGTGAGCCTGCAGCTGAAGGCACGTCATTTTCAGCTTTTTAAATGGAGCCCTATATTGCCAAACATTGGAAGTATAATAGGTTGTACTGAAGAGCTCAGAGACTTTAAATGTGGCACTGTCATAGGATGCCACATTTGCCACAAGTCAGTTTGTGACATTTCTGCCTTACTAGATCTGCCTCGGTCAACTGCAAGTTGTATTATTGTGAAGTGGAAGCTTTTAGCAGCAGCTACAGCCCAACCACAAAGTGGTAGACCATAGAAACTCACAGAGTGGGGATGATAATTACAGAAGAGTGTTGCATGTAAAATTCACCTATCATCTATTGCATCACTCACTACAGAGTTCTAAACTGCCTCTAGAAGCAACATCAGCACAAGAGATAGGAGCTTCATAAATTAAAAACACAGGTTTCACATCAACATACGCAATGCCAAGTGCCAGCTGGAGTTATGGAAATTACGCGGCTAAACAATTCTGAAACAGTGAAAACATGTTCTCTGGAGTGATGAATCATGCTTCACAATATGGCAGTCTGATGGAAGAACTACGTGTGGTCGGTCAGGAAAATGCTACCTACCAAAATGCATAATACCAGCTGTAAAGTTTGGTGGAGGAGGGATAATGGTGTGGGGTGTTTTTTAGTCTTTGGGCGATCTCCCTTACTTACAAGTGAAGGGTCATCTTAATGTTACAGGATACAAAGTAATTTTAGACAATTGGGTGCTTCCAACTTTATGGCAACAGTTTGGGGAAGGCCCTTTTTGTGCTCCAGCATAACTGAGCCCCTTTGCACAAAACCAGGCAAATGAAGGCATGGTTTGATAAGTTTGGTGTGGAGGAACTCAAGTGACTTACCCACAGCTCTTTGAGATGAACACCTTTGATATAAACTGGAACAATGATTGTGGGGCCAAGCATTCTTGTCCAACATCAGTGCCTGACCTCATATTGCTCTTTTGTCTGAATGGGCACATATACCCACAGACACACTCCACAATCTTGTGGAAAGCCTTCCCAGAAGAGTTGACTGTTGTAGCAAAGATGGGCCAACTTCATATAAATGCCCATGGTTTTAGAATGGGTTGTCCAACAAGCTCAAATAGGTGTAATGGTCAGGCATCCACAAACCTATGGCCATATAGTAGATAGATATATATATTGCTTCACCTATTTTTTTTCTCCCTTTGGATTATGTCTGCAAAAGCAAATATAATGCAGAAATGCTACTAATCCCATTTGAAATGGACTGTTGTTCATTACAAATGTAACATTTATATTTTTCTGTAACCAAACTAAAGTTCCAGAATGCAAAGGATTAACACATTTAAAAGATATGCATGGCATTACAACAGATTATTTCAAATGTATTTTTGACTTTAGTTCTGACATGTACATTCCATATATTTTGCCATAAAGCAAGGGTCCACGATGGGTAAAATAGTACTTATTCCTTTATATAAATTAGCAAAATTATTTCAATTAAGATTACAGGTAGCCCTCAGTTTACGCCGGGGTTAGGTTCCAGAAGAAATGGTTGTAAATCGAAACCGTTGTAAATTGAAACCCAGTTTATAATGTAAGTCAATGGGAAGTGAGGGAGTTAGGTTCCAGGCCCCTCTCAAAATTGTCATAAATAACACCTAATACATTATTTTTAAAGCTTTGAAATGAAGACTTTAAATGCTAAACAGCATTATAAACCTAATAAAATAATCACACAACACAGAATATATAATTAAACTAAGTTAAATGAACAAAAACATTTGCTAAACAGCATTATAAACCTAATAAAATAATCACACAACACAGACTTTACTTTGCAAGCTGCTGGGTAGCTCAGGTCTGGTTAAACTGATTTATTTCAGCTTGCTTGGCTTGCATATCTTTGCTGCAACACAAACGGACAGCTCCACCTACTGGCTATTTTAATCAATGCACTGCTTCTCAATGCTGTTCAATAGCAGTCACATGACTGGAAAAAAAAGGTTGTTATTCTGAAACGGTGTAAATTGAACCGTTGTAAAACGAGGGCCACCTGTACTATTAAAATTACTTTTGACTCCACCACATACATATATAATTTAATCTTTAAAAATATTTTTTTATCTATTCAGAATATAAAAAAGCAAGTTATACATATTAATATTTTTTATTTTGAGAAAAATGCTCCAATGCAGCCTGCTTTTAATGTCTATATTCAGCAGGTCATTAACCACATCCAGACTGTGATATTGTTGTTTATACCTGCAAAAAACAGAGCTTGCCACACCCTTGCAATTTTTTTTAAATTTCCTGTTATAATTTGCAGACATTTATTCATATACACATAAAATAAAGATGCATATATGTAAGCATTTATGTTTTACTGTCTTTCATGGAAAGAGCTTTCGGGAAATATGTATAATCAAATAACAGTCACCTAGATTACGAGTTTTGAGCGCTAAAGGGAAAGTAAAGAACACCACAAAAGTTGCGTTATTTAAAACCCCTATAGTGCTGCCATTACAAGTTTAAAAAAACCCGGCTTGTGCTGGCGATATGGCTACGTTGAGCTCCATACCTCATACAAAAGCAGCAGTGTTTTGATGTGCTCGTGCTCGTGCACGCTTTCCCCATAGACATCAATGGGGAGAGCCGGCAAACAAAAAGTCTAACACCTGTGATCGCAGAAACAAAAGCCCTGTAACACCGTAACATAAACCCTGAGTCTAAACACCCCTAATCTGCTGCCAATGACATCGCCGATGCCTGCCTACAGTTATTAAACTCTAATCTGCTGCTCCCGATATCACTGCCACCTAAATAAAATTATTAACCCCTAATCTGCTGCTCCCGATATCGCCACCACTATACTAAAGTTATTACCCCTATTCCGCCGCAGCCCAACATCGCCGCAACTATATTAAAGATATTAACCCCTATTCCGCCGCTCCCGATATCGCTGCCACCTAAATAAGCTACTAACCCCTAAACCTCTGGCCTCTCACATCACTACCACTAAATAAACCTATTAACCCCTAAACCGCCAGCCCCTCACATCGCAACAACCTAAATTAAACTATTAACCCCTAAACCTAACGTAACCCTAACACCCCCTAACTTTAACATAATTAAACTAGATCTAAATTAAACTTACAATTATTAACTAAATAAACCTATTAAGCCCTAAACCGCCAGCCCCCCAAATCGCAACAACCCAAATTAAACTATTAACCCCTAACACCCCCTAAATTTAAAATAATTTAAATAGATCTAAATTAAATTTACAATTATTAACTAAATAATATTATAAACTAAATACTTACCTGTGAAATAAAACCTAAGCTATTAGGTTTTATTTTTATTTCACAGGTAAGTTTGTATTTATATTAACTAGGTAGACTAGTTAGTAAATAGTTATTAACTATTTACTAACTACCTAGTTAAAATAAATACAAACTTACCTGTCAAATAAAACCTAACCTGCCTTACACTAAAACCTAACATTACAAAAAATAAAAAAACCTACCATTACAACCCCCCCCCCCCCCCCGAAATTATCCAAAAAAATAAACATTATTCCTATTCTAATATCCTTAAAAAAAAAACAACACCCCAAAATAAAAAAGCCTAATCTAGAATAAACTACCAAGGGCCCTTAAAAGGTCCTTTTGGGGGGGGGGGGGGCTTTAAAAGGGCATTGCCCTAAGTTAAACAGCTCTTTTTCTACAAAAAATAAAACACCCCCTAAAAATATACATTACACAAAATAACAGCCCTATCAAAATAAAAAAGCCCACCCAAAATAAAAAACCCTAGCCTACAATAAACTACCAATGGCCCTTAAAAGATATCAGCTCTTTAACCTGGAAAAAAAACACAAAGACCATCCAACAGTAAAACCCACCACCCAACCAACCCCCTAAAATAAAAAACCTAATTCTAAAAAACCTAAGCTACCCATTGCCCTGAAAAGGGCATTTGTATGGGCATTGCCCTTAAAAGAGCATTTAGATCTTTTACTGCCCTAAACTAAAAAATAAAACCCACCCAATAAACCCTTAAAAAAGCCTAACACTAACCCCCTGACGATCCACCTACAGTTTTTGAAGTCCAGCTTGAGCGATCTTCATCCCGGAGTTGAAGTCCTGATCCAGGCAGCGAGAAGTCTTCATCCAGACGGCCTCTTAAATTTTCATCCCGGAGGTGATGTCCTGATCCAAGCGGCAAGAAGTCTTCATCCAGGCGGCCTCTTCAATCTTCATCAAGGCAGCATCTTCTATCTTGATCCCGGAGGCGCGGAGCGGGTTCATCTTGAAGACATCCGGCGCAGAGCATTCTCTTCAAATGGTCGCCGCCGTACACTGAATCTTTAATGCAAGGGACGCCATCCAAGATGGCGTCCCTTGCATTCCTATTGGCTGAAAAATTTGAATCAGCCAATAGGAATTAGAGCTGCTAAAATCCAATTGGCTGTTCAAATCAGCCAATAGGATGTAAGCAGCTCTAATTCTATTGGATGATGAATCAGCCAATAGGAATTGGAGCTGCTAAAATCCTATTGGCTGTTCAAATCAGCCAATACGATTCAAGCAGCTCTCATTCTATTGGCTGATTCATCATCCAATAGAATTAGAGCTGCATAAATCCTATTGGCTGGTTTGAACAGCTAATAGGATTTTAGCAGCTCTAATTCCTATTGGCTGATTCAAAATTTTCAGCCAATAGGAATGCAAGGGATGCCATCTTGGATGGCGTCCCTTGCAATGAAGATTTAGTGTACGGCGGCGACCGTATGAAGAGGATGCTCCGCGCCTGATGTCTTCAGGATAAACCAAGATAGAAGATGCCGCCTGAATGAAGATTGAAGAGGCAGCCTGGATGAAGAATTCTCGCCGCTTGGATCAGGACTTCAACTCTGGCATTAAGATCGTTCAAGCGGGACTTCAAAAACTGTAAATGGATCGTCAGGGGGTTAGTGTTAGGCTTTTTAAGGGTTTTTTGCTTAGTTTAGGTTCTGGGCAGTAAAAGAGTTAAATGCCCTTTTAAGGGCAATGCCCATACAAATGCCCTTTTCAGGGCAATGGGTAGCTTAGGTTTTTTAGAATTAGTTTTTTAATTTTGGGGGCTTGGTTGGGTGGTGGGTTTTACTGTTGGGGGGTCTTTGTGTTTTTTTACAGGTAAAAGAGCTAATATCTTTGGGGCAATGCCCCACAAAAGGCCCTTTTAGTTTATTGTAGGCTAGGGTGTTTTTTTTATTTTGGGTGGGCTTTTTAATTTTGATAGGGCTATTAGATTAGGTGTAATTATTTTTTATTTTTTATAATTTTGTTTTTTATTTTTTGTAACTTAGTATTTTTTAATTTTTTGTAATTAGATACTTTGCAATTTTTAGAGTAGTGTTAGGATTTTTTAAATGTGTAGTTTAGTTTAATTTAATTGGTAGTTTAATTTTAGCTTAATAATTATATTAGTTTAATTGTTACTTTAAACTTAGTTTTTTTAATTTGACAGGTAAGTTTTAATTTAAGCTAGGGAAATTGTAATTTTAATAAAAAGTTAGGGGGTTGTTAGGTTTAGGGGTAAATAGTTTAATTTAGTTTATTTCGATGTGAGGGCTTTTGGTTTAGGGGTTAATAGTTTAGTTTAGTATAATTTAATTGTGGGGGACTTGCGGTTTAGGGGTTAATAGGTTTAGTATAGGGGGGTGGTGTAGGGCTTAATAACTTTAGTATGGGGGGGCGATGTGGGTGGATTGGCAGATTAGGGGTTAATAGTATTTAAATAGGGTTTGCGATGCGGGAGGGTGGCAGTTTAGGGGTTAATATGTTTATTATAGTGGTGAGGATGTCAGGGAGCGGCGGAATAGGGGTTAATATTTTTTTAAAGTGGCGGCGATATCGGGAGTGGCAGATTAGGGGTTAATAAATTTATTATAGTGTGTAATGCAGGAGGGCCTCAATTTAGGGGTTAATAGGTAGTTTATGGGTGTTAGTGTACATTTTAACATTTAAGTTATGAGTAACACTCATAACTACTGACTTTAGATGGCGATATAGAACTTGTCATTTTAGGCTGTAACACTCGCTTTTTAGCCTCACCGCAAAACTCGTAATACCGTCGCTATGGGAATCCCATTGAAAAACGTCATTTTTAGGAGTGTGGGACGAGGCTTGTAATGGCGGCATTAGGGAAAATAATACATTATGGGCCACAACGCTGCTATTTGATTCATAACGCAAAACTCGTAATCTAGGTGAGTGTTATTAAAACATAAACAAACATATAAAAAAGACACATAGAAATTGTCCTTTGTGGGTTCATTGCCTCAATTGGGAATAAGTATAAAAGTAAAATCCCCCTCTACTTTAGTTCTTGAACAGCAATACTAGGACTTATTTCAAGAAAGGAGAAAGAGGATTGTATCAAACAGTGACTTGAAAAAAATACACACACAAATAAGGTCCAAGCTATTATAATTTCAGATGCCAAGAAATTGTATTCTCATTGTGGTAAAATATTTTTTGATACTGCCAGCACAGTCAGGTCTTGACACTTTAATGGACCCTCAGATAAAGGGACCCAGGGAGGCAGCTAATCAGTGGCGTCACTAGGGTTGGTGTCACCCGGTGCGGTAAGTTATGGTGTCACCCCCCCCCAGAAAGCAGACACACACAAAAACACAGGCACACACACATACAAACACTCAGACACACTTAAAAACATACTCAGATGCACACACAAACACTCGGAAACACACTCAGACACACACACACAAAAACACTGAGACACACACACACACACACAAAAACTCAGACACACACTTACAAAATATGTAAACTGCACTGCATTAATTATAAAGCTCATGCCTAGAGCTGCTCCCTGGCTCAGCAGAGCATCAAATGAAAGATAAACAGAGCACTCTAAAAATAAATCACTAAAGAAAAGGTTTAGGCGCAAACTATGAAAATTCTGCTCTCTGACTCTGTTCCAAGCCTGTCAGTGCACAGCCCCGGGCCGCGTGCCTACCGCTTCTTATGGCCAAACACCTCTACACTCTGCCCACCCCCTGCCCTCCTACCTGTTCAGTGTGCACTTAGTGTACCGTAACCGTAATGGTCTAGTGGGCATCATACGTGGCTCCTTCACTTTAAAGACAGTGTCAAACAGTCATGCGGTCAGGTGCCAGGCATCCCCTCATGATTTGCCAGTTCCCGTTTAGAGAGACAGCACAGCAGTGAGTGACTCCACTGCTCCACATGTCACTGAGCAGTGAGCACAGATAGGCAGGCAGGTTTAGGCTAGCAGCGCAACTTTGCAAGCCCCACGGCATGCCCACAACATTTATAGCGAAATTGGGCAGGGGAGAAGCAAAGTACAAACAAGCAAAAGCAGCCGGGAAAACTATTTGTTGAAATTGCAGCACTGGCTCAAGGGGCAAAAAAAAATGTGTGTCTACAACTTCCCCAGTCCCACCAATGTTCACAAATGCCAGCCCCTCTAATAAAAAAAAATCTATGCATCTCAACATTGTATTTCTTTGAATTTCAATAAAATTAAAAAAAAAAAAAAAAAATAAATAAATTTTTTTTTGCTGTCACCCCCTGGAGGGTGTCACCCGGGTGCGGCCCGCCCCCCCACCCCCCCCTAGTGACGCCACTGCAGCTAATAATTCTGCCCAGAAAGAAAGATCAGCATTGAGAACCAATCTATTCCTGGCCACACTGGAGTAAGTTTTCCTGCTTGTTTGACTTGACCTTGTGAATCTCCCAATTCTTGGGGCCTTGCAAGGGAAAGGCTGAAATTGTCCTCTTGTTAATATCTGACCACTGAGAAGACAAAAAAACTGAGAAGACAAAAAAACTTGTTTGTAGACAAATTTTGATTTGAGGATTGACACATGAGAACACAATTGAATGACTAGACTGCATCATGAGATAATAGCAAAACAAATAAAAGACCCATGCCTTTCCCATCAGAAAAATTGGTCTGATTCCTAGAATGATCACGAAAAATAGACTGACATTTGTGGTAAATACAGTCCAACTGCACTGCTAAAAAAATATTTCTTAAGAGAATGTTCTTTTTACGAAACTACTGAGCAAAACATCACATGGAGTGACATTCTATGGGACAGGAACCTGGGAGAGCAATGTCACTGCACCAACATGCTAATCTGCTAAAATCTCATGAATAGTTTCTGAAGTTGTCACCATAAAATCAATAGTTACTATGCCATCTTTCATAGAAGGTAAATACATTATTTTGATTTCACTGCATAGTTTATCAAACTTTTGTGTCTTCCAAATAACTGCTAAAACAAAACCTTGTTTAAAAGACTAACATGAAGATCACAAGTTTTGCGTTCGTGTTTTAACGCTGAAAAAATGGTAATTTCAGCGTTAAAACAGCAACATAGCCATTACAAGTCTTGTCGGTATAGCTGTAACGCAAGCCTTTTAGCCTGTAACGCAACATCAGTCCCGCACTCGTAAAAATTATGGTTTTTCATGGGACTTCTATAGCGCAGCCATTACGAGTTTTGCGGTGAGGCTAAAAAGCATGCGTTACACCCTAACACGA
Organism: Bombina bombina; assembly: GCF_027579735.1. Classification (NCBI taxonomy): domain Eukaryota; kingdom Metazoa; phylum Chordata; class Amphibia; order Anura; family Bombinatoridae; genus Bombina; species Bombina bombina. Next base: position 1,020,326,912 of record NC_069504.1, read on the forward strand.
CAAGATCCGTACCGCCATCTGAGAGCAGAAGTTATGAGTTTTATGCAGCAAAACTGTTACATAAAACTCATAACTAAAGTGTTACAAGTGTAACACCCACAAACTACCTATTAACCCCTAAACTGAGGCTCTCCCACATTGCAAACACTATATTAAAGTTATTAACCCCTAATCTGCATCTCCCGACATTGCCGCCACTAATAAAATGTATTAACAAAATTTACTAAACTAAACTATTAACCCCTAAACTGAAAGCCCCCCACATCGCAATAATCTAATTTAAACTAGTATCCCCTAAACCTAACGCCCCCTAACTTGATATTAAAATTAAACATTTCCCTATCTTAAACTAAATTAAAACTTACCTGCCAAATTAAAAAAACTAACAATTAAACTAATATAACTATTAAACTAAAATTAAACTAACTACAAATTAAAGAAAACTAAAATACAAATTAAAAAAATCCTAACACTACTATAAAAATTACAAAGTATATAATTACAAGAAATAAAAAATACTCAATTACAAAAAATAACAAACACTAAATTACGAAAAAATAACAAACGAAATTATCAAAAATAAAAAACAAAATTTATGCTTACCTGATAAATTTATTTCTCTTGTGGTGTATCCAGTCCACGGGTTCATCCATTACTTGTGGGATATTCTCCTTCCCAACAGGAAGTTGCAAGAGGACACCCACAGCAGAGCTGTCTATATAGCTCCTCCCCTAACTGCCACTCCCAGTCATTCGACCGAAGACAAGCAAGAAAAAAGGAGAAACTATAGGGTGCAGTGGTGACTGTAGTTTAAAAATAAAAAACACCTGCCTTAAAGTGACAGGGCGGGCCGTGGACTGGATACACCATAAGAGAAAGAAATTTATCAGGTAAGCATAAATTTTGTTTTCTCTTGTAAGGTGTATCCAGTCCACGGTTTCATCTATTACTTTTGGGATACCAATACCAAAGCTTTAGGACACGGATGAAGGGAGGGACAAGGCAGGAACTTAAACGGAAGGCACCACTGCCTGCAAGACCTTTCTCCCAAAAATAGCCTCCGAGGAAGCAAAAGTATCACATTTGTAGAATTTAGAAACAGTATGAAGCGAAGACCAAGTCGCCGCCTTACAAATCTGTTCAACAGAGGCCTCATTTTTAAAAGCCCATGTGGAAGCTACCGCACTAGTGGAATGAGCTGTAATTCTTTCAGGAGGCTGCTGGCCAGCAGTCTCATAAGCTAAACGGATTATGCTTCTCAGCCAAAAAGAAAGAGAAGATGCCGAAGCCTTTAGGCCTCTCCTCTGTCCGGAGTAGACAAAAAACAATGCAGATGTTTGACGAAAATCCTTAGTAGCTTGTAAATAAAACTTTAAAGCACGAACCACGTCAAGATTGTGTAATAGACGTTCCTTCTTTGAAGAAGGATTAGGACACAGTGACGGAACAACAATCTCCTGATTGATATTCTTATTAGATACCACCTTAGGAAGAAACCCAGGTTTGGTACGCAAAACTACCTTATCTGCATGGAAGATCAGATAAGGGGAATCACACTGTAAGGCAGATAACTCTGAAACTCTTCGAGCCGAAGAGATAGCTACCAAAAACAGAACTTTCCAAGATAAAAGCTTGATATCTATGGAATGCAGAGGTTCAAACGGAACCCCTTGAAGAACTTTAAGAACTAAATTTAAACTCCATGGCGGAGCAACAGGTTTAAACACAGGCTTGATTCTAACTAAAGCCTGACAAAACGCCTGAACATCTGGAAAATTTGCCAGACGCTTGTGCAGAAGAATAGACAGAGCAGAAATCTGTCCCTTTAAGGAACTAGCTGACAATCCCTTCTCCAATCCTTCTTGGAGAAAGGATAATATCCTAGGAATCCTGACTTTACTCCATGAGTAACCCTTGGATTCACACCAATGAAGATATTTACACCATATCTTATCATAGATTTTCCTGGTGACAGGCTTTCGAGCCTGAATTAAGGCATCAATGAATGACCGACTCGGAGAAACCACGTTTTGATAAAATCAAGCGTTCAATCTTCAAGCAGTCAGCCGCAGAGAAATTAGATTTGGATGTTTGAATGGACCTTGGAGTAGAAGGTCCTGCCTCAGCGGCAGAGTCCATGATGGAAGGAATGACATGTCCACCAGATCTGCATACCAAGTCCTGCGCGGCCACGCAGGTGCTATCAAAATCACAGAATCTCTCTCCTGTTTGATCTTGGCAATCAGACGAGGGAGGAGAGGAAATGGTGGGAACACATAAGCCAGGCTGAAGGACCAGGGCACTGCTAGAGCATCTATCAGCGCTGCCTGGTGATCCCTTGACCTGTACCCGTAACAAGGAAGCTTGGCGTTCTGACGAGACGCCATCAGATCCAGTTCTGGTGTGCCCCATAGTTGAATCAGCTGGGCAAATACCTCCGGATGGAGCTCCCACTCCCCCGGATGAAAAGTCTGCCGACTTAGAAAATTCGCCTCCCAGTACTCTACTCCTGGGATATGGATAGCTGAGAGATGGCAAGAGAAAATCTCTGCCCATAGAATTATCTTTGAAACCTCCAACATTGCCAGGGGGCTTCTTGTTCCCCCTGATGGTTGATTATAGGCTACAGTCGTGATATTGTCTGACTGAAATCTGATGAACCTGACCGCAGCTAGTTGAGGCCAAGCCTGAAGAGCATTGAATATCACTCTCAGTTCCAGAATGTTTATCAGAAGGAGGGCTTCCTCCTGAGTCCACGAACCCTGAGCCTTCAGGGAGTTCCAGACTGCGCCCCAGCCCAGAAGGCTGGCATCTGTCGTCACTATAGTCCACTCTGGCCTGCGGAAACTCATTCCCCTGACTAGATGGACCCGAGATAACCACAAGAGAAGAGAATCCCTGGTCTCTTGATCCAGATTTAGCAGAGGGGACAAATCTGTGTAGTCCCCATTCCACTGATTGAGCATGCAAAGTTGCAGTGGTCTGAGATGTAGGCGGGGAAACGGAACTACGTCCATTGCCGCTACCATTAGGCCGATTACTTCCATACACTGAGCCACTGACGGCCGAGAAGTGGAATGAAGAGCACGGCAGGAAGTTAGAAGCTTTGATAACCTGACCTCTGTCAGAAAAATTTCATTTCTACTGAATCTATCTGTGTTCCTAGGAAGGAAACTCTTGTGAGAGGGGAGAGAGAACTCTTTTCTTCGTTCACCTTCCACCCGTGAGACCTCAGAAAGGCCAGAACAATGTCCGTATGGGACTTGGCGATTTGAAAAGTCGACGCCTGTATCAGAATGTCGTCTAGGTAAGGAGCCACCGCTATGCCCCGTGGCCTTAGAACCTTCGTAAAGATTCTTGGTGCCGTGGCTAACCCGAAGGGAAGAGCCACCAACTGGTAATGCCTGTCTAAGAAGGCGAACCTGAGGAACGGATGATGATTTCTGTGAATCGGAATGTGGAGATAAGCATCCTTTAAGTCCACAGTAGTCATATATTGACCCTCCTGGATCATAGGGAGGATGGTTCGGATAGTCTCCATCTTGAAGGATGGGACCCTGAGAAATTTGTTTAGGATCTTGAGATCCAAGATTGGTCTGAAAATTCCCTCTTTTTTGGGAACTATAAACAGATTTGAATAGAATGCCTCTCTCTTTATCTGGTTTACAGATAATTGTGAGAAATGAAATCTCCCCTTTGGAGATGAAGCTTTGAAGTCCAGAAGATATCCCTGGGAAACAATCTCTAATGCCCAGGGATCCTGGACATCTCTTGCCCAAGCCTGGGCGAAGAGAGAAAGTCTGCCCCTACTAGATCCGGTCCCGGATCGGGGGCTACTCCTTCATGCTGTTTTAGAGACGGCAGCAGGTTTTTTGGTCTGCTTCCCCTTGTTCCAAGCCTGGTTCTGTCTCCAGACTGGTTTGGACTGGGTGAAATTTCCCTCTTGTTTTGCATTAGAGGAAGCTGAAGCTGCGCCACTTGTTTTTAAATGAACGAAAAATATTCTGTTTGGTCCTTAATTTATTGGACCTATACTGAGGAAGGGCGTGACCTTTTCCTCCAGTAATATCAGAAATGATCTCCTTCAGGCCCAGCCCGAAAAGAGTCTGTCCTTTGAAGGGGATGTTAAGAAGCTTTGAAGTAACGTCTGCTAACCAGGACTTAAGCCATAGCGCCCTGCGCGCCAGAATGGCAAAACCTGAATTCTTAGCCGTTAGTTTGGTTAGATGAAAAACGGCATCAGAAATAAAGGAATTCGCTAACTTGAGAGCTTTAATCCTGTCTAAAATATCATCTAACGGGGTCTCCACCTGTAGAGCCTCCTCAAGAGACTCGAACCAAAAAGCCGGTGCAGCAGTAACTGGGGCAATGCATGCAAGAGGCTGGAGAATAAAACCTTGATGGATAAAAATTTTCTTAAGGAGACCCTCCAATTTTTTATCCATAGGATCTAAGAAAGCACAACTGTCCTTGACAGGGATAGTTGTACGCTTAGCTAGGGTAGAAACAGCACCCTCCACCTTAGGGACTGTCTGCCATGAGTTCCGTATAGCGACATCTATGGGAAACCTCTTTTTTAAAAGCAGGAGGGGGAGAGAACGGAACACCTGGTCTATGCCATTCCTTAGTAATAATTTCCGAAAACCTCTTAGGGACTGGAAAGACATCAGTGTAAACAGGCACTGCAAAGTATTTGTCCATTTTACACAATTTCTCTGGAACTACAATGGGGTCACAGTTATCCGGAGTCGCTAAAACCTCCCTGAGCAATAAGCGGAGGTGTTCAAGCTTAAATTTAAAGGCTGTCATTTCAGAATCGGACTGAAGTAACTTCTTCCCTGAATCTGAAATCTCACCCTCAGATAGCAACTCCCTTGCCACGGCTTCGGAGCATTGTGAGGGTATATCGGACATAGCTACTAAAGCGTCAGAAAGCTCTGTATTTGTTCTAGCCCCAGAGCTGTCTCGCTTTCCCTGTAACCCTGGCAGTTTGGACAATACCTCTGTGAGGGTATTAGTCATAACTGCCGCCATTTCTTGTAAGGTAAACGCATTGGACGCGCTAGATGTACTTGGCGTCACTTGAGCGGGAGTTATAGGTTCTGACACGTGGGGAGAGCTAGATGGCATAACCTCCCTTTTGTCAGTCTGAGAAACCTCTGGTGATAAAATCTTTAAATGCCATAATATGGTCTTTATAATTTATAGAAATGTCTGTACATTTGGTACACATTCTAAGAGGGGGTTCCACAATGGCTTCTAAACATATTGAACTAGGAGTTTCCTCTATGTCAGACATGTTTAACAGACTAGTAATAAGACCAGCAAGTTTGGAAAACACTTTAATAAATGTGAAACAGCAATTAAACAAAAACGGTACTGTGCCTTTAAGAGAAAAAAAACTATCACATAAACTGCAAAACAGTGTTAAAAAGTAGTAAACTTTTCGAAATGTTTACAGTGTGTATAAGGGACTAAAGCAGCATTGCACCCACTTGCAAATGGATGATTAACCCTTTAGGCCCCAAACTGGATTTGAAAAACATTACAAAATGTTAATAAACAGTTAAACACCTTGCCACAGCTCTGCTGTGGCTCCTACCTGCCCTCAAATACGATTTAGGGAAGAAATAAGCCTCTATAGTGGTCCTCAAATGCTAGAGGACTCCTTTAGGGGAAGCTGGATGTCTCAGTCTGAATAAGAACTGCGCATCTAGAGCGCGAAAATAGGCCCCTCCCACCATGCACTCGATGTCAGAGGGCCTTAAGAAAATACTCCTAGGAGTATCTGACTAGCCATGTGGAAACTAGGCCCCAAAAAGCGATTTATCACCCTCAGAGAAAAAATTTTCTTTCTATATAACATGTAAACGTTTTGTCACAAAAAATATGAGTATTAACATGATATTACCCTTTTTTTGTAAGCATGATCCCAGTCATTGTTAAATCTCTGCATCAGGCTTACCTCAATTATACAAGGCTCTGTCAGCATTTTCTAGATCTTATCATCTCTCTAGAAATAAATATACTGAACATACCTCAAGGCAGGTAATCTGCAAACCGTTCCCCCAACTGAAGTCTTTCCCATACTCTTCAGTTATGTGTGAGAACAGCAATGGACCTTAGTTACAAACCGCTAAGATCATCAACCTCCAAGCAGATTCTTCTCCTAATTTCTGCCTGCGAGTAAAACAGTACGACGCCGGTACCGTTTAAAATAACAAACTCTTGATTGAAGGTAAAAACTACACTAAGTCACCACATATCTCTTGATACTTCCTATCTTGTCGAGAGTTGCAAGAGAATGACGGGAGTGGCAGTTAGGGGAGGAGCTATATAGACAGCTCTGCTCTGGGTGTCCTCTTGCAACTTCCTGTTGGGAAGGAGAATATCCCACAAGTAATGGATGAACCCGTGGACTGGATACACCTTACAAGAGAAAAGAATTACACCTAATAGCCCTATAAAAAAAAAAACCCACCCAAAATAAAAAAAAAACCTAGCCTACAATAAACTACCAATAGCTCTTAAAAGGGTCTTTTGTAGGGCATTGCCCTAAGTTAAACAGCTCTTTAACCTGTAAAAAAAAATCAAAGACCCCAACAGTAAAACCCACCACCCAACCAACCTCCCCAAAATAATAAACCTAACAAAATCTAAGCTGCCCATTGCCCTGAAAAGGGCATTTGTATGGGCATTGCCCTTAAAAGGGCATTTAGCTCTTTTGCCTTGCCCTGAAAGGGCATTTAGCTCTTTTAAGAAAAGCCCAAACCCTAAACTAAAAAAAAAACACCCAAAAAAGCTTAAAGAATCCTAACACTAACCCCCAAAGATCTACTTACAATTTCTGAAGTCCGGACTTCCAGGCGGCGAGAAGTCTTCATCAGGCGGCGTCTTCTATCTTCATCCAGGTGGCATCTTGTGTCTTCATCCAGGTGGCGAGGTCTTCATCCATCAAGACGGCGTCTTCTAACTTCATCCCGGTGGCGTGGAGTTAGAAGACGCCGCCGGGATGAAGATAGAAGATGCCACCTGGATGAAGATGGAGCCGCCTTGATGAAGATGGAGTCCCCAGGATGAAGATCCTTCACGCGGGACTTCAGCAACTGTATCTAAAAAAAAGGGTGAGTGTTAGGTATTTTTAAGGTTTTTTTGAGTGTTTTTTTTTTTAGATTAGGGGTTGGGCATTCTTAAAAGAGCTAAATGCCCTTTTGAAGGGCAAGAAAAATAAACTAAATGAAATGCTCTTTTTAAGGGCAATGCCCATACAAATGCCCTTTTCAGGGCAATAGGTAGATTAGATTTTACTTTATTTTTAGGGGGTGTTTGATTTTCTTTTGTATCTTTAGGGCAATACACTACAAAAGGCCCTTTTAAGTAGTTTATTATAGATTAGGGTTTTTTATTTTGGGGTGGTTTTTATTTGTTTTTTTTTTAAAGGGTATTAGAATATTAATAATTTGCATTGTTTTGGATAATTTTGCTATTTCTTGTAATGGTAGTTTTTTGTTGTAATTTTAGCGTTTTTTTAATTTTTTGTAATGTTAAGTTTTAGTGTAAGGCAGCTTAGGTTTTATTTCACAGGTACGTTTGTATTTATTCTAACTAAGTAGTTAGTTAATAACTATTTACTAAATAGTCTACCTAGTTAAAATAAATACAAACTTACCTCGGAAATAAAAACCTAAGCTAGCTACAATATAACTACCTTTATTTCACAGGTAAGTATGTATTTAGTTTTAAATAGGTATTATTTAGTTAATAATTGTAACTTTAATTTAGCTCTATGTTAATTATGTTAAAGTTAGGGGGTGTTAGCGTTAGGTTTGGGTTACGGTTAGGTTTAGGGGTTAATAGTTTAATTTAGGTTGTTGCGATGAGGGGGGCTGGCAGTTTAGGGGTTATAGGTTTATTTAGTGGTAGTGATGTCGAAGTCCAGAGGTTTAGGGGTTAATAGCTTTATTTAGTGACGGCGATGTTGGGGAGCGGCGGAATAGGGGTTAATATCTTTATTATAGTGTGGGCGATGTTGGGTGCAGGGAAATAGGGGTTAATAACTTTAGTATAGTAGCGGCAATATCGGGAGCGGCAGATTAGGGGTTAAAAGATTTATTCGTGGGCGGCAGATTAGGGGTTAATAACATTATGTAGGTGTCGGCGATATCGGAGGCAACAGATTAGGGTGTTTAGACTTGGGGTTTAGGTTAGGGGTGTTAGGTTTAAACATAACTTTTTTTCCCCATAGACATCATTGGGCTGCGTTACGGAGATTTTCATTCCGCAATCGCAGTGTAAGTTTTTTTTCTAACCCGTTCCTCCCCATTGATGTCTATGGGGAAAGCGTGCATGTAAAAACAGCGCTTGTATTTTGTGCGGTATGGAGCTCAACGCAACCATATCGCACGCACAAGGCGCTGTTTCGAAACTTGTAATTGCAGAGCTATGGTGGGTGAAACCAGATTGCTATAGCTCATATTCACCTAACAATGTCTTTATCTGGTTTCTTGCCCAATTATAGGTCAACTGAAATCAAAGTTCAAAGAACAAATGAATGAAGGACTAGCAACCCCTTTGAGGGCAGGTCCATATGCTTGGGATTTTACCAAAGGATAACCTAGTGCATCAGAGTGCTGACTTGTAGGTACAAGCTTTTGGATTGCAGCCATGTTGCAGGTTAAGAGATGGGAAGACCCTTGCAAGACATACTACTGAGAAGGGTCACAATCTTCTATCTTCAACTATACAATTTGAGCTGTAGTAGAGCTGCAAAAGCAACAATTACATGGGCTAAATTGGTGCATAGCTTGGTAGAACTTTTTTGCGCTGCCTTGTTTTTTGGGTATGCCCTAACTCCTAAGATATTTTCCCAAAAAATATCTGGTTGTGGTGTGTCAAAGAGGTGTGGGTTTAAGGAGTGGGTGGCGCAACTTAATGCTTATACCCTTAGTAGAAAAATGAACAGATGATACAGTCTATTTTTGAATTATATCTGATATATAGAAGAATTTCCAAGGACTAGAAAAAAATAATTATTATTTATTGGCTCAAGGAAAAACAAAGATAAAAGTACATTAAAAATACATTGAGAACATATATATATGTCTATGCCTCAAAAAATGGGTATATGGATGGCCCTGTATATGGTGTAAGCAATAGTGCTTAGTTTGTTTGGGTCTTTAAGCGGTTCAACGGTTATATTATTTGTTGTTTTTTCTATTCGATATGTTTAGCTAATGTATTCAGCTGTGTTGTTGGGGAAATCTTTAGTGTTAGAAGCTAATCTAAGTTTTTGTACCTAGTACATAGAATACCTAGTTCAATTCCCTAAAAAAGTCAAAAAACACTAGTGATTATCTTGGTATATAAATGTTATCATGGAGAAAAAACGTATCGGTTTATCTTGCAGAATTTGTGTGGTGGGTATGTTATGAAAAGCTCTTGGTTTGTTTTGGGGAGTACATCAAATAATTCAAACACTGAGGGATATATCGATAAAAATATAAAGTGCAATAAAAAGTGCAATAAAACTGAAGATATATATAATAAATATATAAATATATATATAAAAAATGTAATATGCAGTATTAATATCAGGCAGAAATATGGTTAAAGATAGTTAAAGATAAAAAATTTCTCCTTCTACTAGTCGGCCCGACACTTTGAAAAGGTATATAGAATGTGAAGGATGTTTTAAAATTTCATGCCTAAGATTTAAGCTAAAAACCACCGGTGGATTTGATGTTAATAAAGTTCAAAGTGACTTCTTTGCAGTATGCGTGAATATTTTGCAACTTATTTGGGTCGAAGAGTACTCTTTATTTTATCGTAATATTATATTATGTTGCCAAAGATATTGTGTTGCAAATATATTTCTAAGTCTGTTTATATATCCTTTTTCTGATGTAGATGTGAGGTCCGTGTGTCAAATTTTTGCCAGAGCTCTATGGTCTGAAGAGATTATGCAGTAAGGAGCGGTATTTTACTTACTGTACTCTTAGCCGATTGTGGAGCCTGGTAGGAGTGTTGCCGCTCAGGGTGATCTTCTATATCTGGTCCTTGATCCTCTGACAAAAGGGGTGGAGATTGAGTGTCCACCTCTGAGTTGCGCTCAGGGTGGTCTTCTTTGTCTGGTCTTTGATCCTCTGATGAAAAAGCGGTGGAAGTTGAGTGTCCACCTCTAGAGCTGCGGTCCTCAGTTCAGGGGGCAGTTTTGCTGGATCCCAAAAACACCAAGGTTTTTTAAGTCTTTACTCGCTTAGGTTGAAAGCGGATGCAAAATGAAAAAGTTCAAAAACCAAGGTGGCTTATAGCGGCTGAGTGATGGTTCTTATTTGTCACAGTAGGTATATTTGTAACTCGTGATTTGGTCAGAAGAGTTTTAACACAGTAGTTCGCATAAGCGTTTCGGCCGGTTACATTGGCCTTTTTCAAGCTGTACTACTGTTGGAGAGTTTGGCGGTCTTTTTATTTTGTTCAAAATTGCGCTTTGATTGGAATAATCAGATCAATTATTCAATTTGTCTTGATTACCTGGCAATGATTTTGTGTCCATATATGTTCATCTTATTTTCATTTGCAGACAATTTTTTTTATTTATTTTATCACAGTTAGTATACGTGGGTGTTCATAGGGAAATCATAGTTCCAAGATTCTTTACAATGTATAAAAAATATATAAAAAATGTACATTACATACATAAGAGTTGATTTTGATGAAAAATAAGAATTGATTTTGATGAAAATAAGAATTGATTTTAATAAAAATAAAAACTAATTTGGATAGAAAATAGAAACTAATAGCAATAAGAAGTAAAGAGTAAAAAGTAAAAAGTAAGATTATTTTTTGACTTTCTAAGGTCGTTTGTTTGAAAAAGTTTAGAGATAAATCTGCTTAATTTCTTTTCTTATTTGTGGGGGATATATGTCTTTAAGGTTGAGTTTAGAGCACTTCCATAAGATACATTGCATGTATAAGAGTCAATTTGAATAGAAAAATAGAGAGAATTAATTATAATAGACAGTTATGACTATGTTCTTCTAAGATCCTTGTTGAAAAGGAAGAAAAAATTGAGAGATTTTTTTGAGAGATTTTTGGGTTTTAATAATAAATCTGCTTTAGGTTTCTTGTTTGTGGGATAGATATCTTTGTGGTTGAATATTAAAAAGTAGTTATTAACCTTTGGAAATTATTTTAGGGGTGTTGGTTAAACCAGTTAAAAACACATCTCATTATCTATGCCCTCCTATGTCAATTATACCACATATGTCGGCTACAGATATATAAATATTTTGTGAGAAGATAATGTACAAAATTTTTTGTTATGTTAATTTTATATATAGTCTGGTTTTTTAATAGCAATGGAAATTTAAAAGTAACAATAAAAATTAAATAGCAGATTAATAAAAATTAAAAATTAAAAGTCGATTAAGAAATGAGTTAAAAATTGAAATAAAAGAAGATGATACTTTATTAAAAAAAATAAGTATATTTAGGATCGTATCTGGTATAGATGAAGCATGTTCTGTTTTGCAGTTATATGAGTTTTCTGGGCTATCATTCTTTTAAGAAAATGTTTAAGTTAAAGTCTATATTCAAGGCCCTTGGTTGTAGTGTTTGTAGTTTGAAAATCCATTTTGCTTCTGCTTGTAGTAACGCTCTGGAGTGGTTTCCTCCTCTAACATTTTTACTTATTTTTCTATAGCTGTAAAATTGAAGTATTTTAAATTGCTGTTGTTACATAGTCTGAAATGTTTTGGGACAGGGAGTTTCTAAGTTTCTTTTTTCTTCTGAGTTTCTATGGGACAGAATATGCTCTCTTATTCTTTCTCGTATAGTTCTTTCTGTTTCCCCTGTGTATTGTAAATTACACTTTTTACACTCTATAAGATAAATTATATTTTTATCCATACATCTTATGGTGTTATTAATTTTGTATGTTTGTTGGTAATGTTAGATGTGAACGTAATTGGTCTTTTTTGAATGCCTGCAGGCTTTACATATATGACAGGGGTAGAAACCTTCTGAGTTCTGTTCCTAATACTCCTTTTTCAATGTTTTTTCTCCTAGTGCTTTAAGTTGCGCCACACACTCCTTAACCCCACACCTCTAAATTGGTGCAAACAGAACTATTATTATTATATATTATACTTTATTTATGAAGTGCCAACATATTCCGCAGCGCTGTCCATGGATACAATTCATATAAATAAAACAGTACAAGACTAGCAATTTACAAACACATACAGGAGGGATTGAGGTCCCTATTCCCGTAGGAATTTACAATCTAGAAGGGTAGGAGGTTGAGAAACAGGAGGTGAGGACTGCAAGATTGAGAAAGATGTTAGATGAGGGAAATGTAAGGTAAGGTGAAGTTAATTTATTATTGAGTTGGTGGTAGGCTTCTCTGAACAGAAAAAGTCTTCAGGGAACATTTAAAGGACAAAAGATTAGGGCAAAGCCTGACAGCATGAGGGAGAGTTTCCAGAGGTATGGTGCTGCTCGACAGAAGTCCTGCAGTCCTAGCATGGGAAGAGATGATAGTCAAAGATGCAAGGAGCAGGTCATTGTTGGATCTTAGTGGGTGGGCTGGAGTATACTTGTGTATTAGAGAGGATAGGTAGAGGGGAGCGGCGTTGGTGAGAGCTTGGTATGTAAGGTGAGAGGTAGATCTGGGTGTAATCAGCATAGAGGTGATATTTGAAGCCATAACGGTTGATAAGTTTTACCCAGCGAAGAAGTATAGATGGAGAAGAGTAGAGGACCCAGAACAGATCCTTGAGGTACTCCAACAGACAGAGGCATAGGAGAGGAGGAGTCGCCAGCAAATGACACCGAAAAAGACCTGTGAGAAAGAAAGAAGTGAATCCAGGGAAAGAAGATGACAGAATTGTGGGGGTTTATATATAGCTGATGAGTTTCAAGAACTTTTGGCGATGTTTCTATTATTCCCATTTAAACCTTTCAAGAGTCTGTTCTAGAAATTAAAACTTATGGTTACTATAACCATCCACCAGTGTTCTGTTTAGAACATCAGCTGAAAAGAAGAGCATATAAAAGAGTGTCTTCAATTGGCATGATTAAGACTGTTACATAGCTCTGATACAAATGACCTGTCAGTAACAACACACAGGCTTCGTTCCTCTCCAGTGAGACACGACATAGAATCTAGCGCAGTGAAGGGGGGTACGTCACACACGATGGGCAGCAAATTTTTAACATACGTGTATACGAATCAATTTTTTCTGATCTCTGGTTCATTTTCAGAGCACTAATTGCTACCACAAGCTCGCAGTAGCATTAAACAACCACCTGTAATGGCTGGTTATTTATCATGCGCCCGTAAATGGCAAATTTCCCTTTACGGATGCGCAATAAAGTTATCTCTCCACTTGTAATCTTGCCCCAAATGTATAGCTAGACAACAAAATGGGCATTATGTTTTATATGGTAATGTTAACCATTCTTACAGCTTAGCAATGTTGAGAGACAGACCACTGGAGAATGGGTAATGGTTTTGAAAAATGTAATAATATAGATTCTCACATCACAGAAAATTATTCTTGCTAAAAGTAATGAGGTTTTGGTTGCTGATTTCTTAGAAGCAACAACAAATTTTGCAGGGTAAAAAGTGATAGGAAAGTCAAAATAAACTTGCATGAGTCAGAGTAGAGCATGACATTTTAAGACACTTTTAAATTCACATCTGATTTTGCAAATGTGCTTCGTTCTTCTGGTATCCCTTCTTAAAAAAGAATATGCACATATTCTACACTAGAGTGGAGTTATCTGCTGAGTGGTGCCTGCACACATTTGTCTCTTGTGATTGGCTGACTAGATGTGTTCAGCTAGCTGCCCAGAAGTGCAGTGCGTTCCTTCAGCAAAGGAAACAAGATAGTGAAGCAAAGTTGATAATAGAAGTCAATTTGAAAGTTGTTTAAAAATGTATGGTTTATCCAAATCATTAAATACAATTTTGTGGTTTCCTGTCCCTTTAATGTTTATTTTATTGCATAATACATTTCAAACAGATTTTATTTTGTAATATTTGAAGATTAGAAGCTTCCCAGATTAAAGGGACATGGAGATCAAAATTAAATCTATCAGATACTCCATGCAATTTTTTGTTTTTAATTAAATTGTTTTTGAAACCCGCTCTTTTGCAGGAGACGGCATCAGAACCTCACGTAGTGAAGGGAGTAAGTAGGGCAGCAATGGGGCAGCATTTTTAAGTATATATGTATAAGTGCAGCATATTAACACATAAATATATATTATATATGTATATTCACATATTAACACATAAATATATATATGTATATGCACAGATTAACACATAAATATATAGTATGTATAGTGCACATATTAACACATAAATATATATATTAGTATGCACATATTAGACACAATAAGATATATATATGGTATATGCACATATTAACACATAAATATATATATGTATATGCACATATTAACACATAAATATATATATATGTATATGCACATATTAACACATAAATATATATAGATATGTATAGTGCACATATTAACACATAAATTATATAATATATATGTATAGTGCACATATAACACCATAAAATATATTATGTATATGCACATATTAACACATAAATATAGATATATGTATAAGCACATATTAACACATACAATATATAATATATGTATGATGCACATATTAACACATAAATATATATATATAATATCGTATATGCACATATTAACACATAAATATATATATATATGTATATGCACATATTAACACATAAATATATATATATATGTATATGCACATATTAACACATAAATATATATATGTATATGCACATATTAACACATAAATATATATATGTAGTATAGTGCACATATTAGACACATAAATATATATATGTATATGCACAGTATTAACACATAAATATATATAGTATGTAGTAGTAATGCACATATTAACACATAATATATTATATGTATATGCACATATTAACACATAAATATATATACTTTGTAATATGCAGCATATAACACATAAATATATAATATATGTATTAGATGCACATATTAACACATAAATATATATAGTAATATGGTATATGCACATATTAAACACATAAATGATAGTATATGTAAATGCACATATTATAGCACATAAAATATATATATGTATATGCACATATTAACACATAAATATATTATGTATATGGCACATATTAACACATAAATATATAGATGTATAATGCCACATATTAACACATAAATATATATATATGTATATGCACATATGAACACATAAATATATATATATGTAGAAAGTTGCACATATTAAACACATAAATATATATATATTATATATATATATATTATGTATATGCAGCATAGTTAAACACATAAATAGTATTATATATGTATATGCACATATTTAACACATAAATATATTTATATATATGTATATTGCACATATTTAACACGACGAAATATATATATGTATATGCACATATTAACACATAGAATATATATATAGTATATATATATGTATATGCAGCATATTAACACATAAATATATATATATATAGTGGTATATGCACATATTAACACATAAATAATGTATGTATATATGTATATGCACATATTAACACATAAATATATAGTATATATAGTATAGATGCACATATTAGACACATAAATATATATATATATATATGTATATGCACATATTAACACACAAATATATATATGTATATGCACATATTAACACATAAATATATATATATGTATATGCACATATTAACACATAAATATATATATATGTATATGCACATATTAACACATAAATATATATATATGTATATGCACATATTAACACATAAATATATATATATGTATATGCACATATTAACACATAAATATATATATATATGTATATGCACATATTAACACACAAATATATATATGTATATGCACATATTAACACATAAATATATATATATATGTATATGCACATATTAACACACACATATATATATATGTATATGCACATATTAACACATAAATATATATATATGTATATGCACATATTAAAACATAAATATATATATATATATATATATATGCACATATTAACACATAAATATATATATATGTATATGCACATATTAACACATAAATATATATATATATGTATAGTGCACATATTAACACACAAATATATATATGTATATCACATATTAACGACATACATATATATGTATATAAGCAGTCTTACAGTACTGTTTTAAGTACATTATAATCAAGATGCAATCTCTCCTATAAAGGGCCAGATTACAAGTGGAGCTCTAATTAACACTAGCTGCTCAAGCGTTTTATTGTGCTAGGAAGGAAGCTTTTTGAGCGCTCGTCGGGTTGTGCTTGTATTATGAGTTGAAAGTAAACTGTTTTCACGTCGAGCGCTAACCTTGACGATCCACAAAAATCTGAATAGCATAGCACACGTTCACAGTATTCCCCCTTAGAAGTCAATGGAGAAAAAAAGTGAGAGAAAGAAACACCCATCTCTCGCGCAAAACCCAATCACATATTTTCTAGTGCGCTAGACTCGACATGAAAATATGAATATTTCAAATTCAATGCACTTCACATAACATAAATAAATATTTCCACATATATATGATTTTTTGTACAATATATATATCTCAGACCTTGTCTCCAGATACTCTCCCTCCTGTCCCCTTCGCTCTGCTCATGACCTTTTACTCTCCCCCTCACACTCCTGCTTACAGGACTTCTCCAGACTGGCTCCCATCTTGTGGAACTCTCTGCCTCGATCAACAAGACTCTACCCTAGATTTTGAAAACTTCAAGCGCTCCCTAAAGAACTCTACTGTTCAGGGATGCATACAACCTATAGATAACCCCTGCCATCCCTCTTACCTCTAGGTTGTCCCAGTTACTCTTTTAGGAAGACCTGGGACTGCCAAAACCATTTATCAATGATGATAACTTATTTTAGAAAATGAGGTGCAAAACTCTGAAAACATGAACAGGAACAAAGCACAGTACAATAAACTCCTATTAGCTCACTGAAAATATTGTGCATGATCCAATTTACAAAATCATCATATTCCTGGCTTTAATAAATGCAGAGAACTATAGAATGAGCAGAAATAAATAAAGTTTATTAAAAAAAAAAAAGAAATGTTTTTACTGCAAATATTTCTAAACTTACTGTAGTACATCTGCAGAAAAAGTACATTATGTAATTAGTTTATTGGTTTGTGGAAGATCCTTTTTAAAACAGACCAAACATGACTTTTTCATCAATTAGGAAACACAAGGAAGTTTATGAATGAAAAATATTTGGACAAATACTTATTCCTTTGTTTTTTATTCAACTTGAAATTAATTTAAAAACAACCACAGAATTTACAGGTCACTGGGCCAGGATAAGGCATGGAACAGATACAATAATCCAACTTGCAACAGGCTCTTTAAAAGAACATATTGAAACTGTTGTAGATGAATTGTTGCTAAGAATTTTGTGAAGATATTTATACATTATTAGAAGCACATGCAAAACCCTGCAACACAAATACTATGTTGCGCAAAGGCAAGCGAGTACATCTTTCTATAAAAAAATAAACTAGATACATCACAGAATGTAGTAAGCTCCATCAGAGTATTACTACATTGTTATAAAAAGAAATGTTTTTAGATTATGAAAAACAAAATCAAGAGGCACAAAAATCCGTGTATAACCAATTAGTGCATCAGGGAAGTATCTCTGCTAACTTTTCCCAAGACGTATTCCATATACATTGTCGCCAAAGCACCAGAGAACTCTGGGTAAGATATGCAAATTAAATATACAGTACTGTGTTTGCCCAAAGAAATCCCCTTATGGGGTAGGTGCAGTAAAATTAAAACCACTTCTGGACAGCTGTTTCACACTCATTAGCTCTCATCAGCAGATAGGTTTGATTTGCTGCTAAGTGAACAGTATTTTAACAGCAAAAGCTAAATCAAAATATTCCATTTCATAAAAGTAAGAGCCGCAAAACTTATTTTTCAGCCAACTAGCACATCAGAAAGTATCGCCACTTGCTTTTCCCCAGAAGTATTCCTTGTACATTGTTACATAGTGCACCAGAAAAAAAAATCAAACTATATACTTTATATAATGTATTGATGCAAATATTTATTTTTTTATTTCCCTGTGTCCATTTTTATGCATTCAGATTAAACACACGCCCCTTTGGGCCATTTGATCATATTAGACCCCAGACAGACACAATCAGTTAAAAGTCCAAAAACAGCTGTTTAAAAAACTGACTGGTTCAGCACTGGACACTTAAAGGGCCACTGTAAGTAAATATTTTCTATGCCTGTTACTAACTAACTACCCCAAATACGCTTTTTATCAATAGCATTTCATTAACATATCTCTACCGTATATCAGAAATCTTGTCTGCAAATTTAATTGTTTTCCAAACCCACTCCGTGGGTATCCTTTGCTCTGTATCAATCCGTTTACAATACCTAGGTTTCAAAATGGCGCTTTAAACACAAAGCTATTGGTTTAAGTATTTTGAACATGCAGTGCTGAAAATAGTGGGCAGGATAACGTGACATCATCGGCGAATAAAAGATATAACTTTTAGAACGTTATGAAACTTCATTTTGGAGAAAATATAGGTCAGTAGGTTTTAATTGATGTTTATTAGCTTTAATATGTTAGTTGTTTAGCTTAAAAATTATAACAGAAAGTAATCCTTTAACAATTCTTATATGTGGTTTTGACTTTCTGATAATTAAAGCTGCTCAAATTTGTATACACCTTTAGGAAATGTTCACTGTTTGTACTCCAGTAAAAAGGCCATAAGTGATTCTTGGTTTAAACATTGCATCTGAAAAATTTCCATCTCCCATAACAGGACACATACTGGGCGTGTATTAATAAGAGGGAGTGGTTAGGTGCGGCACTTGAACACTTAGAGGCCCATTTATCAAGCTCCGGATGGAGCTTGTGGGCCCGTGTTTCTGGCGAGCCTTCAGACTCGCCAGACACAGCAGTTATGAAGCAGCGGTCTAAAGACCTCTGCTCCATAAACCTGTCCGCCTGCTCTGAGCAGGCAGACAGGAATCGCCACAATTCAACCTGATCGAGTACGATTGGGTTGATTGACACCTCCCTGCTGGCGGCCGTGAGCTGCTGGTGCAACTCTGAATACGGAGAGCGTATTGCTCTCCGCATTCAGCGAGGTCTTGCGGACCTGATCCACATTGTCGGATCAGGTCCGCAAGACCTTTGATAAAGAGGCCTCATTATGCGGTCATAGAAAAAAAGAGTAGGTCACTCATCTATTGCAAGGTACTACACTTTGTTAGTGTATTACTGTGCACCTCTGAGTTAAATTCAATGAGGCCTATTTATCAAATGTCTGTCGGATCTGATCTGCACTCGCTGAATGCGGAGAGCAATACACTCTCCGTATTCAGCATTGCACCAGCAGCAACGCCGCCCCCTGCAGACTCACGGCCAATCGGCCACCAGCAGGGGGATTTCAATCAACCCGATCGTACTCGATCGGGTTGAATTGTGGCGATTCCTGTCCGCCTGCTCAGAGCAGCCAGACAGGGTTATGGAGCAGCGGTCTTTAGACCACTGCTTCATAACTGCAGTTTCTGGCGAGTCTAAAGACCGTCAGAAACACAGGCCCACAAGGCTCCATACCAGCTTGATAAATGGGCCTCAATATGTGTATGAGTGACATATTTGGACAGGATGAAGAAAAAGTTGTTTCTTCATTCAGTATGGTAGTTCAGTAAATCACATGCACAGCATAAGTACATTGGTGGCTAGGGCATTATAAACACACAGTGTGACCCATTTTAAGCTTCATCACCCTCTTTCTCCAACCTAGGAGAGCAGATCAGATTAGCTGGTGGGGTAGCGAGATGTGACCAGAGTCCCATAACCCTCATTATCAATACCTGTTTTTCTTTAAATCAATCCTTCAGCTAGGTCCCAGTAGTGTATTGTTGCTCTGGAGCTGACAAACTATACGTTAACCTCTTTGCAGGATTAAACTCAGTTATATACAAGGAATAGAGTAATAAAATATATTAGGGTAATTTAATTTTACGATTTTATGCCCTTTAACCCGTTAAACACATAATTATATAAGTTTCAGGGGAGCAATGCAATACTACGGAGACCTAGCTGACATCTTACATCTGGTAAGCCCAATGATAAAGAAACAGGCTAGCTCCCAGTAGTACATTGCTAGCATTTTGAACCTACCTAGCTATGCTTTTCAACAAATTATCCCAACAGAAGTAACATTAAATGTAGATTTGCTTGATTGCACTGACCATTCCAGACACTCTTGGATAAAGCCTTATTTCTAAAGATTTCTGCAAAATACGTTTATAGTTTGAGACAGAATGAACCGTTTTTTAGGTGCAAGATATCTTAACTGAAAAAAAAAACCCAATATATATTGCTATGTGTTCTCATTTCAGGTATTCTATTTTTTAATCCAAATTTCAGAATCAGTCACATTTAAATAACTGTATTCTACACACCAGTTCAGTTGTTGACAGTTATTTGTATGATTAGTTTAACAGAACCCACAAACCATGGAGTTACATAATTCTCAGAAATGAGATATTTGTGCATAGGGAAGACAGTGTATTATATAAAGCTTTACAGATAATATCATCTAAACCTAAAAATGGCTCTTTTTCAACATATGTTCCCAATGTTGAGCTGAATATTTTTTAAGATTAACTATTAATGGACCTAAACCCCTTGTTCCCAAACAGTACATCTGGTACATCATAAGTTCAGAGCTCCCAACAGTAACTCGGTAGGATTTTCACTGTTTGAGAGCTCTACCCTATAGTTGCCCATTCTCCTTTCACTACCATATAACCCTGCCCCAATTACAGAGGCAACCTTGTGGAAGGACAAGCGATTACCCTAAGGCAGGGAAAGTATGGGGATGGATTCTTAGGAATGCTATAGGTGGAACTGTGGGTGGTTTCATGGGCCAAATCACCATGCTTGGAGCAGGGGTCATGGTTTTATCCATGGCAAGCTGTACCGCTATACAGGGGTTGTGGATAGGCAGAAAGGGACAGAAGCAGAGAGGGGAAGTTTTTCCCTCCTATGCAGCACAATTGTGGGTGCAACCTTATAGTCTAGGTTGCTTTTGTATCCTAGTAAACCTGCCACTACCGTGCACAAAAACCACACTTCTCTGCCATTCTCCTGGTGACGAAAGGAAAAGAATGACTGGGGGGATGGGGGGGAAGTGGGAGAGGTAGTTTAAGCCTTTGGCTGGGGTGTCTTTGCCTCCTCCTGGTGGCCAGGTTCAGTATTTCCCAACAGTAAGGGGATGATGCTGTGGATGCTTCTTATATTAAGAAGGGAAAGCATGATTAAAAAATAGCTGCTCCTCATTTGTAAAATATTTTAAATTGTGTGAAATGAAAGTGTTAAAGGATATTAAAATATGCATTTATGATGCAGTGCTTAAGCACATGATTTATTTGGTTTAGTTTGAACAATTAATCCATTCACAATGTCATGCTTTCCCAATAGGCAGGGGCGTAACTAGCGGTGATGCGAAGGTCGCCAGTGCGACCGGGCCCAGCAGATCCCACTCACAGGGGGGCCCAAGATTTCAGGCTGCTGTATTTTTTTTATTATTATTATTAAAAATTCCAGCCAAATAAAACTTTAATTGATGACTGATTGCAATTTCAGGGGCAGGCACTGCAGCACAATTGCACAGACAGTCACAAACACTGTCAGTATCTTCTTTATTTGAGTGTACAGTTTGGTGTGACCTGCTGCCGGCTGCCCCGGGAACTTTCCATTTTGGCGCGCACTGCCGCGCATTCAGCCTAGAGCTAGATAGTCTGCCTCCTTCCTGCACGAGGTATCTCAATCGTCTCGTGACTGCACATGCAGCCTAGTCAGGAGAAGTCATTCGAGTCTGGAGTGGGAACTGGTCTGGCGGAGTCTGCAGGCTTGCCTAGCAGTGATTCAGTTAGTGAGACCGGAGAAGCTGTGGAGAGAGAGACATCTCTAGTGGCCAGCCATGGTGAGCTCAGGCTGAGGGGGGACCCGGGGCAGGGGGACCGGGGCGGGGGGGGCCACGGGGGGGGAAATGACACTGGTGTCACTGTGTCATGTTGTGTTGGCTCTGGATGGGAGAAAATCTGCTTGGCATCACCGCACTGGTTATTAGGGGTTAATAGGTAGATAGGGGGGGCTTAAAGTGTGTGACTAAATTGTTTGTGGGGGTAGAAGATAGAGATGAGTGACAAACAGAGACACGTTTAATTGCTAATAGGGATACAACTGAAAGCTTTCAGGACACTGAGATCCCTTGTCCAAGCCCTTATTAGAATGCCTAAGGAAAGAAACCTCAGTGTCCTGAAAGCTTTCAGTTGTATCTCAATATAGTTATTCAATGTAGTATCACCTGTATGTCGCTCTTATTTACTTACAAAAGGATTTTACTTCTTTCAATAATGTCATTAATGCTTATGTAGAGCTAACAAAACAGGTCTTCTAACTTTATTCTATAATGGGCAACTGATAATTGTTGGTACTAAATATAAATAACTTTCTATAAAATATATTAAACAGTATTACTTTATTGTTGATGGTGCCAACATCTACTATTGCAGTAAGTAGTAATAATGCATGATAAGAGAAAAGCTTTCATGAGTTCCCTGTCTTATTCAGGTCTGAGGTAAAAGTAATATTGATTTATAGATGGCATTTACATACAGAGTAGGGATAGAAGGCCAGAAAGGGATATGAGACAAAGACTTTGAGTCTAAGAGCCCCATTTATCCAAAACTCGCCAGCATAGATAAAGCTCATGCAAACCTTTTTTTTAATTTTAAGTATATTGTTATTTACAATACAAGGATACATTTATAATAAAGTTATGTTCATTATTTCCCACTATTGATATTACTACCGCTTATGTCCCATTTTTATGCATTTTGTTTTTGCATACCTGCTTGCTGTGTTATGAAATCTCATAATGTTTAGTATGTCAGTTATACCTGTGTAATGTATATGTGTTTGTTCTGTTGCTTGTGTGACTGTGTGTGTACGTAGGTGAGCATGTGTGTCTGTGTGTATGTATGTGTGTATGTATGTGTGTTCTTGAGTGTGTGTGTATATATGTATGAGTAAGTGCGTGTGTGCTTGTGTGAGTGCGTATGTATGTGTGCTTGTGTGAGTGTATGGTGTGCTGTCTCTTGGCTACAAAATAACGGCAGTTCCATTTTTTTATTTATATCATGACGGACAGACTCTAAATGTTTTCTTTTTGTTTTGTTCTTTTTAAAAAAAAAAAAAAAAAGGAGGGATAAATAATATAATATATACTTTTTAATGGTTTACATAGCACATTATATATATATATATATATATATATATTGCAAGTTGGGGGGGGGGGCTTCATGGATTCTTGCACCGGGGCCCTGAGGCTTCTAGTTACGCCTCTGCCAATAGGTTTCTGTAAAATTATATTGGTAATTTTGTTCTATCTAGAAGATATTATCACATTCTTGGTTTTGTAGTTATCAAAACTGAATTTGTGTCTGCAGAAATCACACGCTTCTTCTTCACAGCAAAAATTGTATAAATAAACATGCAAAGTTGACCAATGGACCTTAAAAGGATAAACCCATTTTTTTTGTTTTTATGATTCAGATAGAGGCATACAGTTTTAAACAGCTTTCAGATTTTCTTCTATTACCAAATATACTTCGATTCTTTTGGTATCTTTTTTTGAAGGAGCAGGCAATGCACTACTGGGAGACAGCTGAACACACTAGGTAAAGCCAATGGCAAGAGGCATTTATGTGCAACTAATAATCGGCAGCTAGCTCTCAGTAGTGTATTGTTCTCCTAAGCCTACCTAGGTAATTAGGTATGCTTTTCAACAAACGATACCAAGAGGATGAAGCATATTAGATAATAGAAAGACATTGGAAAAGTTGATTAATATTGCATGTTCTATCTAAATCATGAGTTTCATTTTGACTCTACTGTTAATTAATCCATTTGTTCACCTGCAATTCTATTTACACATGATCAACCCCTTACAAAGTTTTAAAGAAGCTCAATCAATAAAATATTGTTTGGAGTGGAAACAGATTCTGCACAAGGACCTAATTGTGAGAAGGGGAGGTTATTCTATATGTCTATGTAATTCTTTTAGTTCAATAAAACTATATAAATTGTTATTATTAATGTAATAAAACCATTTAAAGTAATGATTATGTTTTTCCTTCCAAAAAAACACTACAGAAAAGTTGTTCAAATATAAATGATTAACCTAAAAAACTGGAGATATTTCAGCTCCCATTTCATAATTATTTATTTCTAATGGTATATAAACTAAATCAATCATTTTCTGATAAAACTGTTAAAATAATCTGAAAAGTTATTATACTAAAAATGAAACCTTTATGTAGAAAACCCTTGATTTAAATTGAGTCTTCATGACTAGTGATTTAAATCAAATCCACCCTGATCTATTGGGAAACTTTGTATTTACTTCTACTCTAGAAGACCTAGCATGGGTGTCCGGGAGGGGCAAATGCCCTACTGGAATTTTGCTGTGTTAGTTTTTTACTTGACTTGTAGACTGATAAAATATTTCTCACAGCAACATTGCATCCATAGTGACGCTAAAATCAAGTACACTAATGAGATAACCGAGATGTCCATAGAACTTGTCTTTTAGAACATACAAGACGAGGAAAAAGGAAAGCTGAGTCTGGAGGTAGATTAACAATGTTTATTAGGAGCAGGCTTCCATGAGGCACAAGTAAGCTCCTATCTAACGCGTTTCGCGCATGGGCACATGCGCTTCATCAGAGATGATGACATATCCTTTATTAAAACATAGCAACGTTTCAGGCATTACCATCGTTACTCATGCAGGATTAAGGGTGGTAACGCCAGAAAGGGTCGCTTTACTTGTTGTCCTAATAAAGGATATGTTCTAAAAGAACAAGTGCTATGGACATCTCAGTTATTGAATTGTAGACAGATCTACAGCAAAAGTAAACAAAGCAGTTCCCATTACCACCAACAGCAGGGGACTCTCTGTGTCTCAAGTCCTCCCAGCTCTGCCCTCTGCTACTCCATGCTATTAGCTTCACAGTTCTCTAGCAGCCTTTCTCTAGCAGACTGGCATGCAGGGTGAACTGCTGAATGGGCTGGTCTGGCTGTATCCTTCCCTGCAAGGACCAGTTAGTAATGCATTGGTTTACTCCTTCTGCACCCTTCTCCAGAGTGCAGGGCTGTTGCAAAACAAGCTGTTTGTAGTTACACAAACTGTAAAAGGTATTGAATAATATAAAGCTTACTTTGTTACACATGTGTCTCTAAGTTGGTTGTATATTTATTTATTTATGCTGTAAGGGCAAAGAAGCTACTGCCAGCTTCTGCCTTCCTCGTTCCTGTTGCTGTGACCCTCCAGGGCTTAAGTTCCCAGTTGAAATTCCCTCCCCCTAGCAACTCTGGGCTACTGTGTAGGGTCTGGCCACACATTACTGCCTTGCCAGACTTTCAAAAATAGATTATTTTTTTCAGGCAGACTAAGCAGCAAAGAGAGTAGCATACTGGAGTACATGGGGCTGTGTGTTATTTTGTGTAACTTTAATGTTTATTATTTTTGGTAACTTACAGGGTTTTATCTTAGAGGTGGGGGGTTAGGGTGTTACGTAGTTAAGTAGTGTAGCGTTGTTGGGTTGTGGTGGTGTAGGGGTTAATAGGTTAGGGGGCTTATTGCGTTGTGGGTTGTGGAAGTTTAGGGGTTAATAGGTTAGGTGGTGGTTAGGTCTTCAGGTTTAGTCATATTAGAGGGTTTATAGTGTAGTTTGTGCTGGGGGGTGAGGGTGTCTTAAGGGGTTATATGAGTAACATTGCATTTATATACAATGTTAAAATGATATGCATTGTCATGTATAATGCATGTTATTTTGTCTTGTTCATTTTACTATTTAAACTTAAATATATACTTTATGGTTAACATAATAATGAACAAGACAAAATAACTACAACGCTACATATTGCATTATATACAATACTGTAAAATAATATGCATTATACATGGCAATGCCATATAATTGTAACAATGTATATACATGTTAACAACCTAGCTCCTATAGTTATAATAGAAAAGTTTTTTTGTATACTTTATTAGTCAGGTAGATTGCAGGACATTACGTGTGAGGCGTTCTGTGGGAGTTAGGCGGGCGTGCTAGAGGAGTAGGGGAAGACATGACGTAGGTGCAGGCGTTGTGTGGGAGTTAGTTGTGGTGTCAGGGGGAGTGTAGTTAAGGTGTGATGTAGGTGTAGACATTTCTGTGGGGAGATAACCAGGTGTTGCAAGAGGAATAACCTAAACTTTGATTGGGATACATCAACAGCAGTGAGATATATTCCAGATCTCTGAAGTACAGGTTGCGATTAGGTTGTCAGCCATGACTGAAAAGGTGGCGAGACTTTCCAGTGTGAGGAAGTTAGTGTAGGTTTAGATAATTCGTAAGGTCACACATGCATTATTTGAAGTGTTCAGAACTTCAAATACACCCTGCCCGCTGAAAGTGTCGAAAAGTAGCGATGTCATCGATGTTTAGCGGACGTAGCATCCCCCATTTTATCCTATGGGAGACACATCGCCACTACGCCAGCACTGTGTGGGTCCACCCCTTTTTAGAAAATGTCGACAAACCAGAGGACTCAAAAGCCGATGAGGCTAGAAAGGCAGTTTTTCATCTTTCTGTTAATGCTTTGAATCTAGGGGCCCTAGTGTTGAAATGCTATTATTATTAAAAAAATCACATTATCTAATCCATTAGAACATGTAATTTTAAGACTCTGCAGCAATTTGTGGTTAAACACACAATAGAAATACTGCGTGGGACCGCTAGTCCTGTGGGATTAGCTGCTGATTGGATCAACGGCATTTTCTGTTCAGGATCAGCAGTGCACCACAGGGTCGATATCTTACAATGACATGCTGTAATGGATTAGAGCATGTACTTTTTCAACTATAATGGCTCTTTAATGTTTAACAAAGGATACCAAGAATACTAAGGAAAATGGATAATAGAAGTAAACTGGAAAGTTGTTTAAAAAGGTATGCTCCATTGAATCCATTTAAGTTTAATTTTGGCTTTACTGTCCCTTTAATTTACATTTTATAATATATGATCTATGTTAAAGAAGTTGTGTTGGAAGGAGTAGTTATCCCAATTTATAGTGCGTTTGGCAAGGCAGTCCGTATAATTGTTACCATGGCGCACAGACTCCTGGTTTTACAAACATTTTTTTGTTGCTGTATTGCTCTCAGCTGTTGCATGAAGTTTATATATATAATACTTTTCTTTGCAGGTCTTTTTTATATATACGTTTAATGTTTATGGTCTTGTATCTACCATGTTTTTCACATTTTTAACAATTATTCAAGGTTTTATACAAAATCACATATAGGTTATAGATGGTGACCACATTGGTAAATAAATTGGAATTGATCTTTATTATTTTTGTTGTAACTGTTTATTGCATAATTTATAAATATTTGTGATAATATAACTAAAATTGTAAGGATCAACTTCTAATAATTGCTTTTGTATATTTGGTTACAGTATTATTCATGGCAGAACAGTTGTCACAAACCAATAACTAACAAGAAAACACTGCTTTTTGTTACTTCATTCTAAAAATTTTACTACACAAAAAAAAACACATTTAAAAATTCTATGGGAAATCCACTGGTTCTGCAATTTAAATAAAAGGTGCAGAAATGTTCTAATAAATACAGATCACACATTGAGTATATATGTCTTCCTTACAGCTCTTGTTACATTGCAGTTTGACACACCATAGAAATTAGGGCCATTGTGCGGATTACTCAGAGTGTACAACCATGGCGTCAAGTTTGTTTTTACTTTCCATACAGTTCGATGGTACATGCATGCAAAGCTTAGCAGGGAGCCTAAAACACTTGGCAGGTATGTCCTGGGAAACAAAAATGAAAGAAAATGTTTGGTATGGGAAAGATTTCAATCTGTGGAACTTTTTTTTCTTTTTCAGTGCTGAAAACACTACAGTAAGGTGATGCACTTCTCAGCATCAGAACAAGAACAGTAAGAGAAGGTCATGGTACAACAGGGTGAAAATTTTAATTTACACATAGGCCACATAATAAGGAAACCTCTGTGGGCGGGTATTGTCAAGTTGCTGTGTTACATAACAATAAATAGACGTTTCATCCAAATAACAACGCAAAAGTGTCAGTCAGCGCTATACAATATAAACTGTATGAAGAAACAGCTGAAAATAGGGACTAAATTACAATTTATCTTGTTTTATATAATCTGTGTATATATAACATTCTAATCTGTCTGCGGCACTAACAACACATAATGTAAATCTCAGGGGCAAATTGACCAGTTGTCTTTGTAGTTACTGCCAAGTTCGTCTTTTGTCATTTGTTCATTTTTTGTTTAGTTGTTACCCTTATAATCAATATTTTATTCACACTGCATATATCCAGGCTTCTTCTGAATATTTTCTCTCATTCTCCATTACATTAAAACCTGATACCTTTACACTCTATAATCAAGGATTAGTCAAGATGGAAATTTTGACTCCCTTGTCAGCTCATTTCCATGTTGAGTCCCTGACTGGCTCTTCCTGGTTTAAAAAATAAATAAAAAAACAATTTTATTCTTTCATGATTTAGAAAGAACATGCAATTGTAAAGAAGTTTTCCAATTTTTACTATTATCTATTATCTGTTGAAAAGCATTCTATGTAGGCTCAGGAGGATGCACATGCATTTCTCTTGTCATTGGTTCACCCATGTGGTTTGCTGTTTCTTCAACAACGGGGGTACAAGAATTAAAACAATTTATATAATAGGAATACATTGGAGAGTTGCATTCTCTATCTGATTCATGAAATAAAAATATGGGATTTCATGTCCTTAATATGGGTGTTTACATAGTTACCATGATACACAGATTTGGACTGTATTGCAGAAGTCATCTCATACTGATGCATACCTACATTCTGGTCAGATGAGAATCAGATTATACTATATTTAATGAGGAATTCCATGTAGGGAGCTAGATTTCTTGCTCTCAGTGTTTATAGCTAAGAAATGCTTGCCTGCAGGTTGCATCATATATTTAGTGTATATTTTACATTCTACAACATGTATTTGTATTTGAATTTAAAGGGGACCATGAAACCAAAAGGAAATGTTTATAATTTAGATATAGCATGCAGTTTTAAATCAATTTTCAATGTACTTCTATTATCAAATATAGACAGATAGATATACAGATTACATAGAATATAAATATGCAATAATTATTTTAATATTTAACCCCTTCATTACTGGAGATTTCAGAGTAATACATGCCAAAATACAGGGGAATTTTTAACTTTTTTGCTATAACTCAGTTTAAACAGAGAGACCAAGAAAGTAGCAACTAAAATGGTAGAATGGGCAGTAATCTGTTCACACTGGAGTTCAAATCTGTCCTCAGGCCCTCCATAACAGGACAGATTTTCAGGATATCTGAACTGGAGCACAGGTGAAATAATCAACTGATTAGTAAACATGGTTGTTGACCTGCTCTCACCAAATGTAATCCTGAAGATCTGACCTGTTAAGAGAGGCCTGAGGACATGTTTGAAAATCAGTAGTTTAGGAGGAGACTGACCCACCTCCAAGTATGGTTTATGAATCAAAACCTTCAACCAAGAGGCTAATGAAATGGGAGTAGTTGTCTGATCATTTCTGAGCACCAGAAAAATAAGCAAACAAGCTAATATCCTTAATAGCCTGTAATTAGTACTTCAAAGCTCTGACCACATATATATTATGGGGGAGCCTCTTCTTAGAATTATTTGAATTAGGACAAAAAGAAGGGACAACCAATCTCACAATTAAATTATCAGAAGAGAAACCACCTAAGGGCAAAAAAAATAAAAATAATCAAAATTTTTAGTTCTCAAACTGCTATCATAATGAAACACAAGATAAGGAGGATAACAACAAAGAGCAGACCATTCAGAAACTCTTCTACAGAAGAAATTAGCCAAAAGAAAAAAAAACCTTCTGAAGACAAAAGCAGAATATCCAAATCATGCATAGGTGCAAAAGGAGAAACCTGCAAAATTCTTAAAACCAAATTAAGATTCCAAGGAGGAGAATTGGTTTAATTACAGGCTTAATCCCAACTAAAGCCTTGACAAAATTCTGGGACATCTGGAAATGTAGCAAATCTTCCCTTAACTAGAGGATAAACCCCTTATCCAACCCCTCCTTCAACAAATTGAAGAATCTAGGAATTATAAAAGAGTGCCAAATGAACCAATGATCCAAACACCAAGGAAATAAAAGCCCGTCCAGAAAAGTTTTCTTGTCAGAGGTTAACAGGCCTGAACCAAAGTTTCAATGATACAATTAGAAAAGCATTTCTGTCTAAAACTAAGTGTTCAATCTCCAAGCCATTTAAGCTTGAAAGATTTTAGATCCTGATAAAAGAATGGACCTGAAACAGAAGGTTGTGACACTGAGAAGAAGCCACGGATGACAACTGGACATCTGTATCAGAATCGAGAACCAAATTCTCTGAGGGCCAAGGCAGGACCAATCATTATTACGGATGATACCTCCTGGTTGAATCCTGGCTATTACCCTTGGTCACAGAAGTAGAGGTAGAATTAGAGAGAGGTTCAGAGAATTGATAGGTCTGAACTTCTTAAGGAGAAGGAAGCCTAAAGTTAGAGGGGAATCATCAAGGGAGGTCACCTTTGTTAATGACTATAGCGCTCAATACGATCAAATGTGTGCTATAGTCAGAAAAATGGTTGTCCTTTTGGCTGCAGATGACCATTTGGTGTCTACTGTTGATTATGGAATCAGATGTTCTTATCGTAGGGTTAAAACCATAGGCAAACTATGTTGCCCCCCTCACAGTTACCTAAGCTCCATGGAGAGAAAATCTTTGTGGCTGACACATAAAGGAATGTTTAAGTGTGGCCACTCATGGTGTAGACCCTGTGAATTTGTATCCATCACTGATTCTTTTAGATCCACTGTTACTTTTCCAATTAAGAGTTGTTTGAATTGTACATCTAATTTTGTAGTGTACCTTATCACCTGCAATTCTGAATATGACCTCATAAACTACTAGCAATGATTTATTAATGTCACGGGTATTCTACACGATGATAATATGTTTATGAATATATAAGTAGATACATACCTAGAGTGTGTTGAGGTCATTTTTGGTTTTCAAACTATTTTTTTGTAAACTATGTATATATATATGTATATATATATATATATATATATATATATATATATATATATTATATATATATTCTATCTATTTTCAAACCCCACACGTGAGAGATATATAAGTTGCGTCTATTGAGTGTTATTTAGATTGTTTTATACAATTTGTTATGTTCCATTTAAAAAATATAATGCTCAATTTAGCAATTGTCCAGATACTATGTTGTTGCCTTATTTAGGCAGTGTCTGCAAATAATTATTTATCTTAATGGCAAGCCTTTGAACCACTTTATATATATCTAATATACTGTTTAGGGATTTAGGTATTTGGTTTTGCACTTCTCTAAAATGTTTGTGACTACTTACTTGTTTTGAATATAAGAGAAATCGGAAGGTGGTGTATTTCTTAATTGTTTTCAGTCAATGATAATTATAATGTGTGTATAAATTGTAACTGTGCATCAGGTGTGTCAGGCTATGATTACGTTCAGGTCAAAAAGTGTTAGCCATCCTGATACACAGTACCTTCTCTTTTTATGACTCTCCTTATGGATGTTATTTTGTTTTAAAAAAAACTTCCATTAATAAATGCTATGTTTAAGGATGGAACTTCTCTCTTAATTTTTTCTATTACGGGACTTCCTCTTGTAAGGGTAGCCGGCTGACCTGTGATTGGTTTCCTCTGTACCATGTGACCTGTCGTCATCGACATTGGAGATCAGTCATAACGTAGACTGTGGTTGAGTCCGACCGTGGATCGGCTAAAGGAAAATCCTAGAAGTAAGCATGAAAGCTGGTAAGGCCCCACCACATAGAGATCATGGGGACACACCCGACGAGGGCACAATGGAGACGGTGAGTGCCATCACGATTGTGAATACTGTTGTTTGTATGCTGTTGACACTCATTGTCTGGAAGACACAGTGTTTCTTCCATATAGCGCTACAAGTTACAGGTCAGTCTTTAGTGTATATGGGTTTTCCCATTTGACCTCTTTTTTTCTGTGTAAAAAAGTTAGCCAGACAAAACAACCAAGGAGCTACTATAGCATCAACAAACTCCGCCTGAGGATCCTTGCACCTCACA
Organism: Bombina bombina; assembly: GCF_027579735.1. Taxonomy (NCBI): domain Eukaryota; kingdom Metazoa; phylum Chordata; class Amphibia; order Anura; family Bombinatoridae; genus Bombina; species Bombina bombina. The sequence goes on from NC_069504.1 coordinate 1,020,359,374, forward strand.
AAATATATCAGGAATTTTATGCTTAAACGAGAAGCCATCAGATCCACGTCCAGAAGACCCCATAGGTCTACAATCTAACTGAAGACTTCTAGATGAAGAGACCATCCCCTGGGTGAAGGGATAGACGGCTGAGAAAGTACAGTATTCTTCCCAATTGCTCACCACTGGAACATGAACTGCAGAAATTATACAGCAGTTTCTGCCAAAGTCAAAATTTGGGAAACCTCCCTTATTACCAGGGAACTGTGAATTTCCCCCTGATGATTGATGTAAGCCACCGATAAGTCCCTCTTTTCATTAGAGGCCAAAACTGAAGAGCCAAGAAAACTGCACTGAGTTCAAGAACATTGATAGGCAACTTCACCTCCTGAAGAAAAACAAACTCGCTGTGCTCTCTGAGGACCCCAAGACTGCACCCCAACCCAAGATACTTGCATGTGTTGAGAGCACAGTCCAAATTTGGACAGACAGAGGATTCCCCCAGAACAATGGACCGATGATTGATCCACCATGAAAAGCATAGTCTTGCTTTTGCATCCAAAGTAATATTTTGAGCCAACTGAGTGTAATCCCTGCACCTCTGACGAAGCATACAAAGCTTAAGAGGTCTCATATAAAACAGAGCAAAAGGAATAGAATCTAAGGCTGCTATCATCAGACTAAAACTTCCATACAAAGAGCCACAGAAGGAGAAGGAACTAACTGAAGGGTTTACACAAAACTGAAAGTAACTTCAATCTTCTCTCTTCTGTCAAGAAAAAGTCTCATGGAAACTGAACTGATTATCACACCCAGAAAAATAATTATGGACTGAGGGAACAGAGACCTTTTAGAAAATGTACTTTACAACCATACTCTAGAAGAAGCAACAAAAGTACAGTAGGTTGGCATGAGATATTGGCTAAATGAAAAGATGGAGCCTGTACCCAGATATCATCCAGGTAAGGAACCACCCAAACACCCTGAGCTATTATTACCGATAAGAGTCCCAAAAAACTATTTAAAAAAAAAACCTGAAAATGTTGGTCCAGGAATGCAAATCTTAGATATTGATGATGATCCCTGTGAAAAGGAATATGGAAGATAATCATCCTTCAGATCTATATTGGACATGATCTTTCCCCCTTGATCAAGAGGAAAAATTGTCCAAATGGTCTCCTATCTTAAAGAGGGAACACTGAGAAACTTGTTTAATGTGTTCAAGTTCACAACAGGTCTGTAAGCTCCTTCTTTCTTGGGAACAATAAGAGGTTGGAAAACAATCCCTGACCCTGTTCTAAATCTGGAAATGGAACAATTACTTCCATAGATTCTAGATATGAAAAAAAGGCGTAACGTGCCACCTACCAGAAGATCTGGAATGAGACTTGGTAGTGAAAACAGGCTTCTTGGACTGTTTAGACCTGTTCCAAATAGGGTTTGATTTTTGATTTCCCAAAGCTCTAAATTAGAAGCAGGCTTGGGACCACTCTTTAGAAATGATCTGAGAGAAAGTATTCAAACTGAAACTTCCTCTGGAGACTTAAACCTCAGAAACTGGTAATGTTTCTTGTGAATTGGAACATGACAATAATCATACTTTAAATCTTTTGAGGACATAAACTGACCTTGCTGAACAAAATGCAGAATTGTACAAAGAGTTTCATTGTGAAATTAGGAATTATGACAAACTTGTTCAGAGCTTTTAGGATCCAGAAATGGTCTGAAAGTTCCAACCTTCTTTTGAACAATGAATAGATTTGAATAAAATTCCATCCCCTGGTGCAACCACTCCCATAGTTTCTAGATCTGAAACAGAGTGACAAAATGCTTGGGCCTTCAAGGAATTTGTTGGAACATTGGACAGAAAAAAACTTCCTCTGGGAGGCCTTGTTCTGAAACCTATATAATCTGAAACAGACAAACCAAGCTTCCTGAAAAAGGCATAACCTGCCCTCTACCAAAGCCTCCCAGAGGAAGGCATAACCTGCCCTCTACCATGCAGACGTGGAAGCAAACTCTGCCCAGTTCAGACCAATTATTGTGGTGATCTGAGACATAGCAACAGAGGAACTGTTCCAGAGCTTGATTAGACCGTTTCCGCAGCCCCATTGGATTGAGGGTGATATGCAGAGGAGAAGGAAAGCTGGATCCCCATTTCAGCACAAAAGGAACGTCAAAATCTGGAGACAAACTGGCTACACCCGGTCCGACACTATCTCCTTGGGTAACCCATGTAAACGGAAGACCTCCCAGGCAAAAATTGAAGCAAGCTTCTGAGCGGTAGGCAGCTTTCATCAAGGGGAATGCAATGTGACATTTTAGAAAAAACGGTCAACCACCATAAGGATTAACAGTATTGCCATTGGGAAACAGGGAGCTCGACAATGAAGTCAATGGAAAGATGTGTCCAAGGACGCTCACCATTAGCAATAGGTTGAAGAAGACCCAGAGGAAGACGTCGAGGAGTCTTATTCTGTGCACAAACTGAGCAGGAGCAACATACGCAGCAACATCAGAACGAAGACCTGGCCACCAGAATTGTTGAGTGACAGACCACATCATTTGGTTCTTGCCTGGGTGACCTAGATAGTGGATAGTGTTAAGTGTGCAAAAGTTTAGTTCGAAGATTCTCAGGAACAAAACACTTACCACTAGGTTCTCAGGAGCTGCATTGGTTTGTGCAGCCAGGATCTCCTCCCCCAAGGGAGAAGTCAAATTAGTACGTATGGTAGCCAAAATATGGTCAGGATGGTATAACAGGAGTAGGTACAGACTCCTCCTTGGACAGAGGCAAAAATTGTCAAGAGAGGGCATCAGCCCTAACATTCTTACTACCAGGCAGGTAGGAGACCACATAATTAATCCGAGACAAAAATAGCGCCCATCTGGCCTGTCTGGGCAACAAACGTTTTGCTTCAGATAGATAAGTTAAATTCTTGTGGTCAGTAAGAATGAGCACTGGCACGCTAGTACCCTCGAGAAGATGCCTCCATTCCTTAAGAGCCAAAATTATGGGCCAGTAATTCCCTGTCGCCAATTTCATAATTGCACTCCGCTGGAGACAATTCTTAGAGAAGAAACCACCACACGGATGCAAGGAACCGTCAGGTGTAGGACGTTGAGACAAGAGGGCACCTACTCCAGTCTCAGATGCATTTACCTCAAGAACGAAAAGCAGGACATGGTTAGGATAAGCCAGAACTGGATCGGCAGCAAAGGGCAGTCTTAAGACTATCAAAGGCCTTAATGGCAGTAGGTGACCAATGGAGTGGATCATTCTCTTTACGGGTCATGTCTGTGATAGGTTTGACCAAGGAAGAAAAGTTTTTAATAAACTTTCTATAGTAATTGGCGAACCCCAAGAAACGTTGAATAGACCGAAGACCAACTGGGCGAGGGCCACTGCAGAACTGCAGATAACTTCTCAGAATCCATGGAGAACCCTGCAACGGAGATCACATAACCTAGGAAGGTTACTTGAGTCTGATGGAACTCACATATCTCGAGTTAAAAAACAGGCCATTCTCACGTAGTCTCTGAAGAACCTGTGTAACATCAGAACGATGAGTCTCAAGTGTGGGTGAGTGTATGAGGATGTCGTCTAAGTACACCCACAACACACTGTGCAAACATATCTCCGGGTAGGACATCATTAATAAATTCCTGAAAAACAGCAGGAGCATTACATAGGCCAAAGGGCATTACAAGATACTCATAATGCCCGCTCCTGGGTGTTAAATGCTGTTTTCCATTTGTGGCCCTCCTTTAATCCTAATGAGATTGTAAGCTTCCTCTCAAATCAAGTTTAGTAAAGGACCGTAGCTCCCTTGAGGGCGGTCAAAGAGTTCCGTAATAAGCGGAATAGGGTAAGCATTCTTAATGGTAAGATGATTAGACCTCTATAATCGATACATGAAGAAGACAGCCCCTGCAGGAAGAGCAGGATTTGCAGATGATCCCCCGTTACAGAGCATCGCAACATACTACTCCATAGCACAATTCTCTGCAACAGACAGAGGGTACACCCGGCCCCGAGGAGGAATGGCTCGGGGTTGCAGGTCTATGGCACAATCGTAAGACCAGTGAGGAGGCAACGTACCGGCACACATCTTGTCAAACACGTCCTAGGAACTCTCGGTACTCCTCTGGCATTGAGAAACCGAAGAAGTGCACAAGACTTTAACTGGTTTCCGAAGACAAGTGGAAATACATTGCAGGGACCACAACAAAATTTCGGGACCTGCGCCAGTCGAGACTGGGATTGTGCTTTGGAGCCAGGGATAACCCAGAACAACTGGAAAATGCGGAGAGTTTATTACCTGGAACTGAGGGGTTCAAAATGGAGAGCCCCAACAGCCATGGACAACGGAGCAATTTCGTGAGTACGAGTGCGGGCTGAAGGGGCCTGCCATCAATGGCCTCAATAGCAAGCGGAACGGACCGAGGCAAAACAGGAAAGGAGTGCTTTGATACAAAAGCACTATCAATGAAATAGCTCGCAGCACCGGAGTCAACAAGAGCCTGGGTGCCTATGGAGGAGTCCACCCAGGGGAAGGACAACGGTGACCAAAGGTTTCTCCTTAAGCGGTTCCGGGGACAAGGATAAACCACCCAAGGTCTGCCCCCGACAGGACCTTAGGTGTGAGCGTTTCCCGGCCGTGTAGGACAAGACTTCAAAAGGTGGCCCTGTAACCCACAATAGAGGCAGAGCCCCTCCCTCCTCCTAAAGGCCCTCTCCGTCGCGGAGAGACGCGTGAATCCAAGCTGCATCAGCTCAGCAGTACCTGGTGACTCGGGACCAGGAGGCATGGGAGGAGAGGGAGGCATGGGTGGGAATGAACACGTAGGAGGACAACGGAACAGGAGCTTCCCGCAAGCATTTCTTGAAACAGGGCCTCTCTCTGAGTCTGATGTCAATTAGGATCAAAAAAGACACCAATGCCTCAAGATCCTCTGGTAAATCTCTGGCAGCAACTTCGTCTTTAATCGCATCAGAGAGCCCATGAAAGAAGGAGGCAACAAGGGCTTCATTGTTCCAACCTACCTCTGCGGCAAGCGTACGGAACTCAATAGCATACTGAGCAACAGATCTTGTACCTTACCGAATGGACATGAGTCGTTTAGCAGCAGAGGAGGAGCAAGCCGGAACATCAAATACCCTTCGAAAGGAGGCCACAAATTCAGGGTAATTTGAAATCACAGGTTTATTAGTCTCCCACAAGGGATTAGCCCAGCAAGAGCTGTGTCAGAGAGTAACGAGATGAGAAATCCCACCTTAGCTCTGTCAGAGGGAAATGCCTGAGGTAACATCTCAAAGTAAATGCCCACCTGGTTCAAAAACCCTCTGCACTGAATACCCTCGCTGAGGTAGAGGTGCAGAACCGACATGCTCCTGGTAGGCATAGGTGCAGCAGCGGAAACAGGAGCAGCCATAACTTGCGGGACACTTTGGTCCAAATGGTGCAGTGCGAGTCAGCAGGGTTTGCAGGGCTAGTGCAAATTGATCCAAGCGGTGATCCTGTACATCCATCCTGTAAATGATGGCAGGTAACGGTGGATTATTAGCACCATCAGGGATTTATGGCCTTTGCGTATGCCAGGGTGCCAGGAATCAGACTGAGACGAGAAGTGCAAAAATAATCACACCTTTATTAATAGCAAAAAATAATAAAAAGTCCACAAGGCAAATAACAAGCCACAAATCAAAACCAGAGCTGGTAGTCAGACGAGCTGAGTCAGGAGCCAAAGCGAATAGTCAGACGAGCCGGAATCAGGAACAAGGAAAACAGCAGAGTAAGGAACAAGCCAGGGATGAGGAACCAGGAAGGACGTCAGGCAGCCAGGTAATACACAGGAACTCTCACAAACAGGTCTGAGACAACGCAAAAGGCAAAGCATACTGAACAGAGGCCCTTTAAATAATAAGTGATGACATCACAATCTGAGACTGCATCCTGTCTCACATGGATGATGCACACCAGTCTGGTCATAAAAGGAAGTGCAGGAATTGAGCAGCATCCCCCACAATGCACCATAGTCAGGAAGAGAGGAAGAGAGGTGAGTAAAATGGCTGCCAGCAGCACATGGCAAACACAACAGGGAAAAAACCCTGACACATGCATCCCTAATATATAGTACCAAAATACAATGAGATATATATAGAAATATGTATTCATGAATAAAATAGAACATATTCTTCTATGAAGAAAATTGGAATGCAAAATATTCATATTTCATTCAAGGTTTGGCACTTGAGAAAATGCGATCGGGCTGCTCATGAGTAAGGGTGTTAGTTTTTTCCGCCTTTTCACGCTCAGTTAAAGTCCTATGGTGGAGATATGTTAACGTGGTCGCAATATTGTGAATTTGGCTCTTTGTGCATGTCAGGTTAGGGCTTGTGTGAAAACTTTTTTAACTTTTATAATGCGCATGAGAGCACAAACTACCACTCCACTTATAATCTAGCCATGAATGTGATTTTGTTTAAAGCATTAGCACCTTTGTTTGCTTCAACTGTTTTTCAGTGGTCAATCTTCAGCCACCATTTGCCTTATATGGAGTAGGTAAGGCATGTTAAAAAAAAATCACCATTGTTTTGCAGGTCTTATTTTGTCTTCTCTTGCTGTGGTCATTTAGGGACACATATGTGGCAAGGAATGTAAAATCTGCAACGTGTGCTTCCAATTCTTAGATGTGGAAAACCCCAATTTACAGCCATACATTACAGGAGGGCAACATAATATAAAAAAAAAAACATTTTATTTTGCGCGATTAAACATTTTATATTACAATCTCAAAGTGTTTTCTGTCCTTTTAACTCATTTGGGGGATGGGGGTTAAACACAGTTGTCATTTCACCGTAAAAAGAAGATGCTGTATTTCATACTACATATAGTTGCAAAAGCCTTGCAACCGGTATGAGAGACTAATGAAGTGACTCAACACATCCTTTTCAACCGTCTGTTGTGGACACACCCTTAGTTTTACTTTTATATCTGACCTTGTAATGGTGAATAATACTTAAATTGCTGAGCTCAATAACCTTAGTATGTTTTAAAAATAATAACATACTTCACAAAGTTAAAGGACACTGAACCCAATTTTTTTTCTTTTGTGATTCCGATAGAGCATTGCAATTTTAAGCAACTTTCTAATTTACTACTTTTATAAAAAATTTTTGGTGAACAACCTGGGTTGTTCCTTGCTGATTGGTGGATTAATGTAACTGACCAATAAACAAGTCCTGTTCAGTATCCTGAACCAAAATATAGCTTAGATGCCTTCTTTTTCAAATAAATATAGCAAGAGAACAAAGAAAAATTGATAATAGGAAAGTAATATTGTAAGTTGGCACTAGTGGGAGCTAGCTGCTAATTGGTGCCTGCACACGTTTGTCTCTTGTGATTGGTTAAATAGATGGTGTTAAGCTAGCTGCCAGTAGTGCAATGTTGTTCCTTCAGCAAAGGATAACAAGAGAATGAAGCAAATTTAAAATATAAGTAAAGTGGAAAGTTGTTTAAAATTGTATGTTCTATTCCAAATCATGAAAGAATATTTTGGAGTTTCCTGTCCCTTTAAGAGCTGGGCCAGGTTTCTCTCTGCACCTGTCTAAACCCTCCTGATTGCAATCTATTTTTAAAAACCACCCCTTCACAGGTGTTATCAAAATGGGGTTGGCATATAAGGTTACATTTCTTACTGAAAAATAAATTCTAGAAAAGGAAGAAATACACTGAACATATCATGACAGTAAAGAGGTGATTTTAATTTCCTGGCTGTATCTGAATCATGACAGTTTAAAGTTGGGTGGGCTATCCCATTTTAAGATTATATTGAATCAAACATCAATTCGAATTTAAAAATCCTTGTCTTAAAAAATTACACAGTGTGTCCTAATGTCAGCATCAATTTTATCTTAATACTAAATTTCACATATACATACTTTCAAAGTATAATACACCAATGTAACCAAATGGCACTTACAAGTTCTGATGAGTGATTAATGACACAAGTATTGAGCATTTTGATTGGCTGATGTCATAAAATCATGTTATTATGCATATTCCAATCGAAAGTGGTGGAAAAATTCACTAGTGTGTGGGGTATTTAGGAGTCCTGCGTCATAATTAGTGCGAAAAGTGTTGCGTCAAATATGGCACAAAGTGGAGAGTGGGACTTGTATTACATGGCTTAAACATGGTGCACATAGATTTTTCCAACAAATAAAAAGGAAGTTAGCTATATTATGTTGTGTATTTTATTTCATTTTTATCTCTATATCTATTAGTGCGACAAGTTTTGGGGCAAAACTTTGCACCAAATATGTAAAAATAATATTGTACCCTTGCTTTGTAATTAGAGACAAAGTTGTAACATAATCCATAAGAAGTAAAGGTATTTTTCATTTTTATCCCTATATCTACTAGTGCACCAAATGTGGAGTAATAATATTGTTTGATTTTAGAAAGTGTATACAATTTTAATCAAGCTTCTAATTTACTTTTATTATGCAATATACTTCATTCTCTTGCAGCATCGAACGTAAGTTTTCTGTGTTTTCCGACTCCCATTGAGTTCTATGGCATCTGAAACCTGAAGGGTGGGCAGATTGAAAACCAGGTACGCTGAGTTGGAAAGACACGAGCGTAACTGTAGAAATTTGATAACTTTGTGAGAGCTTCAAATAGTGTCGAATAGGAGGGGCGAATGAACACGATTCCGCTCAAATTCCACGGGTTTTCAACTCGCATCGATCTGCGTCGGATTGAGATTGCGGGATCGTATGTTACGTCACAAATTTCAACATTGCTGATCTTGACGCTTTGATAACTACAGCGAATCAATCTTGCGACAATTACGATGCAGAATTCCAGCGTATTTTTAGTTGACACTTTGATAAATAGAGGCAATAGTACTAAGAAGATATCAATACATATCCTCAACATATGGAAGAATATATTATTAGGGATACAATAAGCTGCACCCAAAAAGGTGTAATATATATGTTACAGCTTTCATGTAATCTGATCTATTTAGGAGAAACTACAAGGTGTCAGCGATAGAATCAAGGAACACTTGTGCAATATAGAAAAGGGTGACCTAGAAACACACTTAAAACTCCAAACACAATAAACTCCTTAAGGAAGGAAGCAAATTGATTTATAATTTTAACACGTTGTTTCAAAAAGGACTGAACTCTAAACTTGATATTTCCACTTTTCTTAATTCTTAGTTTCATAAATATCTTTCTTTTAGAGGATTTTTTAGGGAATTTTTTAAAAGAAAAAGTTTTTGTTATTAGTTTTTTTTTTATCTTAAAAAAATATTTTTTATTATCTATGTGACATTCTGTTTCTTAAAAGTGATTTTATATTGAATTGTATTACCTATTTTAAATTGAATTTAATCGATAAGGTTTATAATTCGTTGAATTTGTATGCTATATTAGATTTGAACCACCTTAAAAGTACCTAACATTTGGGAGCAAATGAGCTTGAAAAAGCCCCCATGTCAGGTGAAACGCGTAGACGTTAGTGTCAGTGAATTACCTGTGGACTTACACATTCCTTGGTACTGTGAGGTCTGTGTGTCAATATTACTAGCCAGCTATAAGGATCTTTGGATTCGTAACTTTTGTCCTCCTGCATGCTTGTTAGTTGCAGGGGTTGCAATTCCTGCACATGAATGCTAAGACAGATATCCAACCTAAGCCTAAGACAAGCCCTTTAAATCAAGGGACCAGGAGCGTAGCTATCCAGACAGACGTAACGTCATCACACGTGACCAGAAGAGCTCTGAACAATTAACTGGGTGCCGGTAGCAATAAAATACGATGTTGGAGGTGGTTGGAGGTGTTTGGAGAACAGAATGATATATACATTTGAATGAATGCCTCTCTGTATTTTAGAAGGATTTATGACCAACAATAACTGTGGTGCTGTTTTTATAACTTTTTACAGATTTCTGATAAAGTTTTTCCAAGAGGTCCTTTCAAATCATTCGAAAAGGCAGTTACCATTGGCACTACTGGGAGCTAGATGCTGATTGGTAACTGCACATATAAGACTCTTGTCATTTTGTCACCTGATGTATTCAGCTAGCCCTAGTAGTGTGCTGCTGCTCCTTCAACTAAGGACATCAATAGAATGAAGCAAAATTGACAACAGAAGCAAATTGGCAAAGCTGTTTAAAATGGTGCTCTCGATCTGAATCATGGAAGAAAAATGTTTAGTTTCACATTAACCTCACAAATACATGTCTCTGGGTGAATGTAGCCATTCCATTTCATCTAAGTCTAAACATTTTTACAGACATTTTGGACTTTTCTTATTTAACTGCCTTATGCATTTTGAACATCTTGGCCGATTTTTAAAACATTTTTCACTGATATTACCATTTTTGTACATTCTCATTTCAATAAACATGATGGTTTCCTGGGAACAAAACAAAAAAAAAAAAAAACTGATAAAAGTGTAGCCATGGGCATCTGCAGAAATATCTCGGGGGGGTAAAAAAAAACAAACAAATGAAATAAGCATAGTAATATCAGTGGCAACATGTCAAGCCGACAGAATTGCTTGTATGCATGAGCTTAGCAAAATTTTAACTATGGGCATCAAAGAGTGACTCATGTTAGTGCTTATACTTGTATATAAGGCAGGGACTGGCAAATATGATATGATTTATAAAATAAAATTATATATATATATATATATATATATATATACACACATACACACAGTCACATACGTACACACAAAATACACAGAGAAAGTCTGACACTCTCTTGCAAGTTCACAGCTAGATTAAAAGCAAAATGGAAGAGTTAGTTACAGCATTTGGCCAAATGGTCATAGTCAGGGCCGCCATCAGGGGGTGACAGGGGTGACTCCTGTCAGGGGCCCAATGAGCCAGGGGGGCCCCATGAGGCAAGAACTAAAATAAAAAAAAATGTTTTTTTGTTTTTTTTTTTTAAATTTGGTCAGCCACCAGTGGGTACTACAGCAGAGTGCTAATTGAGCATGGGAAATGTTATTGTAAGGAGTAAAGTATTAGCATTTGAGAGGATTTTCTTAGTGTGCACTAAACCACTATGCGCAGTGTGAGACAGACTTGGCACTTGTACAGCGTGTGCCTGAGTCATACGGCAGATCACTTTCATTTGCAGAGGAGGTAGGACTTACTTAGCAAATGTTTTTTTATTTTGTGCAATTTTGTATTGTAACTTCAGTGTGGTAGTAGTTGTTTGTTGGGGCTAGAGGTCCATAAAACCACATTTTTTTAGCAGCAGTGTATTTATGATTATTTTGACAATGCTGTAGAAATTCTATATTTAAAACCATGCAGAAATGTTTCCTCCTCAATACACAAATGGTAGATGCCCTTTTGGCAGATATGCATTATATATATATATATATATATATATATATATATATAATATATATATATATATATATTACATTCCAGTTTACTGCCCCTTTATGCAAGGACTTTTCAGATGCAAGGAGGCATTTTATCTAAGATTTTTACATCTGCATAAAATTTTATACTCTCAGACTAAGATTGCTCAGTGTTTGAAAAACTGTTCAGTTTACACTATAGCTGACTTAATTTTGAAATACATACCAACAAGCCTAAATCATGCATTTAACCAGATCTAATGGTATGAGTACCACAGCTTATGGTCCCACCAAGACCATATAGAGTACAGCATTTTCAAAATCCATAAGTACAGCTGACAGCTGGGAAAATTTGTACACTATATTTGAAGTGGTGCTCTTGGTTGGGAAAAATGGGGAAAAAACAAACAAACATATGTCAACCTTGTAAAGGTACTTTTCTTCATCTAGCCATCTACCCGGCTCATTAATGTACAATTTTGAATTACAGAATTATTTTTGTTTGCACATTTACAAATATGATTCTTTAAAAAGTGATCTCTTAATTTCTAAAAAATATTTTATCATGCATGTCACACACTGTTGATTTAGGGGATGCATGGTGCATAAATGTTTCCCTCCTGTGAGTGTTTCTGTGGGTGTCTGTGTTTATGTCTTTTGTGCTTTGGTTTGTGTCTCTATGAGTGTGTATGTATTTTTTAATCTGTGGGTCTCTCTGTGAGGGTGGGTGTGTATGTTGTCTTTGTGTATTTTCTCTGGATGCCTCTGTGAGGGTGGGGTGTGTATGTCTGTGTTTTCTGTGGATGTCTCTGTGAGGGTGTGTGTGTGTGTATGTATGTATGTATGTATGTATGTCTGTGTTTTCTGTGGATGTCTCTGTGAGGGTGTGTGTTTTATGTGGGTGTCTCTGTGAGGGTGTGTGTATGTCTTTGTGTGTTTTCTTTGGATGTCTCAGTGAGAGTGTGTGTATGTATGGCCTTCTGTGTTTTTTATGTGGTTGTCTCTCTGTGTGTGTATGTCTTTGTGTGTTTTCTGTGGGTGTCTCTGTGTGTATGTCTTTGTGTGTTTTATGAGGCTGTCTCTGTTGGTGTTTCCTTGGGTGTATGTGCAAGTTTGAGTTTGTGTGTGTGTGTCAATTGTCTGTTGCTTTTTAGGACATTTTGACCTTACTACTAATTATTCACATGATCTTTCTACAGACTTTGAGACTAACAAGACCTTTCCAGAAGTAACCAATCCACCATTTAACCTTTAAATTATTGTTTAGGCAGTTCAGGGCCCTTCCTTTTAACCACTGCATGCTGCTGTCATAATTTAGTTGTCATCTTCCTTTACAAAAAGATAATCAGAACTCCATTTTTTGTTTTCCAAATCTCTTTTTTTTTTACAAAACTGTAGTCTACCTCATTACTTGTCAGGTCAATGTAAACAAGTGCTAAGTGTCTGTTTGGGTGTGTTTCTTTGCGTGTCTGCTAGAGTGTCTATATGTGAATCCTTATGTGTGAGTGTGTTTGTGTGTTTCAGTGTATGAGTGTGTCTGTGTGTGTGTGTATGTTACTACCTTTACAACATTTTCAAGTTTAAATAGACAATTAAAAATAAAGTGCATATACGTTTTAGTCACTTGGACAAAAATTGCACATGTCAAAGGAGGGGGGGGGGGGGGCCTGATCAATGGTTAAGTCAGGGGCCCCAAAATTTCTAGTGGCGGCCCTGGTCATAGTCCAGGACCACATCAATGCCTCTTCCTCCTTGAGTCCCTAACAAGCAGCCACACAATGCATGCCTTCAACCAAACAAACAGAAACAAACAAGGGTGACACAGTCCTTTTGTAATTTGCCTAGGCACATACAAAACACGGAAATAGACTGCACTCTCAAACCAGACCGGGTGCACATCCCATGTCACTGCAAAACTCACAGCCCTGGGTACTCACCAGCACTCATAGACAGCTGCACAACTCAGCTTTTAGTTAACCCCAGACAAGCCTGGGAGCAAAACCAATAGGAAAAATTAGATAGCAAAAATATTAGCACAACACATAGAAAGTCTGGCACACAGCTAGTTTAAAAGCAAAATAGATGAGTTATTTTTAATCTAGGTGTGTAATCTCACTAGAGCAGAAAGCTTTAGATCAAAGGGCGCTTGGATACTTATAGGTTTCAGTAGGACAGTAAGAATACCTTTCTCTAAGCTTCAACCTTGGTCATTTTGATTTTGTCTAGGCCTATAGGGATTTTACTGCTATAAATACTGTCCGTTGAATAGCAGATATGCACTTTTTGCACCAACCTTCATAAAATGTATCAATAACATTGTATCCATCATAGCCTGATAACTACAGACATCCCAACTCTCCCTAAAGTTCAGGGAGTCTCCCTGATTGTAATAGCGGCTCCCTGATGCCAGCAAATGGAATGCAATCTCTCTGAAACTCCAAGTACCATGATCCAATGTGGCCCACATATGGAAAAGTGCTTCTTTAAGGAATGCCTTTAGTTGCTGGGACGTTATAGAACCCTCAAAGCATCAGTAACCAAAAAGCCCCCCCCCCCCCCCCTGATTTTAATGAAATAAAACACAAACACTACCTTATTTACTGCACGTAATTAAACTTCATATTCTAAAATATTTGAGCATTCAACATGCGTACGATCACTGGAAAATAGGTTTGTTGTATGTGGTTGTGCAATAAAGCTACTTTTTTATTGTGACTTTAGTGGGAAGCTACTTTAATGATAAGTCTCTATCTTATTTAGGGTTTCAAGGTGTCCAATATACAACTGTGGGGGGGGTGACGCAGTAGCGGGTGAAGCCACCTTCCTGAAATGAGTTTTTGCAGGTTGGGATGTCTGTAACTAGATGTGCCCCATAACTGTTACCCAAAGGGAGAGTAAACACAGAGTAATTACAAGACAGTTCTGTGGTCTTGCTATAGAATAACATCAGCCATATCTGACTTTTTTAAAAACAAAAATAAAATCGTATTTGCAGCAATTTTTTTTTAATAGCCAAACTCCACCTATTACTTCCCGTATTCGGAGGAGACAATTTTGACCGCAGACAACAATGCATTAGTATAAAGTGCATTGTTTTGCAGTTATCTGTTTAAAAACAAGTTGTGGGAGATATGTAGCAGGGTTAGGCTTGAAAAGTCTACAGAGAACTGTTACAGCTGAGATGAGAAAATCCACAATTTAGAGTAAATTGTATGAAAGGGGGCAAAATAAACCATGAAAAGTTGTTTTACTACGCATAACAAAACATTTTATAAAAAAATCTCTTAATTGCATTAAAGTGTAGACTTACTCATATCAATGTAAGCAGATTAAGGGCCCAATGATCAAAACTTCACCAAGCAAGACGTGAAAAATCACATCAATACTACTAGCAGGGGCAACCAACCCTCATGGAATTATCTAAAAAAAGGGTTGTCTCATATAGAATAGAATGGAGCTTACTGCAAAGGGAAACTTCGCCAAAGAGAGCAAACTTAGCAGAGAGTGCACTTCATGGCTCGCGCGGAAACAGGGGACATCAAGTTCCATATGGAGCTTGATAAATCGCCCCCTAAAAATGAAATCCTGCAACCAATAGAGATCTGATTATGCTGTGTTTAGTGTATAATACCTTACAATTGCCTTTATTTTCATATTCACGTTTTTCTATTAGGTTAATAAGTGTTTTGTGTATTTTGCCACTATCTCGCCACCTTTTAGTTTAACCCCTTAACGACCAACGATGTACAGGGTACGGCCTACAAAAAAAGGTCCTTAACGACCAAGGACGTACCCTGTACGTCGTTGGTGTTTTCAAGTGGTGGAAGCAATCCTGATCGCTTCCAGCCGCTTTTATGTTTGCTGCAGTGATGCCTCGATATTGAGGCATCCTGCAAGAACATTTGTTAGCCATCCGATGCAGAAAGAGCCACTCTGTGGCCCTCTCTGCATCGGCCATAGATGGTCGTGACCTGGTGGGTGGTACAGGGACACCAGGGGCGCGCACGGGCAGGCACGAGCGTGGGGGGCGGGAGCGGGTGGAAGCGCTACACTATGAGACACTTTATTAGATAAGGTGGGAGAGAGGAGGGGGGGGAATTTTTAGCTATGGGATCTAAGATGGGTGGAGGGTTGGATATTGAGGGGGGGCAGCTACAATACAGAAAATATATATATTTTTTTAAATACCATATTTTATGGCAAACTGGGCACTGGCAGACAGCTGCCAGTACCCAAGATGGCGCACAAAAAAGGTAGATGGGGATTGTTAGAGAGCTAAGGGGGGATCCTACACAGTTGAATATGTTTTTTTTTTAAAAAACAAAAAAACAAAAAAAAAACTTTTATTTTAGTACTGGCAGACTTTCTGCCAGTACTTAAGATGGAGGGGGACAATTGTGGTCTGGGGGAGGGAAGAGAGCTGTTTGGGAGTGATCAGGGGGTGGGATGTGTCAGGTGGGAGGCTGATCTCTACACTAAAGCTAAAATTAACCCTGCAAGCTCCCTACAAGCTACCTAATTAACCCCTTCACTGCTGGGCATAATACACGTGTGGTGCGCGGCGGCAATTAGTGGCCTTCTAATTACCAAAAAGCAATTCTAAAGTCATATATGTCTGCTATATCTGAACAAAGGGGATCCCAGAGAAGAATTTACAACCATTTGTGCCATAATTCCACAAGCTGTTTGTAAATAATTTCAGAGAGAAATCTAAAATTTGTAAAAAAGTTTGTGAAAAAGTAAACAGTTTTTTGTATTTAATCCCAGTTTGCGGTGAAATGGTGGCATGAAATATACCAAAATGGGCCTAGATCAATACTGTGGGTTATCTACTATGCTAATCTAAAGCTAAAATTAACCCTACAAGCTCCCTAATTAACCCCTTCGCTACTGGACATAATACACGTGTGGTGTGCAGCAGCATTTAGCGGCCTTCTAATTACCAAAAAAGCAATGCCAAAGCCATATAAGTTTGATATTTCTGAGCAAAGGGGATCCCAGAGAAGCATTTACAACCATTTGTGCCATAATTGCACAAGCTGTTTGTAAATAATTTCAGTGAGAAACCTAAAGTTTGTGAAAAAGTTTGTGAAAAAGTGAACACTTTTTTTTATTTGATCGCATTTGGCGGTAAAATGGTGGCATGAAATATACCAAAATTGGCCTAGATCAATACTTTGAGTTGTCTTCTAAAAAAAATAAAATTTATGCTTACCTGATAAATTTATTTCTCTTGTGGTGTATCCAGTCCACAGGTTCATCCATTACTTGTGGGATATTCTCCTTCCCAACAGGAAGTTGCAAGAGGACACCCACAGCAGAGCTGTATATATAGCTCCTCCCCTAACTGCCACCCCCAGTCATTCGACCGAAGACAAGCAAGAAAAAAGGAGAAACTATAGGGTGCAGTGGTGACTGTAGTTTAAAAAATAAAAAACACCTGCCTTAAAATGACAGGGCGGGCCATGGACTGGATACACCACAAGAGAAATAAATTTATCAGGTAAGCATAAATTTTGTTTTCTCTTGTAAAGGTGTATCCAGTCCACGGGTTCATCCATTACTTGTGGGATACCAATACCAAAGCTTTAGGACACGGATGAAGGGAGGGACAAGGCAGGAACTTAAACGGAAGGCACCACTGCCTGTAAGACCTTTCTCCCAAAAATAGCCTCCGAAGAAGCAAAAGTATCGAATTTGTAGAATTTAGAAAAAGTGTGAAGTGAAGACCAAGTCGCCGCCTTACAAATCTGTTTAACAGAGGCCTCATTTTTAAAAGCCCATGTGGAAGCCACCGCTCTAGTGGAATGAGCTGTAATTCTTTCAGGAGGCTGCTG
Organism: Bombina bombina; assembly: GCF_027579735.1. Taxonomy (NCBI): domain Eukaryota; kingdom Metazoa; phylum Chordata; class Amphibia; order Anura; family Bombinatoridae; genus Bombina; species Bombina bombina. The sequence goes on from NC_069504.1 coordinate 1,020,376,592, forward strand.
GCCAGCAGTCTCATAAGCTAAGCGGATTATGCTTCTCAGCCAAAAAGAAAGAGAAGTTGCCGAAGCCTTTTGGCCTCTCCTCTGTCCAGAGTAGACAACAAACAAAGCAGATGTTTGACGAAAATCCTTCGTAGCTTGTAAATAAAACTTTAAAGCACGAACCACATCAAGATTGTGTAAAAGACGTTCCTTCTTTGAGGAAGGATTAGGACATAATGAAGGAACAACAATCTCCTGATTGATGTTCTTATTAGATACTACCTTAGGAAGAAACCCAGGTTTGGTATGCAAAACTACCTTATCTGCATGGAAAATCAGATAAGGGGAATCACACTGTAAAGCAGATAACTCCGAAACTCTTTGAGCCGAGGAGATAGCTACTAGAAACAGAACTTTCCAAGATAAAAGTTTAATATCTATGGAATGCAAAGGTTCAAACGGAACCCCTTGAAGAACTTTAAGAACTAAATTTAAACTCCATGGCGGAGCAACAGGTTTAAACACAGGCTTAATTCTAACTAAAGCCTGACAAAACACCTGAACGTCTGGAACCTCAGCCAGACGTTTGTGCAAAAGAATAGACAGAGCAGAAATCTATCTAGGAATCCTGACTTTACTCCATGAGTAACCCTTGGATTCACACCAATGAAGATATTTGCACCATATCTTATGGTAGATTTTCCTGGTGACAGGCTTTCGAGCCTGAATTAAGGTATCAATGACCGACTCGGAAAAACCATGCTTTGATAGAATCAAGCGTTCAATCTCCAAGCAGTCAGACGCAGAGAAATTAGATTTGGATGTTTGAAAGGACCTTGAAGTAGAAGGTCCTGCCTCAGTGGCAGAGTCCATGGTGGAAAGGATGACATGTCCACCAGATCTGCATACCAAGTCCTGCGTGGCCACGCAGGAGCTATCAAAATCACTGAAGCTCTCTCCTGCTTGATCTTGGCAGAGGAAACGGTGGAAACACATAAGCCAGGCTGAAGGACCAGAGCACTGCTAGAGCATCTATCAGCGCTGCCTTGGGATCCCTGGACCCGTAACGAGGAAGCTTGGCGTTCTGATGAGACGCCATGAGATCCAGTTCTGGTTTGCCCCATAGTTGAATCAACTGGGCAAATACCTCCAGATGGAGCTCCCACTCCCCCGGATGAAAAGTCTGCCGACTTAGGAAATCCGCCTCCCAGTTCTCTACTCCTGGGATATGGATAGCTGAGAGATGGCAAGAGTGAACCTCTGCCCATAGAATTATCTTTGAAACCTCCAACATCGCCAGGGGGCTCCTTGTACCCCCCTGATGGTTGATATAGGCTACAGTCGTGATGTTGTCCGACTGAAATCTGATAAACCTGACCGCAGCTAGCTGAGGCCAAGCCTGAAGAGCATTAAATATCGCTCTTAGTTCCAGAATGTTTATCGGAAGGAGGGCTTCCTCCTGAGTCCACGAACCCTGAGCCTTAAGGGAGTTCCAGACTGCGCCCCAGCCCAGAAGGCTGGCATCTGTCGTCACTATAGTCCATTCTGGCCTGCGGAAGCTCATTCCCCTGGACAGATGGATCCGAGATAGCCACCAGAGAAGAGAATCCCTGGTCTCTTAATCCAGATTTAGCAGAGGGGACAAATCTGTGTAATCCCTATTCCACTGATTGAGCATGCAAAGTTGCAGTGGTCTGAGATGTAGGCGGGCAAATGGAACTATGTCCATTGCCGTTACCAATAAGCCGATTACTTCCATACACTGAGCCACTGACGGCTGAGAAGTGGAATAAAGAGCACGGCAGGAAGTTAGAAGCTTTGACAACCTGACCTCTGTCAGAAAAATCTTCATTTCTACTGAATCTATCAGAGTTCCTAGGAAGGAAACTCTTGTGAGAGGGGAGAGAGAACTCTTTTCTTTGTTCACCTTCCACCCATGAGACCTCAGGAATGCCAGAACAATGTCCGTATGGGACTTGGCGATATGAAAATTTGACGCCTGTATCAGAATGTCGTCTAGGTAAGGAGCCACCGCTATGCCTCGTGGCCATAGAACCGCCAGTAGGGACCCTAGAACCTTCGTAAAGATTCTTGGTGCCGTGGCTAACCTGAAGGGAAGAGCCACAAACTGGTAATGCCTGTCTAGGAAGATGATGATCTCTGTGTATCGGAATGTGGAGATAAGCATCCTTTAAGTCCACGGTAGTCATATATTGACCCTCCTGGATCATAGGTAGGATGGTTCGAATAGTCTCCATCTTGAAGGATGGGACCCTGAGAAATTTGTTTAGGATCTTGAGATCCAAGATTGGTCTGAAAGTTCCCTCTTTTTTGGGAACTATAAACAGATCTGAATAGAATCCTTGCCCCTGTTCCTCCCTTGGAACTGGGTGGATCACTCCCATAACCAGAAGGTCTTGAACACAACGTAAGAATGCCTCTCTCTTTATCTGGTTTGCAGATAATTTTGAGAGATGAAATCTCCCCTTTAGAGATGAGGCTTTGAAATCCAGAAGATATCCCTGGGAAACAATCTCCAGAGCCCAGGGATCCTGGACGTCTCTTTCCCAAGCCTGGGCGAAGAGAGAAAGTCTGCCCCCAACTAGATCCAGTCCCGGATCGGGGGCTACTCCTTCATGATGTCTTATAGGCAGCAGCAGGCTTTTTGGCCTGCTTTCCCTTGTTCCAAGCCTGATTAGTTCTCCAGACTGGCTTGGACTGGGCAAAATTTCCTTCTTGTTTTGCAGTAGAGGAAGTTGAAGCTGCGCCACTCTTGAAGTTTCGAAAGGAACGAAAATTAGTCTGTTTGGTCCTTAATTTGTTGGACCTATCCTGGGGAAGGGCGTGGCCTTTTCCTCCAGTAATATCAGAAATGATCTCCTTCAGTCCAGGCCCGAATAGGGTCTGCCCTTTGAAGGGGATGTTGAGAAGCTTAGACTTTGAAGTAACGTCAGCTGACCAGAATTTAAGCCATAGCACCCTACGCGCCTGAATGGCAAAACCTGAATTCTTAGCCGTTAGCTTTGTTAAATGAAAAACGGCGTCAGAAATAAATTAATTGGCTAACTTAAGAGCTTTAAGCCTGTCTAGGATATCATCCAACGGGGTCTCCACCTGTAGAGCCTCTTCAAGAGACTCGAACCAGAAAGCCGCTGCAGCAGTGACTGGGGCAATGCATGCCAGAGGCTGGAGAATAAAACCTTGTTGTATAAAGATTTTCTTAAGGAAACCTCTAATTTTTTATCCATTGGATCTAGGAAAGCGCAACTGTCCTCGACGGGATAGTTGTACACTTAGCTAGGGTAGAGACTGCTCCCTCCACCTTAGGGACCGTCTGCCACGAGTCCCGTGTAGCGGCATCTATGGGAAACATCTTTTTAAAAGCAGGAGGGGGAGAGAACGGTACACCTGGTCTATCCCATTCCTTCGTAATAATTTCTGAAAACATCTTAGGGATTGGAAAAACATCAGTGTAAACAGGCACTGCAAAGTATTTATCCATTTTACACAATTTCTCTGGGACTACAATGGTGTCACAGTCATCCAGAGTCGCTAAAACCTCCCTGAGCAACACGCGGAGGTGTTCAAGCTTAAATTTAAATGCTGTCATTTCAGAGTCAGACTGAAGTAACGCCTTTCCTGAATCAGAAATGTCACCCACAGATAGAAGCTCTCCTGCTTTGGCTTCTGTACATTGTGAGGGTATATCAGACATAGCTACTAAAGCGTCAGAAACCTCTGTATTTGTTCTAGCCCCAGAGCTGTCTCACTTTCCTTGTAACCCTGGCAGTTTGGACAATACCTCTGTGAGAGTATGATTCATAACTGCCGCCATGTCTTGTAAGGTAAACGCATTGGACGCGCCAGATGTACTTGGCGTCACTTGCGCGGGAGATATAGGTTCTGACACATTGGGAGAGCTAGGTGGTTTAACCTCCCTTTTGTCAGTCTGAGAAACCTCTGGTGATAAATCTTTAAAACCCATAATATGGTCTTTATAACTTATAGAAAGGTCAGTGCATCTGGTACACATTCTAAGAGGGGGTTCCACAATGGCTTCTAAACATAATGAACAAGGAGTTTCCTCTATGTCGGACATGTTTAACAGACTAGTAATGAGACCAGCAAGCTTGGAAAACACTTTAATAAATGTGAAAAAGCAATTAAACAAAAACGGTACTGTGCCTTTAAGAGAAAAAAACTACCACATAAACTGCAAAACAGTGTTAAAAAATAGTAAACTCTACGAAATTTTTACAGTGTGTATAAGAGACTAAAGCAGTATTGCACCCACTTGCAAATGGATGATTAACCCCTTAGGCCCCAAACCGGATTAGAAAAACGGTAAAACCGTTAAAAAACAGCCAAACACACTGCCACAGCTCTGCTGTGGCTCCTACCTGCCCTTAAACATGATTTTGCAGGAAAAAACCCTCTATAGTGGTCCTAGATGCCAGAGGACTCCTTTAGGGAAGCTGGATGTCTCAGTCTGAATATCAACTGCGCAAAAAATGCAAGAAAATAGGCCCCTCCCACCATGCACTCAATGTCAGAGGGCCTTAAAAAAGTACTCCTAGGAGTAATCTAACAAGCCATGTGAAAAACTAGGCCCCAAATAAAGATTTATCACCCTCAGAGAAAAAAACATTTTTTCTGTAAGTTATGCAAACGTTTTTACACTAAGTAATATGAGAGTTAACATGAATATTACCCTTATCTTGTAAGCATGATCCCAGTTGTTGTTAAATCACTTTATCAGGCTTACCTCAAATATACCAGGCACTGTCAGCATTTTCTAGTCCTTATCATCTCTCTAGAAAAAAATATACTGAACATACCTCAAAGCAGGTGATCTGCAAACCGTCCCCCCAACTGAAGTTTTCTTTCCATACTCTTCAGTTATGTGTGAGAACAGCAATGGACCTTAGTTACAAACCGCTAAGATCATCAACCTCCAGGCAGATTCTTCTTCCAATTTCTGCCTGAGAGTAAAACAGTACAACGCCGGTACCGTTTAAAAATAACAAACTCTTGATTGAAGGTAAAAACTACACTAAGTCACCACATATCTCTTGATACTTCCTTTCTTGTCGAGAGTTGCAAGAGAATGACTGGGGGTGGCAGTTAGGGGAGGAGCTATATAGACAGCTCTGCTGTGGGTGTCCTCTTGCAACTTCCTGTTGGGAAGGAGAATATCCCACAAGTAATGGATGAACCCGTGGACTGGATACACCTTTACAAGGGAAATATATATACATGTTAAGGGATATTCAGGGATTCCTGACAGATATCAGTGTCCCAATGTAACTATCGCTAATTTTGAAAAAGAAAACGGTTTGAAAATAGCAAAGTACTACTTGTATTTATTGCCCTATAACTTGCAAAAAAAAGCAAAGAACATGTAAACATTGGGTATTTCTAAACTCAGGACAAAATTTAGAAACTATTTACTATGGTTGTTTTTTGGTGGTTGTAGATGTATAACAGATTTTGGGGGTCAAAGTTAGAAAAAGTGTGTTTTTTTCCATTTTTTCATCATAATTTATAATTATTGTTATAGTAAATTATATGATATGATGAAAATAATGGTATCTTTAGAAAGTCAACTTAATGGCGAGAAAAATGGTATATAATATGTGTGGGTACAGTAAATGAGTAAGAGGAAAATTACAGCTAAACACAAACACCGCAGAAATGTAAAAATAGCCCCAGTCAGAAAATGGAAAAGTGCTGTGGTCCTTAAGGGGTTAAAAAAAAAAAAGAAGAAGTGAGATCTAAAGCTTCTGGCTCATCTTTCCTTCCTGCCTATTCTATATCTCTTCCTTCTTCTTCTGTTATTTTTTCAGCCCCATCTGCTTCTTCTTTTGTTTCTTTTTCCTCTACAGTGACTACTCCTGTTTTTTCCTCTCTAGCTCCTGTCCCTTCTCAGACTTTGATCTATCCCCCCTTGGCTTCGGCTTCTTCCTATCCCTGTGGGCATACCCCCCTCATCCCTCCTTCTGGGCTTCTGCCGGATGTTAGCACACTTAGGGGCGCCATGTCCTCTCTCCTCCTGGAGCATTCTGTGGCCTCTCGGGATCCAGATCAGAGGCAGATGAGATGGCTGGGGCAGCGGCCTCCTTGGGTGCCATTGTTGTGCCCTCTTGCACACTGCTGTGTTGGCTCTGCCCCCTCTTGGTCACGTGACATGATGGGTGACTCAGCGCCATTTTGCGCCATCGGCAGGGCAGAGAGTGGACCAGAGGAGTCAGGCAGCAGGATGCTATCACGGCAGGCAATGAACCAGACCCCCACACAGGTAAGTGGGGTGGCCGGAATTGGGGATGACTGCTGGGGTGGGGTGGGGTCTCATGGCTATAGATAACAGGGTGGCGGTAGAAAGCAAGGGCGAGGTCCTATAAAAAGTGGTAGAAATAAAAAAGGGAAACATGTTATGAGCACAAAAAAAAGCAGTACAGCAGTACAGTGCAAGTAAAGGAACAGGGAACAAAGGGTGATATATGAATATTTTGTCGCGTTTGAGGAAGAGGTTGCTGGCTATGGTGGCTTTAAGTGCGCAAAAGTGTTATTTGACAGATGGGCCTAGATCAGGGGAAAAAAGGCCTCATCCATATTTCTAGTGACACCCCACTTGCAATTCTGTTTCATAGGTATCCATGGAGTCGGCGACAGCAGCATCCATGGGGGATATTCCTACTATGACCCAGGTGCAGTCTGGGGCAGTGGCAGCAGCTTCAGCAGACCTGGCAACAAGGCAGGCCCTCAGGTCTACCCTACTAGTGGCGATTCCTGTGTCATCTGGAGTCGGAGCGGCAGCTGGAGCTGGTGAGTCACTACCTGCATCACACATTAGGGATGAGGATAGTTATTCCCTGGGGGACTCTGACAGTTCAACTGGGTTCAAAGATAAGGGACAGCGCAAGCTTTTTAGATACATCAGGAAAATAGCAGATGTGAAAGGGGCTAGCGCAGTGGGCTCATTTAATTTAGGGACACCAGTAGGGGGCCAGGGAATAGAGGGGTAAAGCTCACAGTCAGGTAGCCAAGCCAGTTCTACTAGGTCGCTCGTAGCAAGCACGTCAGACACATACCCATGTATAGTGCACTCGCTGCACTCACACCTTAAGCCATGTATAGGTAGAAGGATTAAAGAAGGGAGGTATGTTCAAATATTTGAACTCTCTAGGGTAGCGCACCACTTAAAAGAAATGGTGGAAGATGGGATGGGGGATAAAAAGGTTAAAAAGCCTGAGACATCTGATGAGTGGATGTGTTGTTTCCGTGTGCTAGCGTCCTGCTACTTGGAAGCTAACCCTCAGCATAATTTTAATATCCTCAAATATATGGAAGTCATAGATGACATTCTATCTTCCATTCTACTAACATCTCCTACTTAGGATACCGGATTACTCCTACAGGTATCAATATGGAGGATAACAAAATAAATACCATCATCAGATGGCCTTCCCCTACAACAAAGAAAGAGGTTTAGACAGTTCATGGGGTTTGCCAACTTCTACCGAAAGTTTATCAAAAACTTTGCTGAAATTTCAAGACCTCTTACTAATCTAACCAAGATCAACACTCCTTTCCACTGGTCCACTGACTCACAACATGCATTTGATTATCTAAAAAACAAATTCACGACTGCTCCCATTCTCCAATTTCCAGATCCCACCTTGCAGTTCATACTGGAGGTGGATGCTTCCGATCACGCCGTTGGGTCAGTCTTGTCCCACAGAACATCCTTACAGCATCCTATTCATCCTGTAGCTTTCTTTTCTAGAATGATGACTGAATCTGAATATAATTATCCAGTAGGAGAAAAGGAGTTATTGGCCATTAAACTCTCCTTGGAAATTGGCGCCACCTCCTTGAAGGTACAACTCTTATAATACAGATCTATACAGATCACAAAAATGTACAATATCTTCAAACCAGCAGAACTCTTTTAGCACGTCAAGTACGTTGGAACTTATTTTTCTCGTTTTAATTATTTAATCACTTATCGTCCTGGTAAATCCAATGGTAAGGCTGACGCTCTCTCCAGATTGGGTGATAAACCTATCCCCAAACCAAGTACCATTGTACCATTGTACCTCCTTACTGTATTATAGCTGCATTGACTAATTTAACTGATTTAGTCAAAAGAAAACAAAAAACAGATCCTACCTTACCATCATCTCAACTCATCCAGGATAATGAGGGAATATACTACCACGATAATAAGCTCTATGTTCCCAATAACTTATGTACTGAACTTTTACATACTGTACATGAATCTCCATGAGCTGGCCACCCAGGGTCACAAAAGACACTTCAACTGCTCAAGAAATCCTTTTGGTGGCCTAATATGGCTAAAGATTGTGACCAACATGTGCAAAAAACTGATAGGCAACATCCTTTCGGCTTACTTCTACCTTTACAAACTCCAGATAGGCCATGGAAGGACATAGCTATGGACTTCATAGTGGAACTACAAAGGTCAGAAAAAAACAATACCATACTAGTCATTGTCGACCTTTTTAGCAAAATGGTGCACTTTATACCCTTCCACCGTTTACCAACAGCAAGTGAAACGGCAAGACTGTTCATTGATAATGCGATTAAGCTACATGGTTTTCCTTCTAGTATTACTTCAGATCGCGGAACTCAATTCACATCAAGAGTCTGGAGAGAACTATGTAAAACTTTCAAGATACAACGGTGCCTCACCACTTTGTACCATCCGCAGACCAACGGACAGACAGAAATGGTAAACCAATGATTGGAACAGTACATCCGTTGTTATACTAATCTACAACAAGATAATTGGATGTCTTTCCTGTTCATAGCGGAGTTTGCATATAACAATTCTACTCATTCTTCTTCCAAATACTCCCTATTCTTTGCAAATGACGGTTTCAACCCAACCTACCATTTCTTTCCACATTTGGAATCAACTTGTCCTGCAGTAAACGATCAAGCAAATACTATGTCAGAAATCTTCAAAGTTCTTCAGGATAACATCCAAATAGCCAAATCCAAACAGAAAAAATATTATGGCTTGAGGAGACGTCCAGCCCCCATTTATCGAACTGGTGATTTAGTATGGCTCTCCACCAGAAATCTCAAGTTGCAATTCCCCAGTCGGAAATTCAGTAGTCTCTTCCATGGACCTTTCAAAATTATAAAGGTGATCAACCCGAAAGCTGTAATTCTTGACACATCCGACCTTCTATGTGTCACTCTTAAAACCCTACCATTTTACTCAAGACCCACCATCTGCAAGTAGCCAAAGAACTTCTGTTACTTCTACTGATGAAGAATTTGAGGTGGACACCATCCTTGACCCTCATTAGTTTAAGGGGGTTTTTCAGTATCTGGCTCACTGGAAGGGTTATCACTCGGAGGAGGATTCCTGGGAACCCTCCACCAATTTTTTGGCACCCCGACTAGTATCTCTTTTTCACTGCAGACACCCTGATCACCCTCATCCTTGATCCGCGGAGCGGTTTCTTGGGAGGGGAATTATGTGATGTCTGTACCTTTAAGAGGAGGGAGTTGTGTCTCTGATGCCTATTTAATGCCTCACCTACTGAATCTCATTGCTTGATTAATTGTTGTCTTCCTTGTACTCAGAACAGGACTCCAGCACTGTCAAGCCTGATTTGTGATTATTGCAAAGGAACTTTCTTTTCTGCCGAACCAGTTGCTCATCTTGTTTTTCTACAGGTTCCCTAACTTGCCTCTAGCCTATCTAAGCTTAAGAATGCCTGATATTACTTGTCCACTGTGTTTACCTGGGGCTTAAGGAATTCAGCACACTTCCAGGAGGAGGAGTTCCCTGCTCAGCTTGTCACTCTCACAGCAGCAGTCTCTCTGCAAACTTCCAGTGTGTACCCAGGCCACACACTGATTTCACAGACTGATTGGAGCTTGTACTGCCATTGGAGTAAAATAAGCACTAACATTCTAAATTGTAAGTTCAGCAGTTGGATCTACTTAACACTAAGTTTTCTTAAAGAAACAGTATGAAGTGGTTACAACCGCCCAGCTTACAAATATATATAAAAAAAATTACGCCTACATACACTTAGATCCAGACTTATCTACACATACCCCTATACATAAAAGCAATGCCAGAAAACACAAAACCATAAATACACCAAGAGATCTACCCAGGTATGCGGCAAACAATTCCCCCAGTATGACTCACAAAGATACTCAACACCCTGTTGATCTTCTTGCGAGAGCCATCCAATCTTTTACTGTCCAAGCCACACAATAATTAACTTCTGAAATAGTTCCAAAAATCACACAACATCCCTCTTCCTATTGTCTATAAGGTCTTTTTTACCCACATACCCCAAATAATTTCCACCAGCATGTCTCACAATAATACCTGGAGGTCAAAACAACCTGGCAAAATCTATCACCATCAAAAGAACCTAGTCCCACTTCATTCCTCTAAAACCAGACCACCGCAGGGTCACCCTTTGAAGGGGCCTAGAACCGCGCACCAGAAGGGGGCTTCAAAACCCAAACCCGTGGTTTCCCAGCTAGACATGTCAAACTCTAAGCCACAAACAAGAACCGCAGAGCTTGCGAGAAAGGAACTTACAGCCATTACCAAACTACTACTCCAGAGTTTTTTTGTTTGTTTTTTTAAACAGGGGCACTTTCTGTCATGATCCAGCCAACAATTGCACCTGAGATTAAAGAAACAGCACCCAGACATGGATTTGAACTTGCAACCTTGGGCTTCTGAAGCCAACATGCTAACCCCTAAGCTAAAACAGAAGGCTTCCTGTTTCTATGTCTGCTTCTGTTCTTTCCCAGCCTGCTCACTGTTGCTAAACCCAAGACACAGTTACAATAATACACAGTAATCATATCAATAATAAATGAGACAAAATACCACCATTTATATATCTGTGAGATAATAAAATGATGAAGGGTACACAAGTGCTATATACTCCTCTGACAAAACAGCCAGAAAAGGTTAACTCAAATTGTGTCATCATGTTAAAAGAAAAGAATACCCAAGTTATATGTCGTTCTCTGAGCTGACAATTATTCCCTTGTATGCCAATACTGCAAATCCAGTGCTCTTCAAATAGAGCAAGGAAACAAAAAACAAACAAACAAAACAACAAAGACTTTTTAAACTCTAAAGACCTTTATAGACATACAGAGCAAACAACTTAATGAATTAATGTAAAATGAAACCAGATCAGTTGGTGCTTTCACTTTTAAGAGCCAGCACTCCCAGACAATCCAATTGTAAATGTTTTGACCATCTAACTATAAGCACGCTCAAATGTGGCCTTGAGCTGCCGTGTTTTTTCCAGATATCCTCACTGTAGCTCCCCCCATGCAAAGGTACCTATTACCCTTTGGGATGTAGGCAATTCAACCCAAAATATACCCTGTACCCCCATCCCCCCAAAGCTAACAATCCCAACTCCTCTCCCACACATGGACAATTGCCTCAAAAACCCGACCGCTTCCTAAATATACGAAAATCCTACCTCTGATGACATCCACTACCTAAAAACCCCCAGCATGCATACTGTGAATAACCATGCAAATATAATTGCCCCCAGGAAAGGCCCAAGGGATAAAAGGCACCAATAAATCCTTCAAAACATGCTTGGGACCCTACGATGACCATGCCTCTACTAGAAATGCTCCCCATGATACTCCCGATTCCCCCCACCCTCTACCCCATCCAGCACACTTAAATCCTAACCTACCCTACACCCTCCCCCAATCTGACCATAACCGACCACTATACTAGGCTTGTGCCTCCCGCCACCATGAACCTATGACTCCACCAGATAACCATGTGGCTGTCCTGTCCCAAACAACATCCCGCCCAAACAATTCCCCAGAAGCATCCCCTTCACAATCCTTATAAACCCCCCAATGCCATTACCAGCATTACCAACCGGCAAACAGCCTACCATCCTCTATGGTACCATGCAGAACAGCTCCTACTTCCCGGGCAACTTGGGCCTACCTGGATCCCTACGCCAATTCTTCCCGTCCGGCTGAACAAGTCCCTGTTGTGCCACATGCATAGCCCAGCTCCTCAAATCAAGCCGGACAGGCCAAGCCTGCCGTACGTCTGCTCCAGACTTTTTTTGTGAAGTATATTCTAATCCTGCCGTACGTCTGCTCCAGACTCACATGCCACCATCCCAAAACTTAACCAACAGCAAGCTAGTAGCTTGGTACCATCAGCGTAGTTTGCCTCACCAACATGACCAGAGGGACGTGTATGACTGCTCCTGCTTTAAAGAAACGTCTGGGGCCAACATGCATCCATAACAGCATTTCTACCAGGTCTCCCAGCTACCACCGGAGGAAGCCCAACCAAGACTCGGCTGCCTCATAACTGCTCCTGCAGTTGACCTGAAGCACTTCTGCCCATCGCTCCACCACTTACCTGCAACCCCTAGCAAGCCATAGCTCACCGTTGACACCTCCAGACACCACTCCAGGTCAGTAGTGCAGGCTCCTCAACTTCCACGTCCACAATTCACTGGTCCCAGCCATAATCCGGATCAGCTAAAAATTTGCAGAGAAACAGCTCCGGAAAGTAGCCACAGCAGTACAGGTAAGAGTTACCTGCCGTTGCACGGGTCTCGTCATTCCGGATCAGCCCAAAACCTGCCGAGAAACAGCTCCAGACAGAAGCCACAGAAGGACAGGTAATCGCTACCAGCTGTTGCACGGGTCCCGCCATTCAGCTGTGCTCAGGGAAGCAGCAGCTTCTACTTGCACGTTCTGGACCTGAACTCCACTTCTCCTTGTGCGTCCTGGTTGAAATTCAATGCTCCCAGTCCTCCTCCTGCTCAGCTCTAAACATGCAGAGATAACAGCTCCTGAAAGCAGTCACAGCAAGACAGGTAAGAGCCACCTGCCGTTCAACGGGTGCCGCCATTAAGCTGTGCGCAGGAAAGCAGCAACTTCTCCTCGCACGTACTGATTCTGAAATGCCACACTTACGCTACCTTCCACTGCCTACCCTCATGAAGCCCAACCTACTGGCCCCCATATGACCCCTTCACTTGGCCTCCATGGGGAGTTACAGAAACCTTTCCTCAATTTTTTTCCTTCAGGGTTCCTCTTTATATGTTGTGTAAACATGCCCACTCCACACTGCTGAGATTTGCATTCACTGGCTATATACTCTGACTGCTCAAAAGGCAGCAAACACTATAGTTTCCTATCGAAGTCACATCATGCCAATTGTCTGTAAAGCGAGAGGATCAGCCCACTTTTTTATAACCTATCACCTGGCAGGCGCTAATATGTTAAAGCATTTCATATTACACTGTTTCTTGCATATAATGGTGTATTTAACAGTGGAAAAGGATTACATACATTGAAACATTTGGCTCAGAGTAGGAATCCACTTCTAGGACCTAGCTGAACACTTCTGATGAGCCACCAATCACCACCCAGCCCCCAGTAGTGTATTGCTTTACTCAATCTTACCTAGGTATGCTTTTTAACAAAGGACACCAAGCGAATGTAGCACATTTTATAGAAGTACATTGAAAAGCCTTTTAAAATGGCACTCTATCTGAACAATTTATTTTAATTACGTCCCTTTTGTGTGACAATCTCAAAGTGTTTAATGTTGCTTTAAGTTAAGGTAAAATATATCTAACACATTGAAGGCATGTCTTCTTTCTCAACACTAAAACAATCTGCAAAATGATGTGTGAGCTTTAGAGGAAATCTAAATTTTCTAGTGATTAACAGGAAGTTTAACACTGATTATAACATATTCCAGGAAACCTAAGTGTTATTTTTTTAGTTACCTAGAAACGTACCAAATAGTTTGATGCTATAATAATAATAATATGTATTTTGCGTTATTGCCTATAATAATAATAGCAATAGCATTTCTCCTGTTAAGTGTAGTCAGTCCACGGGTCATCATTACTTATGGGATATTAACTCCTCCCCAACAGGAAGTGCAAGAGGATCACCCAAGCAGAGCTGCTATATAGCTCCTCCCCTCTACGTCACACCCAGTCATTCTCTTGCACCCAACTAATAGATAGGATGTGTGAGAGGACTGTGGTGATTAAACTTAGTTTTTTATATCTTCAATCAAAAGTTTGTTATTTTAAACGACACCGGAGTGTGTTGTTTCCTTCTCAGGCAGAATTTGAAGAAGAATCTACCTGAGTTTTTTTTTGTATATGATCTTAGCGGACGTAACTAAGATCCGTTTGCTGTTCTCGGCCATTCTGAGGAGTAAGGTAACTTCAGATCAGGGGACAGCGGGCAGGTTCACCTGCAAAGAGGTATGTTGCAGTGTATTATTTTCTAAGGAATGGAATTGACTTTGAAAATACTGCTAATACCGATATAATGTAAGTACAGCCTTAAATGCAGTAGTAGCAACTGGTATCAGGCTGACATGTATATATGTTAACACTTAAGTATTTCTGGGGAATGGCACTTCACTGGGAAAATACTGTATGCATATAACTTTTAGCCTAACTTGCAGTGGGAGCGACTAGCAGCAGGCTTTTTAATGACATTTCATATATTAGATTTTAAACGTTTACTGGCATGTTAAATCGTTTAATTATCTGAGGTACTTGGTGAAAATTGTTTTGGGCTTTATTTTCCACATGGCTGTCGTTGTTTTAAATTAAAACAGTTTACTGAGCTTCTCTCACTGTTGTAGTGTGAGTGGGAGGGGCCTATTTTGGCGCTTTTTCTACGCATCAGAAATTCAGTCACAGTCTGCCTTTTTCTCCCTGCATGATCCAGGACGTCTCCACAGAACTCAGGGGTCTTCAAAACTAGTTTTGAGGGAGGTAATCACTCACAGCAGACCTGTGAGACTGTGCTTGACTGTGATAAAAACGCTTATATTGTCAATTGTTATACGTTTTTTTCTGATATTAAGGGTTAATCATCCATTGCTAATGTGTGCAATCCTTTGCTAAATTTGGTTTATATAACTAATCCGGTTCATTGTTATTCAACTGTGACAGTTTTTGTGTGCTTCTTAAAGGCACAGTAACGTTTTTACATATTGCTTGTAAATTTAGTTGAAAAGTATTTCCAAGCTTGCTAGTCTAATTGCTAGTTTGTTTAAACATGTCTGACACAGAGGAAACTCTTTGTGCAATATGTTCAAAAGCCAAGGTGGAGCCCAATAGAAATGTATGTACTAATTGCATTGATGCTACTTTAAATAAAAGTCAATCTGTACATGTTAAGCAACATTCACCAGACAACGAGGGGGAAGTTATGCCGACTAACTTGCCTCACGTGTCAGTACCTGCATCTCCCGCTCAGGAGGTGCGTGATATTGTAACGCCAAGTACATCAGGGCGGCCATTACAAATCACTTTACAAGACATGGCTAATGTTATGACTGAAGTTTTGTCTAAATTGCCAGAACTTAGAGGTAAACGAGATCACTCTGGGATGAGAACAGAGTATACTGATAATGCTAGGGCCATGTCTGATACTGCGTCACAATATGCAGAGCATGAGGACGGAGAGCTTCATTCTGCGGGTGACGGATCTGATCCAAATAAATTGGATTCAGACATTTCAAATTTTAAGTTTAAGCTGGAAAACCTCTGTGTATTGCTAGGGGAGGTGTTAGCGGCTCTGAATGATTGTAACACAGTTGCAATCCCAGAGAAAATGTGTAGGTTGGATAAATATTTTGCGGTACCGACGAGTACTGACGTTTTTCCTATACCTAAGAGACTTACTGAAATTATTACTAAGGAGTGGGACAGACCCGGTGTGCCTTTCTCACCCCCTCCTATATTCAGAAAAATGTTTCCAATAGACGCCACCACACGGGACTTATGGCAAACGGTCCCTAAGGTGGAGGGAGCAGTTTCTACTTTAGCTAAGCGTACCACTATCCCGGTGGAGGATAGCTGTGCTTTTTCAGATCCAATGGATAAAAAGTTAGAGGGTTACCTTAAGAAAATGTTTGTTCAACAAGGTTTTATATTACAACCCCTTGCATGCATTGCGCCTGTCACGGCTGCGGCAGCATTTTGGTTTGAGTCTCTGGAAGACACCCTTGACTCAGCGACATTAGATGAGATTTCACTTAAGCTTAAAACCCTTAAGCTAGCTAATTCATTTATTTCTGAAGCCGTAGTACATTTAACTAAACTTACGGCTAAGAATTCCGGATTCGCCATTCAGGCACGCAGAGTGCTGTGGCTAAAATCCTGGTCAGCTGATGTAACTTCTAAATCGAAACTACTTAACATACCTTTCAAGGGGCAGACTTTATTCGGGCCCGGTTTGAAAGAAATTATCGCTGATATTACGGGAGGTAAAGGCCATGCCCTGCCTCAAGACAGAGCCAAACCCAGAGCTAGACAGTCTAATTTTCGTGCCTTTCGTAATTTCAAGGCAGGAGCAGCTTCAACTTCCTCTGCTCCAAAACAGGAAGGAGCTGTTGCTCGCTACAGACAAGGCTGGAAACCTAACCAGGCCTGGAACAAGGGCAAGCAGGCCAGAAAGCCTGCTGCTGCCCCTAAGACAGCATGAAGTGAGGGCCCCCGATCCGGTAACGGATCTAGTGGGGGGCAGACTCTCTCTCTTCGCCCAGGCTTGGGCAAGAGATGTCCAGGATCCCTGGGCGTTGGAGATCATATCTCAGGGATATCTTCTGGACTTCAAAGCTTCTCCTCCACAAGGGAGATTTCACCTTTCAAGGTTGTCAACAAACCAGATAAAGAAAGAGGCGTTTCTACGCTGTGTACAAGACCTTTTACTAATGGGAGTGATCCATCCGGTTCCGCGGTCGGAACACGGACAAGGGTTTTACTCAAACCTGTTTGTGGTTCCCAAAAAAGAGGGAACCTTCAGACCAATATTGGATTTAAAGATCCTAAACAAATTCCTAAGAGTTCCATCATTCAAGATGGAAACTATTCGGACAATCTTACCCATGATCCAAAGAGGTCAGTACATGACCACAGTGGATTTAAAGGATGCTTACCGGTATCTAAGGTTTGCCTTCCTAGACAAACATTACCAGTTTGTAGCTCTTCCCTTCGGGTTGGCTACAGCTCCAAGAATCTTTACAAAGGTTCTGGGCTCTCTTCTGGCGGTACTAAGACCGCAAGGAATTTCGGTAGCTCCGTACCTAGACGACATTCTGATACAAGCGTCAAGCTTTCAAACTGCCAAGTCTCATACAGAGTTAGTACTGGCATTTCTGAGATCACATGGGTGGAAAGTAAACGAGGAGAAGAGTTCTCTCTTACCACTCACAAGAGTTCCCTTCTTGGGGACTCTTATAGATTCTGTAGAAATGAAAATTTACCTGACAGAGGACAGGTTAACAAAGCTTCTAAATGCTTGCCGTGCCCTTCATTCCATTCAACACCCGTCAGTGGCTCAATGCATGGAGGTAATCGGCTTAATGGTAGCGGCAATGGACATAGTACCTTTTGCACGCCTGCACCTCAGACCGCTGCAATTGTGCATGCTAAGTCAGTGGAATGGAGATTACTCAGATTTGTCCCCTACGCTGAATCTGGATCAGGAGACCAGAGATTCTCTTCTATGGTGGCTTTCTCGGCCACATCTGTCCAGGGGGATGCCCTTCAGCAGGCCAGACTGGACAATTGTAACTACAGACGCCAGCCTTCTAGGTTGGGGCGCTGTCTGGAATTCCCTGAAGGCTCAGGGATCATGGACTCAAGAGGAAAGTCTCCTTCCAATAAACATTCTGGAATTGAGAGCAGTTCTCAATGCCCTACTGGCTTGGCCTCAGTTAGCAACTCTGAGGTTTATCAGGTTTCAGTCGGACAACATCACGACTGTGGCTTACATCAACCATCAGGGAGGGACAAGAAGTTCCCTAGCGATGATGGAAGTATCAAAGATAATTCGCTGGGCAGAGTCTCACTCTTGCCACCTGTCAGCGATCCACATCCCAGGAGTGGACAACTGGGAGGCGGATTTCCTAAGTCGCCAGACTTTTCATCCGGGGGAGTGGGAACTTCATCCGGAGGTCTTTGCCCAAATACTTCGACGTTGGGGCAAACCAGATATGGATCTCATGGCGTCTCGCCGGAACACCAAGCTTCCTCGTTACGGGTCCAGGTCCAGGGACCCGGGAGCGGTCCTGATAGATGCCTTGACAGCACCTTGGACCTTCAGGATGGCTTATGTGTTTCCACCCTTCCCTATGCTTCCTCGTTTGATTGCAAGGATCAAACAGGGGAAAGCATCAGTGATTCTAATAGCGCCTGCGTGGCCACGCAGGACCTGGTATGCAGATCTAGTGGACATGTCATCCTGTCCACCTTGGTCTCTGCCTCTGAGACAGGACCTTCTAATTCAGGGTCCTTTCAAACATCAAAACCTAATTTCTCTGAAGCTGACTGCATGGAAATTGAACGCTTAATTTTATCAAAGCGTGGATTTTCAGAGCCAGTAATTGATACCTTAATACAGGCTAGGAAACCTGTTACCAGGAAAATTTACCATAAGATATGGCGTAAATACTTACACTGGTGTGAATCCAAGGGTTACTCATGGAGTAAGGTTAGGATTCCTAGGATATTGTCTTTTCTACAAGAAGGTTTAGAAAAGGGTTTATCTGCTAGTTCGTTAAAGGGACAGATCTCAACTCTGTCCATCCTTTTACACAAGCGTCTGTCAGAAGTTCCAGACGTTCAGGCTTTTTGTCAGGCTTTGGCCAGGATTAAGCCTGTGTTTAAATCTGTTGCTCCGCCGTGGAGCTTAAACTTAGTTCTTAACGTTTTACAGGGTGTTCCGTTTGAACCCCTTCACTCCATTGATATCAAGCTGTTATCTTGGAAAGTTCTGTTTTTAATGGCTATTTCCTCGGCTCGTAGAGTCTCTGAATTATCAGCCTTACATTGTGATTCTCCGTATCTGATTTTTCATTCAGATAAGGTAGTTCTGCGTACTAAACCTGGGTTCTTACCTAAGGTAGTCACTAACAAGAATATCAATCAAGAGATTGTTGTTCCATCATTGTGTCCTAACCCTTCTTCAAAGAAGGAACGACTTCTGCACAATCTAGATGTAGTCCGTGCCCTGAAATTTTATTTACAGGCAACTAAAGATTTTCGACAAACTTCTTCCCTGTTTGTCATTTATTCTGGACAGAGGAGAGGTCAAAAAGCATCTGCTACCTCTCTATCCTTTTGGCTTCGTAGCATAATACGTTTAGCCTATGAGACTGCTGGACAGCAACCTCCTGAAAGGATTACAGCTCATTCTACTAGAGCTGTGGCTTCCACTTGGGCCTTTAAGAACGAGGCCTCTGTTGAACAGATTTGCAAGGCTGCAACTTGGTCTTCTCTTCATACTTTTTCCAAATTTTACAAATTTGACACTTTTGCTTCTTCGGAGGCGGTTTTTGGGAGAAAGGTTCTTCAGGCAGTGGTTCCTTCCGTATAGAGATCCTGCCTGTCCCTCCCGTCATCCGTGTACTTAGCTTTGGTATTGGTATCCCATAAGTAATGATGACCCGTGGACTGACTACACTTAACAGGAAAAAACATAATTTATGCTTACCTGATAAATTCCTTTCTCCTGTAGTGTAGTCAGTCCACGGCCCGCCCTGTTTTTTAAGGCAGGTCTAAATTTTTTAATTATACTCCAGTCACCACTGCACCCTATAGTTTCTCCTTTCTCGTTTGGTTCTCGGTCGAATGACTGGGTGTGACGTAGAGGGGAGGAGCTATATAGCAGCTCTGCTTGGGTGATCCTCTTGCACTTCCTGTTGGGGAGGAGTTAATATCCCATAAGTAATGATGACCCGTGGACTGACTACACTACAGGAGAAAGGAATTTATCAGGTAAGCATAAATTATGTTTTTAAAAATGTTGAAAATATATATATATATATATATATATATATATATATATATATTATATATATATTACACACATCCACACACACACTATACTACAGTGTTGTTAATCCTTTCAGTGTCAGGATTATGGTGATTTTTTGTGAAGTATATTCTAATCCTTTAAAATGCCAATAAAGTTCCACTTTGACAAAAATACTTGTTAAATAGAATTCAATATCAATAATAATAATAATAACTTTCTTCATATATCACTTTAAAACTCTTTTTTTTGTCAATCAAAATTACACTTTGGAATTTTTGACACCATCATAATGAAGAGCATTGAATTACTCTTCTATATCACTAGGAGGAGGCAAAGATTCCCAAACCCCAAGAGCTCTATAACACCCTTCTTACCTCACGCATACCTCAGTCTTTACTTTGCCTCCGCTGGATGTGGTTGAAGAGTGAAGATGTGCATTTGATGCTTCAGAGAGAAGGGTTTTCAGTCTATATTGAGGCCTGGTTTCCCGACATCGTACAATGCTTGTCAGAGGGATGTATATGGTGTATGGTTTATGATTCGTTTTTCACCTCATGGGAAATTTTTCATAAACCCTTTAACATTGGTGTTGTACTTTTACATAAATAAATCCAGTGCTGACAACAGGCAAATGTTACAGCCTGCAACTACATTCAGCATTTGTTTCTATAACAAATGCTGAATATGAATATAAGCCCATGCCTACTGAGTATTATGTTATACATATTCCCTTTGTACCTTTAACAAAGTTCCATGACTTCTTCCCAAAGATTTTTGTCAGCCGCTTGCTGTGCAACAATAGCATTGGTCTCATCTATCTATGCTCCAACCAAAGGCTATAACTAACTGGATAATGGTGGACAGATTCTACAAGATGATACACTTTGTATACAATTGCCTACACTTCTGTTCAGGAACTAGGCAACCTATTTGTCACATGGTTAAACTACATTGTTTATCTTCGGAAATAGTCTCAAGTCAAGGAAGACAATTAGTCTCAAAGCTTTTGCAAGTTATAAGTAATTGGAAACCAGTGGTTGTGTTTCACCCATTGCCCAATGGTTACAGAAAATAAAACAAATTTTGGAGACTTACCACCGTGCCTATATATATACTCTACAGTATAATTAGGCAAGTCTCCTGCTGTTAGCAGAACTTGCAAAAACAACCTTGTGAAACACCTCCTTGAGATGCTCACCTGACTTAATAATAATTAAAAAAATTAAGATACCCATTCACTGACTGGTCTTGCAGCCATTGTTACGGACCTAGCAAACAGGTCTTGGTCTCCAAAGGGGCCATTTTGAGGAGAGGAGAGGGCTGTTGGTAGCATCATTTTTGTTAGTTTTCTTCTTCTATATTTTGGTTTTTCTTACAATTCTGTAGCTACCACATTGAGTTTGATAAGGGTTATCTGCATATTGAATCATATAAAGAATGACATGGGTTATGTTTTTCTTGCTGGCAGCTATGTTGCTACTATAAATAAAAAGAGAGAAGCGCTCAACCTGGAAACGAACAATAGCATAATAGCTTGTTCTATGGCTAGTTACCACCCAAGAAGCAGCCTCTTTTTGCTCAACATGTGCCTTTCACAGAGAAAAACTTTCCTGAAGCATATCAGTCTGATCCTGACTTCACAGTACAGTCCGGCCGGAAATACCAGGCAATTCTTCTCTGAACGAGAGAAACAGCAAAACCCCAGACGTACGTTTCGGCCTATTGTGGGCCTCGTCAGTGAGGTGCAGCTATGTTGCTACTTCCATAATGCCTTTTTTGTGTTCTGAGATTGTGCTTCATTTACCTGTGAACTTTATTGAAAATGCTGGGACAAGGGGCGGAACTACCAATGGTGAAGCAGGTCCAGTTGCACCAGGGCCCAAGAGCTAAAGGGGGCCCATACCAGCAGGGCAGCCTTTTATTAGTGCATGTTATAGCTCCATCCTATTATCTATCATCTTTCTATCCATTCATCCATCCTTAAAATCCTTATACAGAGCAGAATGTATATTAATACTTTTGCTTTCTACAGAGTTACCATTTGGGGTGGGGGGCCCAAAGAAATTTTGTACCAGGGCCCTCTGTTGAGTAGGTCCGCTTCTGGCTGGGACATTGTTGATTTAGTCCTTAAATTGGTTTGATATTTGCTCCATGGCCTGGCACATAGATAAAACATACATACATAATTACATAGGATCAGTACACACTAGTAAAATAAAAGTGTTATGGAAGTTCAGGCAGTATATCATATAATGTGCAGATTACTTCTCATGTCGCTAATACAACTGATTAGCTAAGCCAGTCAGACTGTTACATTCATTACTAAATGGTGTTTTCTGGCTTACAATGTGGGAATGCTTCCTTAAGGGTAATTTAATCTTTCTAAAGATGATGCTTACACTGATATGTTTTCAGCAACACTGATTTTCAGCACCATTAACAAAAATATGACATGTGGTAACAAGATGAATAAGACAAGTTGACGGGTCTGAGGATAATATACAGATTCGCTCATAGGCTCCTTATCTTAACTTTGAAGGTAGGAGGTTTCTATCACTTTTTTACCTGATATAACCTTTTGTGTTTCTGATTTACATTCCTGACGTGTATTCAGTAAAGCTTGTATCTACAAATCTTCATGTAATCTGAGATTGTCGATTTATGTCGTTTTTCATAGCTTTTTCTCACCTCTGTAACCTTATATAAATGTCAAACAGGGTGACTATAAACGGAATACTGAACAAACCAGCTTTCATTCACAAACTGCAATTAACTATTTGAAAAAAAAGGACTGACATTACTTTACTGGTTACCTAGTCCTATATAAATTGTCCACTCAAGTAATTTTATGGTGTATTTGAACAATTGTCGAAAGGGAATTCAAACTGAAAATATAATTCCCCATAAAATATTTAATTATGCTTATTTAAAAAAAAAATAAACATAAAAAACATTGCAAAATACTTTATTTGATTTTATTTTCTTGTAATTTACACTATACATTGGCCTAGATTTAGAGTTGGGCGGTAGCCGTCAAAACCAGCGTTAGAGGCTCCTAACGCTGGTTTTTACCGCCCTCTGGTATTTGGATCCAGTCATTAAAGGGTCTAACGATCACTTTCCAGCCGCGACTTTTCCATACCGCAGATCCCCTTACGTCAATTGCGTATCCTATCTTTTCAATGGGATCTTTCTAACGCCGGTATTTAGAGTCGTGGCTGAAGTGAGCGTTAGAAATCTAACGACAAAACTCCAGCCGCAGAAAAAAGTCAGTAGTTAAGAGCTTTCTGGGCTAACACCGGTTTATAAAGCTCTTAACTACTGTGCTCTAAAGTACACTAACACCCATAAACTACCTATGTACCCCTAAACCGAGGTCCCCCACATCGCTGCCACTCTATTAAAATTTTTTAACCCCTAATCTGCCGACCGCACGCCGCTACCACCTACGTTATCCCTATGAACCCCTAAACTTCTGACCCTAACACCGCCGACCCCTATATTATATTTATTAACCCCTAATCTGCCCCCCTCACCGTCGCCTCCACCTGCCTTCACTTATTAACCCCTAATCTGCCGAGCGGACCGCACCACTACTATAATAAAGTTATTAACCCCTAATCCGCCTCACTCCCGCCTCAATAACCCTATAATAAATAGTATTAACCCCTAATCTGCCGATCGGAGCTCCCCGCTACTCTAATAAATTTTTTAACCCCTAAAGCTAATTCTAACCCTAACACCCCCCTAAATTAAATATAATTTTATTCTAACAAAATAAATTAACTCTTATTAAATAAATTATTCCTATTTAAAGCTAAATACTTACCTGTAAAATAAACCCTAATATAGCTACAATATAAATTATAATTATATTGTAGCTATTTTAGGATTAATATTTATTTTACAGGCAACTTTGTATTTATTTTAACCAGGTACAATAGCTATTAAATAGTTAATAACTATTTAATAGTTACCTAGTTAAAATAATTACAAAATTACCTGTAAAATAAATCCTAACCTAAGTTACAATTAAACCTAACACTACACTATCAATAAATTAATTAAATAAAATACCTACAAATAAATACAATTAAATAAACTAACTAAAGTACAAAAAATAAAAAAATATTTACAAACATTAGAAAAATATTACAACAATTTTAAACTAATTACACCTACTCTAAGCCCCCTAATATAACAAAGCCCCCCAAAATAAAAAAATGCCCTACCCTATTCTAAATTAAAAAAGTTCAGGCTCTTTTACCTTACCAGCCCTGAAAAGGGCCCTTTGCGGGGCATGCCCCAAAGAATTCAGCTCTTTTGCCTGTAAAAAAAACACATACAATACACCCCCCCAACATTACAACCCACCACCCACATACCCCTAATCTAACCCAAACCCCCCTTAAATAAACCTAACACTAAGCCCCTGAAGATCTCCCTATCTTGTCTTCACCTCACCGGGTTCAGCGATCGGTCCAGAAGAGGGTCCGAAGTCTTGATCCAAGCGGCGGCTGAAGAACTCCATCATCGGGCTGAAGTCGGAAGTCCATCATCTGGATGAAGTCTTCTATCAAGCCGCATCTTCAATCTTCTTTCTTCGGGAGCGGAGTGGAGCCATCTTCTTCCAAGCCGGCGCGGAACATCCTCTTCAACCGACGCCTACTCGCCGAATGACGGTTCCTTTAAATGACGTCATCCAAGATGGCGTCCCTCGAATTCCGATTGGCTGATAGGATTCTATCAGCCAATCGGAATTAAGGTAGGAATATTCTGATTGGCTGATGGAATCAGCCAATCAGATTCAAGTTCAATCCGATTGGCTGATTGGATCAGCCAATCAGATTGAGCTCGCATTCTATTGGCTGTTCCGATCAGCCAATAGAATGCAAGCTCAATCTGATTGGCTGATTGGATCAGCCATTCAGATTGAACTTGAATCTGATTGGCTGATTCCATCAGCCAATCAGAATATTCCTACCTTAATTCCGATTGGCTGATAGAATCCTATCAGCCAATCGGAATTCGAGGGACGCCATCTTGGATGACGTCATTTAAAGGAACCGTCATTCGGCGAGTAGGCGTCGTTAGAAGAGGATGGATCCGCGTCGGCTGGGAAGAAAGAAGATTGAAGATGCTGCTTGATAGAAGACTTCATCCCGATGATGGACTTCCGACTTCAGCCCGATGATGGATTTCTTCAGCCGCCGCTTGGATCCAGACTTCAGCCCGAGGATGGACGTCACTCTTCAGCCCCCCGCTTGGGCTTGGATCAAGACTTCGGACCCTCTTCTGGACAGATCGGGACCCGGTGAGGTGAAGACAAGGTAGGGAGATCTTCAGGGGCTTAGTGTTAGGTTTATTTAAGGGGGGTTTGGGTTAGATTAGGGGTATGTGGGTGGTGGGTTGTAATGTTGGGGGGGTATTGTATGTGGTTTTTTTCCAGGCAAAAGAGCTGAATTCTTTGGGGCATGCCCCGCAAAGGGCCCTTTTCAGGGCTGGTAAGGTAAAAGAGCTTTGAACTTTTTCATTTTAGAATAGGGTAGGGCATTTTTTTATTTTGGGGGGCTTTGTTATTTTATTAGGGGGCTTAGAGTAGGTGTAATTAGTTTAAAATCGTAATATTTTTCTAATGTTTGTAAATATTTTTTTATTTTTTGTAACTTAGTTCTTTTTTATTTTTTGTACTTTAGTTAGTTTATTTCATTGTATTTATTTGTAGGTATTTTATTTAATTAATTTATTGATAGTGTAGTGTTAGGTTTAATTGTAGATAATTGTAGGTATTATATTTAATTAATTTATTGATAGTGTAGTGTTAGGTTTAATTGTAGATAATTGTAGGTATTGTATTTAATTAATTTATTGATAGTGTAGTGTTAGGTTTAATTGTAACTTAGGTTAGGATTTATTTTACAGGTAATTTTGTAATTATTTTAACTATTTTAGCTATTAAATAGTTATTAACTATTTAATAGCTATTGTACCTGGTTAAAATAAATACAAAGTTGCCTCTAAAATAAATATTAATCCTAAAATAGCTATAATATAATTATAATTTATATTGTAGCTATATTAGGGTTTATTTTACAGGTAAGTATTTAGCTTTAAATAGGAATAATTTATTTAATAAGAGTTAATTTATTTCGTTAGATAAAAATTATATTTAACTTAGGGGGGTGTTAGTGTTAGGGTTAGATTTAGCTTTAGGGGTTAATCCATCTATTACAGTAGCGGCGAGATTCGGTGGGCAGATTAGGGGTTAATAATTGAAGTTAGGTGTCGGCGATGTTAGGGAGGGCAGATTAGGGGTTAATACTATTTATTATAGGGTTATTGAGGCGGGAGTGAGGCGGATTAGGGGTTAATAACTTTATTATAGTAGCGATGCGGTCCGCTCGGCAGATTAGGGGTTAATAAGTGTAGGCAGGTGGAGGCAACATTGTGGGGGGCAGATTAGGGGTTAATAAATATAATATAGGGGTCGGCGGTGTTAGGGGCAGCAGATTAGGGGTACACAGGGATAATGTAGGTAGCGGCGGTTTACGGAGCGGCAGATTAGGGGTTAAAAAAAATATGCAGGTGTCAGCGATAGCGGGGGCGGCAGATTAGGGGTTAATAAGTGTAAGGTTAGGGGTGTTTAGACTCGGGGTTCATGTTAGGGTGTTAGGTGCAGACTTAGGAAGTGTTTCCCCATAGAAAGCAATGGGGCTGCGTTAGGAGCTGAACGCTGCTTTTTTGCAGGTGTTAGGTTTTTTTTCAGCTCAAACTGCCCCATTGTTTTCTATGGGGGAATCGTGCACGAGCACGTTTTTGAAGCTGGCCGCGTCCGTAAGCACCGCTGGAATTTAGAGTTGCAGTGGCGTTAAATTATGCTCTACGCTCCCTTTTTGGAGCCTAACGCACTGAAAACCCAGCCATTCTGTGAACTCTAAATACCAGCGGTATTTAAAAGGTGCGGGGGAAAAAAAGCATGCGTAGCTAACGCACCCCTTTGGCCGCCAAACTCTAAATCTAGCCGATTGTTTTTTAACCCATGGTCCCAGGGATAATGCAGTGCATATTACATACTAAGGGCGAAATTACGAGTGGCGCACAAAAACATAATTTATACTAACCTGATAAATTAATTTCCTTCATGGTGGCGAGAGTCCATGAGCCGTTACATATGGGAATTACATTCCTACCACTAGGAAGAGGCAAAGTTTCTCAAACTACAAGAGCCCTATAAAACCCCTCACACATACCTTAGTCTAATGTATAGCCAAGTAGTGAGGTTAAAAAGGAATAATAGCCAAAAAGTAGCAGGAAGAAAAGATACACTTAAAACAAATCAACCCCAAGAAAAGGCTGGGGGCTTGTGGACTCTCGCCACCATGGAAGAAATGAATCTGGTAAGTACAAATTATGTTTTCTTTCATATAGTTGGCAAGAGTCCATGATCCGTTACATATGGGAACTAATACCCAAGCTGTGGAAGTCCACACGTAACCATGAAGGTAGGGATTGAAAAAACAGTTTTTTTCGCTGAGAAATTAAATCCACAACTCGAAAGAAGTAAATCTCTTATAATAAACTCAGTGGCTGTTTTGAAAATCTGATCAACTGAAGCCTTATTCTTCAAAACCCAAGTGGCAACTGACCTAGTAGAATGAGCCATAATCCACTGTGGCAGAGGCCGACCTTCCTCCAAATAAGCCCTGTGAATCAAATGTTTCAATCAAGAGGCTAAAGAAATAGCAGATGCTTTCCTAGGGCCAGAAAAAGGAACACACAGACTAGAAATTTGTCTGAAAACCTTAGTAATATAATATATTTTAATGCTCTAACAACATCCAAAAAATATAAAGATCTTTCAGAAGCATTCTTAGGATCAGGACACAAAGAGTGATTAACAAACTACCTACCTAATATTGTGAGAGGAAACTACTTTATACTATCAAGTAAGGAGACTCACAAGAGAGAGCAGACAATACAAAAACTCTTCTAGCAGAAGAAAAGGTTAAGAGAGACAACACTTTCCAAAAGAATAGTCTAATGTCTAATACATTATAGACTCAAAAAGGAAGCGCCTACCTAACCCTTTAACACTAATTAAAATTCCTAGAAGGAGAAATATGCTTGATAACATGTTTAATTCAGACAAGGTCCTGAACAAAACAAGTAATATAAGGAAGACAATATTCAGAGAAATAAAAAGAAAGAGCAGATTGGCAGATAAATCTTTATCGGATTCTAAAAGAATGTCAGGAAAATTATGATCTATATATCATTGTTAGTTTTCCAAATTTTGTGATACATATTTCTAGAGACAAGTTTTCTGCAAAACCTCTATGTCTCAGAACTAAGCGTTCAATTTCCATGCCATGAAGTTTTAGAGACTAAAGATCCGGAAGGAATAAAAGGACCTTAATACAAAAAGTCTGACCTCATTGGAAGAGGTTAAGTGGGAATACTAGACATTTGAACCAGATCTGCATGCCAAACGCTATGCTCGAGCAATCAGGATTACAAATTACTTTTCTAGTCCTATCTTTGAAAATCACTGTGGAAAAAGGAACCAGAGGAGAAAACAGATAATCAGGTTGAAATGACCAAGGAACTACTAGACCATCCACTATCTCTGCTTAAGGATCCCTGAACCTTACAAAGTACCTGGAAAGTTTGATGTTCAAACAAGAAGCCCTTAGATCTATTTCTGGTAGGCCCCAAAAGATCCACAATCAGATAGAACATATCCTAATAAAGAGACCACTCCCCTGGATGTAGACACTAATGACTGAGAAAGTCTCCCTCCCATTGTTCACTCATAAGATGTGAATCATAAGATTTAGCCAAGAATTGACTGGTGCCCAAGAGAGAATCTGAGACACCTCCATCAAAGATAGGGAACTGTGAGTTCCCCTTGATGGTTGACAGAAGTTACTATTGTGACATTGTCTGTCTGGAAATGGAGATAAGACTCCCTTATAAACAGAGGCCGGGCTTGAAGGGTCCTAAAAATTGCACAGAGTTCTATACTATTGATTGGCAACCTCGCCTCTGAGGATCCCAAACCATGTGCTGTCAGAGAACCTCAAACAGCTCTCCTACCTGAAAATTTGTATCTGTGGTAAAAACAGATCAGGCATGATGAGTAAGAAGCCTCCTGAATAATAAATTGATGATTCAGCCACCAAGTCAGAGACAGGTTTTTATTGGAATCTAAAATATCTTTGAGATAGCTAGGTATAAACCTTGCATCATTAGACACAGCACATACAGCTGAAGAGGTCTCATGTGAAATTGAGCAAATTAAATTGTATCTGAAACTGTAAGTATGAGACCTTGTACTACTATTCACAGAGTCACTAAAGGGAGTGAAAGACTGAAGGTCCAGATAGGTTAATACAAGTGTTATCCGTCTCTACTCTGTTACAGAAAAAATCCATTGACACTGACATTGGGGCATATTTATCAAGCTCCGTATGGAGCTTGAAGCCCCGTGTTTCTGGCGAGTCTTCAGGCTCGCCAGAAACACAAGTTATGAAGCAGTGGTCTAAAGACCGCTGCTCCATAACCTGTCTACCTGCTCTGAGGCGGCGGACAGACATATCTGAAAATCAACCCGATCCAATATGATCAGGTTAAATGATACCCCCTGCTGGAGGCTGATTGGCCGCAAATCTGCAGGGGGCAGCGTTGCACCAGCAGTTCACAAGAACAATAAATGCTGACAGCACTGCAATACCCTGAGCTCTGTTATAGACAAAAGGTTAACCAGAACCGTGATATTATTCTTTTTCAGGTACTAACCAGGCCTTGCCCTGCTTAACTTTCAAGATCAGATGTGAGCGGGTGCATTTAGAGCAGTGTGGGTGGTAGGCTGGAGTTGTAGCTAGACTGTAATGGAAAAGAAACAAACTGATAACGTTTTTCCAGAAAAGTAAACCTCAGAAACTGATGTTTCAAGTAAATTGGAATAGAAAGGTAAGCACCCTTGAATCTAATTAAACTAACCTTGCTGAAAGTGATGGTAAGTCCAAGCTTTTAACAAACACTAGGATTTACCAACACTAACATTAAACTATAGTTTCTGTCATTAATTGCTAAAACAATGGGTGCTAAACTCACCCTTTCTATGCTGAAGTATATCGCTAAAATCAGCGCCTCCAGTCGCCCACGGCACCACGCTCCTTTACCAATGAGGTGACATTTACCTCTAGCCGTGCTAGGATGTTGACACGCACGACTGTAGGTTTAGAGGTGGAAATGTCACCTCATTGAAGAAGAGTGCTGTCCGGTGGGCCATCAGAAGTGCTGATTTTAGCACTCTTAAGTAATTGATGACATAAACTTGAGTTTATTTTTAGTGATGGTAAATCCTAGCGTTTGTTTAACACTTGTATTTACCATCAATTTAAACTGCGCCCTAGCAGGATTACTGGATCTGGGGCCGCACTTATAATACATTTCACTGCTTATTCTAAGAGTGGTATTTACATGCTAGAACACGAGGTATTGGAGCACAAATGTGTATGCTACTGAAATAGTAGTTTTAGTGGTGGGAACCAACCTCTTATCGTGTTTACACTTGCTGTGAAAAGAGGAGTCAGTTGTCTGTTCTATATATTTTTCTTTTTTTCTTTGTGTAAGGAAAGAGACACTAATCCTTTAGACATAATATTAAGCATTCCAGGATGTAAGTCACAGGGCCCTCCTAGTAAGAATAGTTACAGACATAGATTTTTATAATATCAAATACAGCATCACAACATCACATCTTGGCAAACAGCTGTAACTATTCCAACTTTTTTTGTTTATATTATTTGCTGTTTTTCATATGCAGTGAGTGCCAGCTAGTTTATGCTGGTGTTAAAGTTCACCATATTCTAGACACACTGGCCAGTATACCAGTCCAAGATTAAAGAGAAAAAAATAAAATACAAGGTTTTCCTCTGGAAATCTGGAAACAAGGTGCCTTTAAATTGAAGCACTCCTGCACAGGTAAGGGGAGTGGTCAGGATGGCCAGTACATTCAAAATGTTCCACTCTGCTGGGTTGCGTTCAGGCAGGTTTTATTTTGTGTAAGATATAACGCAAACATATCCTATAAGATATGGTGCAGACAGAACTTAAAAATGGCTACCACCAAATCACTCTGCCACATTTAAGTTATTCCCTTTGATCTATCAGGTATTCATTAAAAGTGGACCTCAGTATCTGCAAGTAATGCAAACCCAACACACACCTTCCAGGGATCTCCAGTAACTGAGCACAGCATGGACACAATAGAAAGGAAACAAAATCATACGGCTTAAAGAACTAATTGATAAAGTCGATAAAAAACAATAATGAAAATTGTTGCCAGTGATTTTCATTATCGATTAGTTGGTTATCTATTAGTTATGTGCTAAGCCTCATGCACTGTTCGGCACCTTCTTACTCCTCCCCTCTCCCACAGTGTGCAGACTGTTTTGCGCAACTGTGCCACATTATACTTCCCCCACTCTCACAGCCTATACAGGTCTGCAGTGGCAGCATCTTACTGATAGCGGGCCTGAGCAGGGGACTATGTTGCGCTGTAGAGTAAATGTAGCTGTGCAGGACTGGGTACTAGGCACTATTAGGCAGGACAAAGTAACACCAGACCAGTCAAAAAGTTTACTTTTCATTACCTGGTCGGTCCTTCCTAATAGTACCCGGTCCTGCACAGCTACATCAGGAAAAACATCATCACTGCACTGTGTAGATAAGGGCCCACCACAAAGTGATGCAAACACCTGTATATAAAGTACATCTATCCCACTCCACAGTGCTTTATACAGTAGGAAGCAGAAGCCGTCTCAGTTTTAAAGGGTTGAATGAAGGCATATCATGTCTCTCTATTTACAGTTTTTTGGGGAAAAAATAATAATAAGCAAGCACTGGGAAGTGTGGTGGAGGGCTGGTTTTTAATTAAAATTAATGTTGTTGCCTTATGGGAGCCTCTTACATATACCAAATCCCAGTTTCTATAATAAAGATTAATTTAGTGTAAGACTATATGCACTTCAGCAGAAAAACACAAAAGTTAAACTACAGTAGCAGTGGACAAAATAAATAACAAGGTAGTAAACTCCTATTTCCTTCTGATTCAGAGACCTGGGACATATGATTTTTGCATTTATTTCCCTATCAGGAGAGCTTTTAATTACTATACACAGGGGTGCTTAGGAATTTCGGCTTGTCGCACAAATGTAAGAAGGCTAATATTTTGAAATATTCATTTTTATTACACCATCTGTTTTGGACTGCAACTTGCATGTTCACACTAAAGAGGAAGTCCAGTCTGTGAACAGAACTTATTCAGCCCAGAGAATTAATGAAATAGCTTATTAGCCTACTATGATAGCAACTTTTCTTTAGTTTAGGGGAATTTTTTTTTTACAATTTCTTAACTTTAGCTAAGTAGTCTCAGTGTTGGTTAGTTATGCAAAACAGGGACAGGGTAATAAAGGGATAATCTATCATTTTAAATTATAAATATTGGGGGTTTTATCTATTTGATTAATTGAAAATATAAATCGGCCAACTAATCGATTATGAAAATAATCGTAAGTTGGAGCCCTAGAGATCTTCATTAGTGCTAGGCACAGAACGTCCTCATGACCACCCTGAATTCAGGAAAAAGTGGAATGGTTCAATAATTGTCCAGACTTTTACAAAGTACCCAAGAAAATCTTTTCCTTTTAACGTTTATAGGAGTGTCCCTAAATTCAAACTACTTATACTTGTTCAATTGTGAATGAACTTCAGTAACTATAATTTGCCATAACAAAAATAAAAAAAGAGATATAGACATTTAAGAGTTTATATTTGCCTGGCAATGATGTACCCCTTTGTTATTTAAGCCAAAAATCATAAATGGAGTTCAGTGCTTTACGCTACAGGTTTAGAGATATTTTGAAATAATTTCAGCAAGGTTAAAATGTTTTGTGCATGCTTTTGTAAATTTTGCCATAGGGTGTACTTTAATGAAACCAACAGTGCTCTATTTTTTCTCTTGCACTATCCCCTTTGAATATTGTCCATCCTTCTTCACATACAGCTAGATTACGAGTTTGGCGTTATGAGTGAAAAAGCAGCGTTATGGCCCATAATGCTGCTTTTCCCCTAACGCTGTTATTACGAGTCGGAATAGGTGTACCGCACACCTTTTAGCCTGTCACGCAACGTCAGTACCGCACTTTTAAAAAAGTCATTTTTCAATGGGACTCCTATAGCGCCGGTATTACGAGTTTACCTGGGAGGCCAAAAAGTGAGCGGTACACCTATACTGACCAGATCCGTACCGCCATCTAAAGTCAGTAGTTATGAGTTTTACGTTACAAAGCTGTAGCATAAAACTTATAACTAAAGTGTTAAAAAGTACACTCCCATAAACTACCTATTATCCCCTAAACCGAGGCCCTCTCGCATCGCAAACACTATAATACATTTATTAACTCCTAATCTGCCGTTCTGGACATCGCCGCCACTATTAAAATATATTAACCCCAATTCTGCCACTCCCCGACATCTTTGCCACTATAATAAACCTATTAACCCCTAAACCGCCGCCCTCCCGCATCGCAAACATTATTTAAATACCACACCGCTGCTATAATAAACCTATTAACCCCTAAACCGCAAGCTCCGCACAACGAAATATATGAAAATAAGCTATTAACCCTTAAACTTAACGACCCCCTAACTTTATATTAAAATTACAATTTCCCTATCTTAAATTAAATTAAAACTTACCTGTCAAATGAAATAAATTATTTTTAAACTAACAATTAAACTAAGATAATTATTAAACTACAATTAAACTAACTACCAATTAAATTAAACTACAGATTAAAAAAACCCCTAACACTACTCTAAAAATTACAAAAAGTATCTAAATTACAAAAAAAATAACTAAATTACAAAAACAAACAAACACTAAATTACTAAAAATAAGAAACAAATTATCAAAAATAAAAAAGATTTACACCTATCTAATAGCCCTATCAAAATAAAAAATCCCCCCCCCCAAATAAAAAAACCTAGCCTACAATAAACTACCAATGGCTCTTAAAAGGGCCTTTTGTGGGGCATTGCCCAAAAGAAATCAACTCTTTTACCTGTAAAAAAAATACAAACACCCCCCAACAGTAAAACCCCCCACCCCCACAACCAACCCCCCAATTAAAATAACTATCTAAAAAAACCTAAGCTCTTCATTGCCCTGAAAAGGGCATTTGTATGGGTATTGCCCTTAAAAGGGCATTTAGCTCTTTTACATGCCCAGAACCTAATCTAAAAATAAAACCCACCCAAAAAAACTTTAAAAAACCTAACACGACGATCCACTTACAGTTTTAGAAGTCCCACTTGAAGGATCCATCCAGCCGGCAACTTGGCAAGAAGTCTTTATCCAGAAGGCCTCTTCGATCTTCATCCATCCAGCGTGGAGCGGGTCCATCCTGAAGACATCGGGCGCGGAGCATCCTCTTCATATGGTCGCCGCCGTAAACTGGAACTTCAATGCAAGTAACGTCATCCAAGATGACGTCCCTTGCATTCCTATTGACTGAAAGATTTTAATCAGCCAAGAGGATTAGAGCTGCTAAAATCCTATTGGCTGTTCCAATCAGCCAATAGGATTTGAGCAGCTCTCATTCTATTGGCTGTTCCAATCAGCCAATAGGATGAGAGCTCAATCCTATTGGCTGATTGGAACAGCAAATAGGATTTTAGCAGCTCTAATCCAATTGGCTAATTGAAATCTTTCAGCCAATAGGAATGCAAGGGACGCCATATTGGATGATGTCACTTGCATTGAAGTTCCAGTTTACGGTGGCGACCGTATGAAGAGGATGCTCCGCGCAGGATGTCTTCAGGATGGATCCGCTCCGCGCCGGATGGATAAAGTTAGAAGATGCCATCTGGATAAAGACTTCTTGCCGCCTGGATGAGGACTTCGCCGGCTGGATGAAGATCGAAGAGGCCGTCTGGATGAAGACTTACTTCTGGCCGGCTGGATGGATCTTTCAAGTGGGACTTCAAGAACTGTAAGTGGATCTTCTGGGTTTAGTGTTAGGTTTTTTTAAGGTTTTTTTGGGTGGGTTTTATTTTTAGATTAGGGTCTGGGCATGTAAAAGAGCTAAATGCCCTTTTCAGGGCAATGGGGAGCTTAA
Source organism: Bombina bombina (assembly GCF_027579735.1). Lineage (NCBI taxonomy): Eukaryota > Metazoa > Chordata > Amphibia > Anura > Bombinatoridae > Bombina > Bombina bombina. The sequence continues at coordinate 1,020,411,643 of NC_069504.1, forward strand.
GTTTTTGTAGATTATTATTTTATTTGGGGGGGTTGGTTGTGGGGGTGGTAGGTTTTACTGTTTGTATTTTTTTTTTTACAGGTAAAAGAGCTGATTTCCTTAGGGCAATGCACCAAAAAAGCCCCTTTTAAGGGCCATTGGTAGTTCATTGTAGGCTAGGGTTTTTTTATTTGGGGGGGGGGGGGTTATTTTGATAGGGCTATTAGATTAGGTGTAAAATTTTTTTATTATTGATTTGTTTCTTATTTTTTGTAATTTAGTGTTTGTTTTTATTATGCAATTTAGTTATTTTTATTTTTTAGTAATTTTAGGGTTTTTTTTTTTTGTAATTTTAGGTTTTAGTGTAAGGCCAGTTAGGTTTTATTTCACAGGTAAGTTTTTTTTTTTAACTAAGTAGTTAGTAAATAGTTAATAGCTATTTACTAACTAATCTACCTAGTAAAAATAAATACAAACTTACCTGTGAAATAAAAATAAAACCTAAGCTAGCTACAATATAAGTATTAGTTATATTGTAGCTAGCTAAGGTTTTATTTCACAGGTAAGTATTTAGTTTTAAATAGGTATTATTTAGTTAATAAATGTAACTTTAGTTTAGCTCTATTTTAATTATGTTAAAGTTAGGGGGGGTAGGTTTAGGGGTCATTATAGTTTAATTTAGCTTGTTGCGATGTGGGGGGGGGGGCTGGCGGTTTAGGGGTTAATATGTTTATTTAGTTAATAATTGTAAATTTAATTTAGCTATATTTTTATTATGTTAAAGTTAGTGGGTGTTAAGGTAAGGATTACGTTAGGGTTAGGTTTAGGGGTTAATGGATTAATTTAGTGGTAGTGATGTGGGAGGCCAGAGGTTTAGGGGTTAATAACTTTATTATAGTGGCGGCGACATCGGGAGCGACAGATTAGTTAATAGCTTTATGTTGGTGGCGGCGATGTTGGGGGAGGCAGATTAGGGGTTAATAACATTATGTAGGTGGCGGCGATGTTGGGGGCGACAGATTAGGGGTTAATAACTGTATGTAGGTGGCGGCGATGCTGGGGGCAGAAGATTAGTGGTGTTTAGACTCAGGGTTTATGTTAGGTTTAAACATTATTTTCTTTTTCCCCATAGACATCAATGGGGCTGCGTTACGGAGCTTTTGTTTCCGCGACCACAGGTGTTAGGCTTTTTATTCGCAGGCTCTCCCCATCGATGTCTATGAGGAAATCGTGCACGAGCACGTCAAAGCAGCGCTTGCTTTTGGTGCGGTATGGAGCTCAACGCAACCATTTCGCCCGCACAAACCTGCTTTTTACAAACCTGTAATACCAGTGCTATAGGAAGGTGAAATAATGCCGCTTTTGTAGCGGTCGTTAAAATCCCTATAGCACTCAAAACTCAGAATCTAGCTGATTGTTTCTTCAAACCATAAACCATAAACACAGAACTTTCCCTATTTAAGTTCATATATGGTTAGTTAGTGATAAAAAGACTGAAACATGGTTAGAGGCATCACTACATTTTGAATACAATTATTTGAATGTCACTATTCCATACCTGGATAGTCTAAAGGTAGGGGCAAGATTTAGGCTGTCCTATGTTTCCCATAGAGGAATTGGAACCTAAATAGCAGACGGATAGGAGGAAAAACCTCCCGAGCCTAACAAGTGTTAGGCTTTTTATTCGCAGGCTCTCCCCATCGATGTCTATGAGGAAATTGTGCACGAGCACGTCAAAGCAGCGCTTGCTTTTGGTGCGGTATGGAGCTCAACGCAACCATTTCGCCCGCACAAGCCTGCTTTTTACAAACCTGTAATACCAGTGCTATAGGAAGGTGAAATAATGCCGCTTTTGTAGCGGTCGTTAAAATCCCTATAGCACTCAAAACTCAGAATCTAGCTGATTGTTTCTTCAAACCATAAACCATAAACACAGAACTTTCCCTATTTAAGTTCATATATGGTTAGTTAGTGATAAAAAGACTGAAACATGGTTAGAGGCATCACTACATTTTGAATACAATTATTTGAATGTCACTATTCCATACCTGGATAGTCTAAAGGTAGGGGCAAGATTTAGGCTGTCCTATGTTTCCCATAGAGGAATTGGAACCTAAATAGCAGACGGATAGGAGGAAAAACCTCCCGAGGATTCTCCTGTAGACAACCATTTAGTATATATGCTATTAAATTTGCTGAAACCTAACAGGATACCCATCCACTAGACTATACCTTTACTAAGGGGGTGACTTGTTTAGTTCCTACTACTGATGTCTACCAATGAACCATGTCATTAACTGTGACTTTATACAACGTTAGACTAATTTTAAAGTGTATTCATTTTGCAGAATAGCCATATTGTATCGGTTATACATGTTGGCTGTACACATTCTGGTTTCATATCAAACTTCAAACATAGTCATTTCACAACACTGTAGGGATCTCATAAAGAGCCTATTCTAATTTCCTGTGTTGTAATATCTTTAGCATTGCAATTTTAAATACTTCTAACCGTCTGAGCCTTGCAATATTATAGTCACATTAAATACATATATGTCGTATAAAAAGACTTACACCAGTAACCACCATAGCATTCTGTAAACAATTACACCTTCTCACTAATTATACACCATATGCTCTGAACAAAATAAAACAATACTATTGCAGAACCTAGATTGAATAAAAACAATGTCCTAATTACTATGATAAAAATAGAAAAATAATTTAAACATCTTCAAATGTCCCTCCGTTATTGAAATTTTAGTTTGTCCTAATGAAGAATTCTTAAAAGGACATGACAGTAACAAGCTAATATTCATGCATCACTTCCAGCCTTGCATGTAGAACATAAAAGGACCAGCAAATACAGTAGATTTGTATAATCAACACATGCATGATAAAAATACAATGCAATCGCACTTAGTCTGAACTTCAAATGAGTAGTAGATTTCTTTCTGACAAATTTAAAAGTTGTATCTATTCCCACTCCCCCTGTATCATGTGATAGCCTTCAGCCAATCACAAATGCATATACGTACATCCTGTGAATTCTTGCACATGCTCAGTAGGAGCCGGTGATTTAAAAGTGCAGATATAAAAAAGACTGAATATTTTGTAAATTGAAAAGTTGTTTAAAATTGCTGCTCTATCTGAATCATGAAAGTTTAATTTTAACTTCAGTGTCCCTTTAATGCATTTTTTGTACACCTTTTTTATTTTAATATTACATTTTTATCTAACATTATGATGGAATAATGCAGGGAATTAATGGCTTTATTGCCTGAGCAATGACGCATTCTTCTTAGGCTGCCCAATGTCAAGGGGGGAAATACAGCATTACTGCACATTGTCGTGGCTCTTCATCCAGTGTGCAGCAATGAGCTACCTTAGAAGCGTGCTTACTCATCTCTTAGCGCACACTATATGACTAACTATATCATCTCAGCCTTTTAGCAAAAGATCAGTGCTGGATGATGGGGCAACACGTAGCAAAAAGATGTAACAGTTACATTCCCCCCTTTTAAGTATATTATTAGAATACACAAAACTCATTCTATATTAATAAAAATATAATAATTTGTACTATCTATTTAGTGGAAACTAAAAAACAAACTAACTCTATAACACCATTCAAATAGAGTAATGACGTAAATATATTATTCCTAGCATGTTAATTATGCATACAGGCCTTAAAGAGACAGTAAAGTCAAAATTCAACTTTGATGATTCCAACAAAACATGCAATTTTGAACAACTTTCCTATTTAATTCTATTATTTTATTTGCTTCACTCTTTTCATAACCTTCATTGAGAAGCATACCTGGGTAGGCTCTACAGCAGCAATGTAATACTTGGAGCTAAATTCTGATTGGTGGCTGTATATATGTGCCTCTGGTCATTGGCTCTCCTAATATGTTCAGCCAGCTCCCAGTAGTGCATTGCTGCTCTTTCAACAAAATATACTAATCTAATTAGATTATATGAGGAAGTAAGTAATAATATAGATACAATTGAATCAGTTGATGTGAAATAATAAGAATTTGCTAAGTCTTTTGAAACATTGCTACATAAGAGATTATTGTACAAAATTAAGGTGGCAATAGATGAAAATGTTAGCTCATGGATAAATAACTGCATAAAAGACAGGGAGCAATGAGTAGTAGTAAATGGATCATACGCAAACTGAATAAAAGTAATTAGTAGGGTCCCCCAATGATCAGTGCAGGGCCCTGTTCATTTTAAAGTGAAGGTCAATTTTCATGAGAAAGTGCCCGGTTTTTAAAAAAACTATTAAAAACAGGGGCACTTTGATTCCTGAAAATTGACATGGCACCGTATTTTAAAAATACTTACCTTGTTCTTCTGAAACGCCAGATCGCCGTTCTGAAACGATGCCCCGTCTGCTTCTTCCTGGTTTACTTACCTAGCAATGACGAAACCGGCTTCCTCCAATCACGGCGTTGACTCAGGCACTGATTACTCCGGGGGGGGGGAAGTCGTGATTGGAGAGGCTTGCAAAAGGGCTGGTGAAGCACTGAAGCGGCTTCAAGAAGAAAAGGTAAGTATATTTTTAAAAAACGGCTGAAATGTCAATTTTCATGAATGAAAGTGCCCCTGTTTTCAATAGTTTTTTTTTTAAAAAAACGGGCACTTTCACATGAAAATTGACCTCCATTTTAATAATTTGTTTAAAGACTGTCCTAAAATTGGAAGAACTGGTAAATGGCAAATGAGATTTAATTCTAGTAAATGTAAGGTTCTACATTTTGGAAGTAAAAATATGCAGGCTGTCTATTATTAAAAATGTACTCAACTTAGCAAAACAGAGGAGGAGATTGATTTAGGTATACGGTACTTATACATAACAAGCTATGAATGCGTGTGCAATGCAGAAAAGCAGCTTATAAGGCTAATAAGATACTAACATCTATTAAAAGAGGCAAGAGGAAAGTACAATTCTATCTCTATATAAATCCTTGGTAAGACCTCACCTTGAGAATGGAGTGCAGTTATGGGAACCAATTTTTTTTAAAAAAGGACATAGCTGAATTTAAAAAAGGTCAGAAAAGGGCCATAAAACTAATAAGGGTACTGGAGAATTTAGACTATTAGCCAAACTAAGTCTGTTTTCTGTAGAAAAAAAGAGCTTGATAGGTGATATAATTACTGTATATAAATTTCTATTTCTTTATTGTTAGTTAACTAGGATCTGTATAGCTTGAACTTGATGGAATTCTGTTTTTTTCCAACCTCATTTATGTATAATACATTTAAAATTCTAGTTGCATTTTTTCCACACATATGATTTTACTGTTACATATTTCATATTACAACATAATAAAAATACAAACTATGTAGCAGAATATTAAAATGATATAATAAACTCAAAGATTAATGTCGAAGTAGTTTCTTATTAGCTAGTCTTACCTGAAAATGTGGTTGTTCTCTTTCATCCATCTGTCCATTTTAGGAAGATTTGTATTACATCTCTTGTGACCTTATGTTATACTGAGGGCTTGAAGTCCTTTTAGCTCACTTAGATCAATAACATCAACACTTCCATGTGTTTTTGGTTCAAAGCTTTGTAGAAAAAAAGAGCGATTACAAATGCATCACAGAACTAGGCAACCCGTTCTTGCAATAGGCTGTAGGTAGGTTAACAGAGAGTTGACTGCTCTGCACTTTAATCAGGTGTCTTCTGAATGGAGTGGATTTTCCTATTAGATAAATGAGGAATCTGGTCCACACTATAGGAAAATGAAAAATGATTAAGTAGAGACATTACGTGAACCAAATAAATCATAGTCTGTGTTGACTTCTTGAGACCACTGGTTAAGTCTAAGTCCCTTTGCATTTCAGCCTATAAGCTTCTCATGATAGGTTTAGCAAATGTTAAATCCTTTTTGCATCAATGTATATTATACCCAATTTGAAAAAAAGTAATGAGATAAAAAGTACAAATTAATACCAAGCCGTAAGGTTGAGTTTTGATGACAGTTCAGACATTGAGCAATGGCCTTCAATAGGTTCTTCTTCAGATGCAGGTCCAGCAAATCCCAATTACGAGCATTCTAGATTATTAGCATCTACGTTTTTGCAAAATTAATAAAACATCCCAAAATGTCTTGTATTCCTTCAATCTACACAAAATCCAGTAATAAACAAAGTGAAGGTAATTTCCAGTAAGCTTGTTCTTCCATTTTCTTCTGATTTCTTTCAGCTCACTTTTTAGTGTTTAACAAAAAATATCTGGAAAAAAAAAATTAAATTTAAAGCACCACTATAATTTGTTTTACCTTGTTTTGTCTAAAAAATTATATATTTGTAAAAAAAAAAAAAAATATATATATATTTAAATGTATTTCTATCTTCAAAAATAGTTAAGCATATTCCCAATGTGATTTCCAATGACTAAAATATATCCTAGTGATATGTAGACAAAATCTTAATTATTATTTTTTGAAATTACAATCTCGGGAAATATTGCTTAGATTTAATTCCAAGATCTATCTCCCTGCCATACAAAGCCACTTAGCTTTTTGGGTTGTAGCTGTGTCTAAAGACATCCAATAACAATAATGGAATATTTTATAAAATGTATCCCCCTTTAAATCTCAGGGTTTGTAGAAATTCAAAATTAACACATTTAATGTAATTTTTGTTTGTCACTTCTGAGATTTAAGCAATAAAAAAAATCAGTATATGTAATCACTATTAAAGCTGAATAGTATTGCACAGAAAGATAGACAGACAGGTAGATGGATATACAGACAGACAGACAGACAGATCGATGTAAAAATGCATTACTTGGTGATGGTTCACATTCAAACTGCACAAAGCATACTGATAGTTTTCAATATATATATCGTGATGCACTGTAGATGGCAGAATGCTATAGAATGCTGATTATTCATGTCACAAGCTGTTATATGTAATATCGTTTTCATATTGACATCCACAAATTACATTCTCAAGTAAAACAAAAACAAACAAAAAAACAACCTTTATCAACTTAATGAAATGACTTCTTTTAGTAGGATTGCTGCAGAAAACACAAGATCACTAAACTTAAAGGGACAACAAAGTCAACATTAAAGGGACATAAAACTCAATTCAGAAAGAACAATTTTAAAACTTTCTAATTTATTACTATTATCAATTTTGCTTCATTTTCTTGGTATCCTTTATTGAACGAGCAGCAATGCACTATTTGGATTTAGCCGAATACATCAGTAAACCAAAGACAAGGTGCAACTGGTGCATACCTCTGCAGCCACCAGTCAGCAGCTAGCTCCCACCTCCTGAGCCTTCCTAGTTATACTTTTCAGCAAAGGATACAAAGAGTACAAAGCAAATTAGTTGTTTAAAGATGTTCTATGTTCTATCTGTATTGTGAAAGAAACATTTTGGGTTTCATGTCCCTTTAGTGCATACAATTTTAATCAACTTTCCATTTTACTTCTATTACTTAATTTGCTTCATTTGCCTGGTATCTTTTGTTGAAAAACATTTCTAGATAGCCATCAAAGCAGCAATGCACTACTGGGAGCGAGCTAGCTGCTGCACTACTGGGAGCTAGCTGCTCCTCTCACTGCATCTTGTCACTAGTTCACCTTTTGTGTTCATGTGTGTATTGCTGCTCTTTAACAACATATACCAAAAGAATGAAGAAAATTTAATAATAGGAGTAAATTGGAAAGTTGTTTAAAATTGCATTTGAAAGATTCAAAATGTTGGGTTTCATGTCCCTTTAAATTACTCTCATAAAAATAGTATTTATCTTTCCACCTAAAAATATACAAAATCTAGATATGGCTCAGCAAGAGTTTCTATAATGTGCTGGCGTCAAGGCTCAATAAATCCACTCAAGCCTCTGTCTCATGATTGTTGGCTTTTTTATATACATCTACATGCAAACACCCTCCTCTTCCCTAGAAAATGTAAGGTGGCTCATCATGAACATTTAAAGCAGTGCCGAATAGATAGTAGGTCTTATAGGTACTTTCAGTTCTTTCTTAAAAATATTAAGTCTAAACTTATAATGGACTAGTCTGCTTGCACAATGTTTACTGTTGCTCACATAAGCTTTAATATGTTTCATTCTTACTGCTACCTACTTGTATTGGGCTCTGTCAGCTATTTTTCTGATAAAATATGTAGGTCATTAACCAATGCAAAAAGAGTTAAACAAAAAAAATGAGATCCTCTTTTGCTCTATTTATAACCCAGTTTCCCAAAAGAGACTAAGAATTGTCAGGCTGAGTTTGTGAGTTGTGAAGCAGTTTGTAATCATGGACTCAAATAAAATGTATAAGACAGGACATTGAAATCAAAAGTAAAGTTTAATGGGTAAGAAAGAGTGCATATAAAAAATTACTTCTATTACCAAATGTACCTATAAACCTATAAAATAAAAAAAATTCCCTACCCTAATCTAAATTAAAAAAGTTAACAGCTCTATTACCTTACCAGCCCTTAAAAGGGCTTTTTGCGGGGCATGCCCCAAAGAAATCAGCTCTTTTGCCTGTAAAAAAAACACAATACCAACCCCAAACATTACAACCCACCACCCACCTACCCCTACTCTAACCCAAACCCCCCTTAAATAAACCTAACACTACCCCCCTGAAGATCTCCCTACCTTGAGTCGTCTTCACCCAACTGGGCGCCAATGGACCAAAAGAAGACATCCGGAGCGGCAGAAGTCTTCATCCTATCCGGGCAGAAGAGGACATCTGGACCGGCAGACATCTTCATCCAAGCGGCATCTTCTATCTTCATCCATCCAACGAGGAGCGGCTCCATCTTCAAGACCTCCGGCGCGGAACATCCTTCTTCAACAACGACTACCCAACAAATGAAGGTTCATTTAAGTGACGTCATCCAAGATGGCGTCCCTGGAATTCCGATTGGCTGATAGGATTCTATCAGCCAATCGGAATTAAGGTAGGAAAAATCTGATTGGCTGATTGAATCAGCCAATCAGATTCAAGTTCAATCGGATTGGCTGATCCAATCAGCCAATCAGATTGAGCTTGCATTCTATTGGCTGATCGGAACAGCCAATAGAATGCAAGCTCAATCTGATTGGCTAATTGGATCAGCCAATCCGATTGAACTTTAATCTGATTGGCTGATTCAATCAGCAAATCAGATTTTTCCAACCTTAATTCAGATTGGCTGATAGATCAGCCAATCGGAATTTGAGGGACACCACCTTGGATGACGTCACTTAAAAAAACTTTCATTCCTTGGGTAGTCGTCGTTGAAGAAGTTTGTTCAGCGCCGGAGGTCTTGAAGATGGAGCCGCTCCTCGTCGGATGGATGAAGATAGAAGATGCCGCTTGGATGAACATGTCTGCCGGTCCGGATGTCCTCTTCTGCCCGGATAGGATGAAGACTTCTGCCGCTCTGGATGTCTTCTTTTGGTCCATCGGTGCTCGGCTGGGTGAAGACGACTCAAGGTAGGGAGATCTTCAGGGGGTAGTGTTAGGTTTATTTAAGGGGGGTTTGGGATAGAGTAGGGGTATGTGGGTGGTGGTTTGTAATGTTGGGGGGTGGTATGGTGGGGTTTTTTTTTTTTTTTTTTTTTTATATATTAGTTTTTATTAAATTTTACAACATTACAATAACAATAAAGGCAGAGATCAAGTGAGATGTAACACAATTAGATTATTGATATGCACATTGATACAAAATAAAAAATTTTCAGGATGCCCCTAGCTTCAAGTCTCTGCACATTTTTGCTAAGGACCTTGGGGTCACAGAGTATCTAAGTCCAAGTGTATTCAGTTTATACGTTCCCAAGTTTTCAAAATGGGGAGGCATCCGTAGTTCAATTCTCAACAGTTCAGTGCCATGAATGCAATTTGAGATTATATATCCGTGGTATTTTGTCTCATGCTCTTTATAATAAGTAGAAATAGAATGAGAAAAGAGAAAAGAGTGGGAAAAGAAAGAAGGTGGTATAGCTTAATGGTGTTGTCATTTTATGCTCTCAAGAATCTGTAGTGGCGCCATCAAGTAATGTTACTAGTGTTATCTACTGAATTTGTATGATTCCCATATAAACATTAAGTCATGGTAGAGTGCTAATTGGTTCAGTTTTAAGTAGTGAAATCTTTCTAGCAAAAGGTTTTTTTCCACCAAGGCTATCCATTCTGATATGGTAGGAGTGACTGCTGACTTCCATTTTCTCGGTATTAGCTGGTTAGCTGCGTTGAGTAATATGTGGAACAGATGCTTTCTTATTTTACAGGTAATTTCAGCGGGGTGGCTCAACATTATAAGCTCTGGACTAGGTATAAGTTGGGTGTTTAAAATTTTGTTAATATGTGTAAAAATAGACATCCAGTAAGTTTTGATATTATCACAATCCCACCAAATATGAGAGAGGTGACCTCTTTGAGAGCACCCCCTCCAGCAGGATCCTGAGGAGTGTTTATATATGTATTTAATTCTGGCGGGGGTAAGATACCACCTCATCATTAGTTTAATATTTGTTTCCTTAGCTTGGGCCGAGTGTCCTGAGTGCATAAGATTGGAGAATCTATTTTTCCAGGACCCTGCAGGTGATTGAATATGTAGCTCGTTATCCCATTTTTTGGTATAGGAAGGAATATCTGGGTAGTGATGTTGTACAGCTAGTTTGTATATTTTGGAAATTACTCCCTTCACTGCTACTTGGGAAGTACATATTTGCTCATATGATGTAAGTGAACGGGTCAACTCTCTTCTAAACCTATGTGACATTATGTAATGTCTCATTTGGTGTACACGGAACCAAGATGTTAGGAATGGGTGTCCTAATAAGTCCAATTGGGATTTGTCTTTGATGTTGCCCACCTCGTCTATTAGGAGATGGATAGGAAGGAGCTTCAGGGGGTCTACATTAGAGCTACAATCCAGTGTGATACCTGGCTTGAACTCTGAGTTAAGCAGTAGTGTGGTAAGGGGTGAGTAACGGGATGATATTTTATTTGACGTTTTGCAGATTTGTTTCCAATCAGACCAAGTCCCATTGGAAAGTGAGGATGATGAGATGGAGTGTTTGTTAAAAAAAGCTGGGTTCCAGCAGACAGAATGTAAATTACATGTTGTTGCTAGGTCAGACTCAATTTGCACCCAACTTTTCTGGGGAGATGTAACTAGTTTATACCATTCATGTATTCTTTGTAGGGATATGGCAAGTTTATAGGATCTGAGATGTGGAACACCCAGACCCCCTTCAGTAGGGGGTTTAAAAAACGTGTTTTTATTTATCCGTGGGGGCCTGCGTTTCCAGATATAGTCGTTTATAATTCGTTGCATGGTGTCTAAATCTTTTTGCGTACCTGGTATTGGAACAGTCTGAAGAATATATAGGATTTTTGGTAGGAGGGTCATTTTTGTAGCTTGTATTCTACCTAGCCAAGATATGTTTTTTGGGAGCCATTGGGATGTAAGGGTTTGGAGTTCTGTGATTAGCTTACCATAGTTATATCTACATAGATCTGTCATTTTTGGGGTGATGCAAATACCAAGGTATTTTAGGAACTTAGATTGTTGTTTAAAGGGGCATGTTGATTTCAATATATTGAGAGTGTGAGTTGTTAAATTTAGGGGTAAATATTCTGATTTAGTCATGTTAACTAGGAAGTTTGAAATTGACCCAAATTGTGTTATTTCAGGGATCACTTGTTGTAGAGATATTATGGGGTCTGTAAGGGTCAAAAGGATATCGTCTGCAAAGACAGCCAATTTATGTGTTTGGTTAGCGATAGTTATTCCTTGGATTTGATTGTTTAAACATATTTTGATAGCCAGAGGTTCAAGGGAAAGAACGAAAAGAAGCGGTGAGAGGGGACACCCCTGTCTAGAGCCATTGCGGATCTCAAAGGGCTCTGAAAGAGTGCCATTAATCCTGACCTGTGCTGTGGGGTTTGAGTAAAGTGCAAGAATCTTTCGGATAAAAAGAATCTGGGATATGGAAGTGTTGTAGGGTCGAAAGTAAGTATGTCCAGTCCAGTCGGTCAAAAGCTTTTTCAGCGTCTGTGGATAAAAAAACAGTCGGTGTCTTGGTCTGAGTAGTGTATTCCAGTAGGTTAAGAACTTTGACAGTGTTGTCTTTTGCTTCTCTATGGGGTATAAAACCCACTTGGTCCTGGTGTATAATGGATGGTAGAATTTGGTTGAGGCGGGAGGCCAATATCTTTGCGTAGAGTTTGAGGTCTATGTTCAACAGAGATATTGGCCTAAAATTCGCCGGGGTGTTTGGGGGTTTGCCAGGTTTAGCTATAACCGAGATATTGGCCTGCATCATGGTGTCAGGGAAAGGTGACTCTTCTGTTATGGAATTAAACAAGTTTGTTAGATGTGGGATTAGGAGCGGAGCAAAAGTTTTGTAATATAAGCCCGTAAAACCATCGGGTCCCGGGGCTTTGTTTTGTTTTAATTGTTTTATAGCTTCTAATACTTCTGATGTCTGGATGGGATGGTCTAAGTGTTTACGTTGATCGTCGTTTAGTTTGGGAATGGGTAGATTATCTAAGTATTTATTACAACATAATATATGGTTTTGGGGGTCTCTGTGAGGGAAAAGGTTATATAATTTGTGATAGAATTTTTTGAATTCTCTGGCTATGGATTTGGTGTCTTCTAACTGTTTATTATCTGACGATTTAATGGTGTGGATATAGGTTTTTTGTTGTTGTTGTTTTAATGCCCTGGCTAGGAGTTTGCCAGATTTGTTTCCTTCTCGGTAAAAGTTTTGTTGTAGATGTAGAAGTTGTTTTTGTGATTTAATATGTAACTTAGAATTGAGTTTTTCTCGTTTAGAAATGAGCTGTTCTAGAGTGGAATTATCATCGGGGTTAGATTTGTGTTTAAAATCTAAATCTGCAATTTCTGTGGCTAAGAGATTGATCTCTTCTCGACTTTTCCTTTTAATTTGGGCAGCAGTTTTAATAAACTCACCTCTTATTGTACTCTTGTGAGCTTCCCAGAGGGTGCCCACTGCAATATCTGGAGTCGCATTTGTGGAGAAGTAAGAGGATATATATTCCGTAAATAATTCTTTTTGAGCAGGATCCAATAGAAGGGAGTCATTAAGTCTCCATTGAAAATCCCTGAGAGGGGCTGTTGGCCAGTGTATGGTGCAGGTAACGAGGGAGTGATCTGACCATGTTGTATGGCTTATGGATGAGTGTGTGGTATGTGACAGGATTAGGTGATCTACTAGAATATAGTCCAGTCTAGAATAGTTACGGTTGGGGTGAGAAAAGAAAGTGAAGTCCAGTTTATGGGGGTTAAAGTATCTCCAAGTATCGTGTAAGCCGAGGAGTTTCAGTTTCTGCCAGATTTTATGCAGGTTTGGTGTTTTGGCTCTAGTAGTAGGGTTTGAACAGTCCACTGTAGGGTCAAGGGGAAAGTTTAAATCTCCTGATACTATTAGGGATCCCCTAGCATCTTTAAGGGCTAAGTCAACTACAGAGGTTAGGAATTTATCTTGGTGTGAGTTTGGAGCGTATACATTGATTAGAGTTATTGGCTTACCGTATAGGAGGCCTTTTAGACATAAATACCTGCCTTCTTTATCGCCTATAACTTGTGTCTTGGTAAAAGGAATCGATTTGTGAATTAAAATACTGACCCCATTGATTTTTTTGTGTGGATTAGTGCTGTGGAAATGTTGAGGGTAGTGCGGGGAGAAATATTTTGGGATACATTTCCCCTTAAAATGGGTTTCCTGTAGAAATAATATATGCCCTCCTCTTTTTTGCAAGTCTAGGATAGCTATTCTTCTTTTATTGGGGCAATTTAGGCCTTTGGCATTTTGCGTGAAAATGTTTAAATTTTGTCGTGAGCGGCTATCCATTAAATTCTAGAGTGTTGGTGAACCTGATATGTATTGATATACGTAACATTCTGAGGCATTCAAAAATGACAGTTTGAGCTTATATGAGAGAAAAGGGGAATATAGAGAAAGAAAGAGGGGAGGGAATAGATATAAAAGGGAGAAAGAATAGAACACAGTAGTTAGAGACAGTAGTGTAAACAACATATCTCTATCAATAGGGAGACATACTCCCAACTAAGTGAGAACAATAATATTAAAAGTCAACATCAGATAACAATAAACAATAAACAGTTTAACCTTAACCTTAAATAGACTATGTTAGCAGCTCCAGGAGCCTTAAGACACAAAATATATAGGTTTACCAGAACCTTTTTCAGGCCAATTACTTCCTCATAAGAGTTGTGATCAGGCAAGGATATGTCCAAACGAAAGCCGGGGTTTCATCACCCCTTGTCCCCAAGTGATGGTGAATCTGAATGTGGGGATTTACGTGTTCTTCTCTGGGATGCCTGTCTCCATTCTCCCCGCTGAGGTAGTGGTGGTGCTTTCCTTGGGTTAGTGCCATCTTCTTGAGGTGAGGAGGTGTCATCCATTTGAGGCCTTCGAATGTCCAGGTCTTTACAGATGTTTGGGATGTCTTTAATGGAAGAGCAGGTGAAGCGTCTCCCCTTCCAGAGGACCTGTAGGTGAAAGGGGAAGCCCCATCTATATGGGATGTTAAATTTCCTCAGTAGCATTGTAAGCGGTTTGAGCTCCCTCCTTTTTGTGAGGGTCCTTTGTGATAGGTCTGCAAACATTTGGATTTCAGCATTTTCATATTTAATAGGTTGCTGCTCTCTGGCTAACCTCATCAGCTCCTCTTTTTCTTGAAAATTCGTGATGCGGGTTATAACGTCTCTTGGTGGTTGCCCAGCTAGTGGCTTGGGGCGCAATGCCCTGTGTGCTCTGTCCAGGCTGATTTTTGAGGGGTTGTCCTCTTTTTTTAAGTGTACTGAAAAGTTCCTGGAGATATTGTTCGATGTCAGATGGTGAAACAGATTCAGGAATTCACCGCAGCCTAATATTATGACGTCTACTGCGATTTTCGACATCATCTATCTTATCTTCAAGCTCATTAATGGTGGTGTCTTGTTTATGTATGGTATGTTGGAGTTCAGAGATAGCCTCCGCCTGTGAATCCTGTATATTTTCAAGTGACTCAACTCTATTACCTATATCTGATATGTCCTTTTTGAGCTCTGATATTTCTTCTTTAATGCATTGCTTGACCTCAGCTACAAGGGAAGAAAAATCCTTCTTTGATGGAATTGATCTGAACAGAGCTGAGGGTATTGTGATGTTATCTGGAACCTGGTCACTTTCAGAATCAGATGAGCTTTGATTTGATCTTTGTTCTGGAAGGGATTCCTCCATGGGAGCAGTTGTTTTGGATTCTAATGCTTTGAAGTAGTTATTTACTGAATGAGTAGTCGCTTTCAGATGCTTAGTGGTTTTGCCAGATTTGCTGATTTTTTTTGGAGACATAGCTAGAATATTTAGCGTGGTATAGTCTAGCTGCGGGCACTGTAGCTTTAAAAGATGTTAGATATAACTGTTATGGTACAAGGGAATCCTTTATTCTTAGCTATTGTGTGCAGCAGATGAAGGCAATAGAGATAACAGCTACGGTTACATAAGGCTGAGAGTAATACTCCTATTCAACAGAGATTAGTGGTACAAGCTTATATTCACATAGATGTTTGAATAGGGAGTATGTGGCAAACAGTCCCAAGTTCCCTTGCGATTGCACATATAATGCGGTATTTGTAGTGTTCCTACTATTTACCTTTATTGTGGACTTTCTGCTTAAGCTTCTTAGCTACTGGTTTTAGATATCCCCTTTTTAGAGGGTGCTTTACTGGATTTTCCTTTTCGCTCTTTAATGTATTTGTGCTGTTGCGGGAAGGTCGCATCTAAACTTGTTGTTGAAAGTGCGCAACAAACTCTAGCGCAGGATGCGGCCTGTTACGGAACTGCTGTTGCTCTGTATAAGCCTCCGGTTGTAAAAGGGTAGGTGTTGTGTGTGTTCAGTGATCTTACCGGAGCTGTCCTTATATGAAGCCTCACATTCTTGTTGTCTTAGGCAGCTAGAGCTGTGCGGTTATCTTCCGATGAGGCCCGTTACACATTGGGCCTGTGTGTGCTTGGAGCGTCGGCTATGCAGGTTAAACCTTTGTGGTGGGCAAAGTAAGGGCTACAAATCAAAGTCCAAGATAAGCGGGACACATCTTAAGGGTTTATAGCCCAGTAGTGCAAGGTGGCTATCGCCAATTACGTTCTCACTTAGCAAGGGACCAGGAGCTCAGTCACACAGCAGCCATCTCCTAGGCTGGCTAGCTCCGCCCTCGGTGGGGTTTTTTTTACAGGCAAAAGAGCTGATTTCTTTGGGGCGTGCCCCGCAAAAAGCCCTTTTAAGGGCTGGTAAGGTAATAGAGCTGTTAACTTTTTAAATTTAGATTAAGGTAGGGAATTTTTTTTTATTTTGGGGGGCTTTGTTATTTTATTAGGGGGCTTAGAGTAGGTGTAATTTTTTGGTAATTTAGTTTAGTTTATTTAATTGTATGTAATTGTAGTTAATTTATTTAATTAATTTATTGATAGTGTAGTGTTAGGTTTAATTGTAACTTAGGTTAGGATTTATTTTACAGGTAATTTTGTAATTATTTACTATTTAAGAGCTACCTAGTTAAAATAACTATTTAATAGCTATTGCACCTAGTTAAAATAAATACAAAGTTGCCTGTAAAATAAATATAAATCCTAAAATAGCTACAATATAATTATTTGCTATATTGTAGCTATATTAAGGTTTATTTTACAGGTAAGTATTTAGCTTTAAATAGGAATACTTTATTTAATAAGAGTTAATTTATTTTGTTAGAATAAAATTATATTTAACTTAGGGGGTGTTAGGGTTAGACTTAGCTTTAGGGGTTAATACATTTATTATAGTAGCGGCGAGGTCCGGTCGGCAGATTAGGGGTTAATACTTGAAGTTAGGTGCTGGCGATGTTATCGAGGGCAGATTAGGGGTTAATACTATTTATTATAGGGTTTGCGAGGCGGGAGTGCGGCGGTCTAGGGGTTAATAACTTTATTAGAGTGGTGACGAGGTCCGGTCGGCAGATTAGGGGTTAATAAGTGTAGGTAAGATAGCGGCGACGTTGGGGGGGCGCAGATTAGGGGTTAATAAATATTATGTAGGTGTCGGCGATGTTGGGGGCAGCAGATTAGGGGTACATAGGTATAATGTAGGTTGCGGCGGTGTCCGAAGCGGCAGATTAGGGGTTAATAGTGTAATGCAGGGGTCAGCGATAGCGGGGGAGGCAGATTAGGGGTAAATAAGTGTAAGGTTAGGGGTGTTTAGACTTGGGGTTCATGTTAGGTGCAGACTTAGAAACTGTTTCCCCATAGGAAACAATGGGGCTTCGTTAGGAGCTTAACGCTGTTTTTTTGCAGGTGTTGTACAAGCACGTTTTGCCAGCTAGCCGCTACCGTAAGCAACGCTGGTATTGAGAGTTGAAGTGGCGGTAAATATGCCTTTATGCTCCCTTTTTGGAGCCTAACGCAGCCCTTCAGAGAACTCTAAATACCAGCGTTGTCTTAAGGGTGTGCTGGAAAAAAAGCAGTGTTAGCTACGCGGGTCTTTACCGACAAAACTCTAAATCTAGCCGATTTTCTTTGATAACATTATATGCTCTTAAACCCTTTAACACTTACAAATTATAGACAAAAACGTATTTGCATTGTAGCATTGAGATATTAAAAAGCTCTTACATGTAAAGACTTAGCCACAGTACACTTACAAAGCAAATGTTGTAGCACAGTCGGAGCTGTGGAGTAAGGACATTCAGATTTTGCTGAAGAAAATTAGTCTGTTGCTGAAGGCGCTAGGGGCCATACTTAACACATTCAGATAAGGGTGGTCAGCTTCCTGCATGTATTTTTATGTTTGCACCTAAACTTTTATTAAAGTACTGTGTGCTAGGTAGCTCTCCTGTTATGCCCTATTGTTAGCAATGACGTCTGACCTTGCTTTTGTCTCAAAGACTGAATGGAAGGTATTAAAAGGCCATTTTGGACTCCCATTCAGTGCTGGGTTATTTTCGTATGGAGACCAATGTTTCCCTGATAATAGCCTGTTATCCTGCTCTTGACCTTGACAAGGTTCCTGTATTACATTAATGGTTTGATCCTTCTACTGGGATATATTACCTTAAGAATGATTCAATGGCTTATGAACTTTGGAATTGTGTCCTCACATGTGCCTGTCTTATCCTTCTGCTTTGATACCTGGTTCTGAATTGTCCTTCTGGCTTTGACACCTATGGACTATTCTACAGTTTACCAGATGATGGTTTGCTGCTCAGTCTCTTTGTTACTGGTGTTGACTAACAAATAAGGTAATGTGCCTATTGCCTTATACTACGATTGCCTTATTTATTCCTTTTCTTGAGTGATACAGCTTATTAATCTGCTGTTTTATATAGTATATTTTTTTTCTTACATAGTAGAACCTAACTGAATAAAGATTGTTATATTGAAAAGCAGAAGAAAATAACAAGTGGGTCTTAAGGGACAGTACCCCTGGTCATTACCATGTTTGGTATGGGCATTACCATATTGCTCATGACATTCTGTTTGTGCAGTCTGTGTCTTGTAACTATTCATCTCTCATTTGTATCATTAGTTGCTGTGTACAAGGTTTCAAATGCTTATTGGTGTACATTCCATGTCAATGTTTTCACAAAATGTTGTACTATTACGGCACTAATTAGGATAACATCATGGTCCCTTCCAGTACCTGTGAATTGGTCCCATATTCGGTGTGTTTGTCTGTAGTGATAAGTTGTTGCTGAACATAGCCTAATTACATGACTTTCCTGTCTTCTGATTCTGTCTTATCCTACCTGACCAATGCCAAACCCCTCCTTGCCAGACCTTTCTCTTTCTGTTGCTTTAGAGTGGTTTACATTTGCCAAATCCCTACTTGAACTGACCTTGCTGTTGTCTTGTCCTTTTGCCAATATCTATTCAAACTGATTTGCTATGCATGACAAACATAATTAACAGTATTATTCGATTGTCCTTACGGTTACACTGTACCTAGTACTACACCATAATATGTATTGTTTTTAAAAATAGATAATCCCTTTATTACACATTCCTCAGTTTTGCATAACCAACACAGTTATATTTATACCCTTTTTACATCTGTGATTATCTAGTATCTACGCCTCTGCAAACTGACCCTTATTTCAGTTCTTTTGGAAGACTTGCATTTTAGCCAATCAGTGTTGGCTCCTAGAAACTCCATGTGCGTGAGCACAGTGTTATCTATATCTAACACATGAACTAACACCTGTCAAAAAGCCCTGAGATGAGAGGCAGCCTTCAAGGACTTAGACATTAACATATAAACATTCTAGGTTTAGCTTTCAACTTAGAATACCAAGAGAACAAAGCAAAATTGGTGATAGATGTAAATTTGAAAATTGTTTAAAATGACATGCTGTATCTGAATAATGGAAGTTTTTTTTGGTCTAGACTATTCCTTTAAGTCCTTCAATCATGAGCTCCACATCTGGGAATCCCCTCTAACGTGTACTGGCAAGGAATATTAAGAGGGACCATTTTAAAAGTTGTAGAAGTTAGCTTACCAATCTCTAAGAACAAGTATGTGTATGAACTATATTCCAACAAAAGTATCTTTGAAAGTTTATTCATCAACATCCTACTCTGGGTCTGGTAAACGGATTACATTTCCAGCAAGTTTTTATCGTGTAAAGATTATTTCCTTTTGAGCAATCTGGGGATCTAGTTAACTTGTATTGGGTTAGACCACTATCAAAATTGTTCGCAACAGATATGTCTTGTTTCTTCAGCAGAGGACATGCTTGAGTAGAAAGGACAGTCAGATTTCTATATTTGTTTAGATCACCCTGTTTACACTGACATAAAATGTAGCTTAAATGATCAAAGGGGAAAATTTATCATGTTTATTAATGTAACAGTTGTACATGTGATGATGTGGATGAATTGATTAGTATAGTTATAAGAATTCTTCACACACATTGTGGTTATGAATATGAACTGCCTGCTCACAATTTCTTGGTTTATTGAGCTCAGAAATATATATTTCTCAACTGTGACAACACACAAAAAAAGAGAGCTCAAAATATTCAATACATATTCACAGACAAACTAAGTACATGTTTGCTATCTATGACATCTCCTTCAAGGGGAGTTTTTTAATGCAAGGTTAAATATGTTGCTTTATGTTCTGTCTATAGAATATTTTATATAGCTGTAGTAGACCCCCCCTGCTATGTAGAATAAGAAATGTTGTATGAGCACCTGCTTTAGTTAGTCTCTATTTTAAAGTTATCAAATATGTCATAAAATCCACACCTGGGAATCCCCTCTAATGTGTCCTGACATGAAATATCATACTCAGGAGGAACCATATTTAACGGTGAATGATATTAGATTACCAATTTTAATGACAAGTATAAAAGATAGGTATAATTTAGGATCAACACCTTAAAATACTTGGGAGCATTACAACTTTATTTTTACAAATTCTGATTTGCCATTTTATAATATTTTATATGTGAGGTAAAAAAAGAACATTGAAATGATATCCCAATAACTGTGAAGCACATGAAAGTGATGCAGCATAGCTGTCAAAAGCTGACTAGAAAGTATCAACCTTAACATCTCTATGTAAAAAAATAAAGATATTTACCTCCAAATTTTCTGGGTATTTATTGTAAAGGGACTCTAAGCCGCCAATCAGGACACTTGTCCCAAGACTTGTAAGGGAGTATGCATCTGGCATGTGCAGGCACAGTCATGTTATTTCCCTATTCAGTTTAACCCTACCGGGTTTTTTTGTACCACCTTGCATCGCCAGGGTCCAATGGGCCCTGTACTATAGTTTGGTACATATAATGAATAAATGTTGCAACAAGTTTTAGTATAATTATTTTATTGTGAAACAGGGTAATTATGAATTTTGATTATAATTTTAGCTAGTAAAATATTGAATAACCTTTAAATACTAAGAAATGCTTACTCTTTTGGTGATAATAGTGTATTCTCCATATTTTGAGCACTGTGAAGAGTATTTCGTCTTATATTATTTTGCACATAAATTCACAGATAACGATAAAAATGATAAAGAAATTGTCAATTGAGAGAAATGACATTTTAGTAGGTATAGGGCATAGGTAGTTAGAAAAGTTATGCTAATATGATGAAAACTGTCAGAAACCTTTCCCTGTTTCCTTAGCCCAGCCCAATATACCTTTAAATCTCACATGCACCTTAACACAGGTGCTTAGTATTTTGTGATTGCTGTTCACACACGCTCTCAGTGCTGAGCTCTGCGTCATATTTCTGCTACTACTATTTGTTATATTTCACCATTATTCCTTCTGGAGAATTGGAATGCATTTGCCTAAAGACTGGACTTTTATCTCTTCAATGATTGTTTATCCGCTTGCTGTTTAAAGTCTCTCTTATCTGGATTGTAGCTACGATCCTGATTACTCACCACTTCACTCACCACTTTTTCCTCATTTTGCTCCTGAGACTTGCTACTCATCCACTTATCTACCATTATACAGAAAGCTGTAGCCTGCAGTTTAGGAAAGTATTTGATCTTTGCCGCAAAACTTTGTTCCGACCACAGACTTAGGCTCCGCCTCCAACGAAACATCATCGCTACAGTTTGTATATCGATTCAACTACTGCTTGCAGGCCTTGCTTTCTTCTCAAATGTATTCAGCCTCTATCATTATGCACTGCTGGTTGTCTCTCAGACTTATAACCGCAAGTATACTTCGCTAAGAATATCAAGTATTTTGAATAGTCTGAAATTCTGTGAGTCATTATACTGTTCAACATATTTTACCTATCTGTCTCTAAAAGTGAACCACTTTTCTTTGCTGACCTTTTACAAGAGACTTGCCATTTTCAATATTACAGACATGATAAGTTTATAGTCTGTTACAACTTTGCCTACTCCATCTGCAAAGCCAAATCCGTATTAATTCACTTTCTGTTGTTTGTTGCTACTTTTACTATAGTAGTTGCTACTTCATAAGTGATACAAATCCATTATTTTTTATACATATTCTAAAGTTCTGCAGTTGTGATCTAATACCTAGAAACAGAAATATTTGATACTGTTTGAATTCTGACAAAAACATTTCACTGTCCACAGTTCAAAAACACCACTTTCAGGCATTCTTGACATACATTTTATTTGCACACACAACACACTGTTCGAGTTTTTTTGTTTTTGCTGTTAGGGCAACGTGCTTTCTTTCTTGGTGGTTCTTCAGAGGTAGAAGTTTGAGGAACGTTAGGCCCCTCAGACACTCCAGCCAGTGCTTTCCCAAGATGTGTAAGGAAAACCTTCCTTTTGTGAGATTTACTTGCATTCCAGTCTGGTTTAGCGACATCCAGATAATGTAGATGTTGGATGTTGATAGCACTAACATCCAACATGTTATAAAACATAACCATTGGCCATCTTCTGGTCATTCGTTTAGTACTGTAAGTACGAACCATCTGATCCAACGTATCAACGCTTCCTTTTGTCTCATTGTATGACTGAATCATCTCTGTTTTTTTTGTCTTCTTGTTTTTGAACAGTAGGTTGGGAATGCATAGAGCTCAAGAGGGTAACAACTTTGTTGTTCTTGGCACAGTATAGAAACCAAACAGAGTAGAGTAGACATTTTGTTTTTTTTTGTGGTCACGAATTCTTGGGGCAGTTCTTTTTTGTTTTTACAAATTGTTCCAACAACTGTGATTTTCTTTTCCAGTACTTTTTTTTAGCTAACTGCAGGCTCATGAAGAAGTTATCACAAGTGATGTTTCTTTCAGAATGTAATATTCCTTGAGCCAAATCCATTACCACTTGCTCCCCCTGATTCACTTCCCTTCCTTGGTCTTGACATTTCCCGATGTACACCTGCATATTGTATGCATAGGAGGTTCTGCTGTCGCATATTGCCCATATATTTATGCCATATTTCCCTGGCTTTGATGGAATATATTGTTTGAAAGGGCAACAACCACGAAAAGTTACTAGTTGTTCATCAACTGTCATCGAAGCATTCTCGAATGGGCTGCAACTTATCAGTAGAACAGTTTTGTCATCTAGCAGCAGCATTTTGCTCAAAAGTAAATAATCTTTACATGATAAAAACTTGCTGGAAATGTAATCCATTTACCAGACCCAGAGTAGGATGTTGATGAATAAACTTTCAAAGATACTTTTGTTGGAATATAGTTCATACACATACTTGTTCTTAGAGATTGGTAAGCTAACTTCTACAACTTTTAAAATGGTCCCTCTTAATATTCCTTGCCAGTACACGTTAGAGGGGATTTCCAGATGTGGAGCTCATGATTGAAGAACTTAAAGGAATAGTCTAGACCAAAAAAAACTTCCATTATTCAGATACAGCATGTAATTTTAAACAATTTTCAAATTTACATCTATCACCAACTCGGGAAATGTTCTGAAAGCGAGTTCTGCTCATTGATTTGTTGAATATTGGGTGACCATGTTTGCTGCTCCATAAATGAGACACTTCTTCATTCTTACCCTTGTAGATGCCGATCAAAATGAGTACACTAATGAACTTGTACAATTCTTCTGTAGTTCAATAAGACCATAGAGCTCCATATACAGCCGAACCTTCTTTATTGGTCCATTTACAGATGGTTTCAACAAAGGGTTTCTGGAAAAAAAGCACAAATGATGATTCAATTGTGTCTGTCTGTCTTTTTGCAAAACGGCTGGTACCTGGTGTTTCTCGAATGATGTTCACTTGCCTCGTTCTGCCTTGTTAGATTGATTATAGGCACAGAATTCCATTTTTCATTCTGATCTTTTGAATAGTAAATAGTTCTATTCGCCGATGAAGACGGCAAATCGGTTTGGGTGGTAGGTGCTGTGACGGTGCTGTCATCAGAATACAAGTTGTCTTCTACAAGGATGTCATCTATTTCGTTTTCGTCATCGGATGGCTCATAAACCTGATGCATTTTGATCTTCTTCAAAAACTGAGTTCAACAAACTAAGTATTCCTTCATTACTGAGAAGTTTACGAGCCATGATGAAACTACACCACCAAGTCAGGAAAGCATAGCAAATCTTCACAAGCTAAGAAAGCAAGTCCTAACAGGCAGAAACATGTCCTAACTTGGAGACTGAAAATGGCTCACAGAGTGCAGTACAGTAATCATGTGACTTGATGAGTTATAACAAAGAAACCATTGAAGAGCAACATGGGTCCGATGGACTTTGCCAGTGTACGATGCTATAATTTGAATTTACAGGAAAAGTGTAACTACAAAAAAATCATGCTTTCAGATTTATAACTGTCTCATTATTATTTGATAAGAACTTATGACTTTTTACTGCTAATTATAATTATTATAATAAATTCCATAAAAAAAAAAAAGAACACAAACTACCTACAGGGTCCACTGGACCATGCTGGTAGACCGAGTGTTAAGAAAGTTTACTATGAAATCTCATGAGATAACAGTAAAGCAATGCATACTGCAGATTGGCTATTTTTGTTGTGCTGATGCTGATTGGCTATTGTTGTTGTGCTGATGCTGATTGGCTATTGCTGTTGTGCTGATGCTGATTGGCTATTGCTGTTGTGCTGATGCTGATTGGCTATTGTTGTTGTGCTGATGCTGATTGGCTATTGTTGTTGTGCTGATGCTGATTGGCTATTGTTGTTGTGCTGATGCTGATTGGCTATTGTTTTTTAAACTTGCCACTAGACAATAGCTGAAGCATAAATGTTACCAGAGCACTTTGATAAACTGAAGAAATTGTGATGTTCAGGTGATATTTTCATGTCAGCTTTTTACAGTTATACTGCATCCCTTTCAATTGATTTAGCATAGGAGTATTATGCCCCTTTAACAAAATGTACAAACTTAATGAATATTAAGTTTCATCAGTAAAGCTGTTCTTATATCCAGCTTCTGATAGAGGTGTGAGATGCGTGTCAGGGCATATGACAAGGTGATATGCAGTAGCTTCCCAGATGCTCTGTTTTCTAATAATGCTTAAAGGGATATGGAGAGCAGAATTACATTTTCATTATTCATATAGAACTTAGAATTAAAAAAACATGAATCTTTCCAATTTACTTTTATTGTAAAATGTACTTCATTCTCTTAAACTTGACTCCTTTCCTCAAAAGCATACTGAGGTAGGCTCAAAAGCGTGCACGTGCCTTCAGCACATTGTTACAAACAGTTTTGCAAACACACCTGCAATACAGCGCACAAGACACATTAGGAAAGTCAATAATAAACTTGCATAAATCTGATAGAGCATGTCATTTTAAGATATTTTTAAATTCACTTCTATTCTGAAATGTACTTTGTTCTCTTGGCATCAGTTGTTGAAACATATGTACATATCCTACATTACTGGGAACTAGCTGGAGATTGGTGCCTGCACACATTTGTCTCTTGTGATTGGCTCACTAGGTGTGTTCAACTAGCTCTCAGTAGTGTACTACTGCTCCTTCAGCAAATGATACCAAGAGAATAAAGAAAATGTTATAATAGAAGGAAGTTAAAAAGTTGTTTAAAATTGTTTGCTCTACCTGACTCCTGATAGAAAAATATGGGGTTACATGTCCCTTTAATGCTCCTGAGTCTACCTCCGTTTGATTTTATGGAAAGGTGATAGGTGTTAGCAAAGGATACCAAAAAACAAAGAACTAAATTTGACAATAAAAGTAAATTTGAAAGTTGTTCTTTTTTTAATTTTATTTTTTTAATTTAATTCTGTACCTGAATCGGGATACTTTCAATGCGACTTCCATGACCCTTATAGTTCGTGGCAAAGTAACTAATCAGCATTACACAAGGAATTCCATTTGAAAGAGCACTGAATATGATACAAAATACACTAACACTCCTGGAACTACAATGTAGCAAGGTAAGACAATAATTTACAAATTATATTTTAAAAGTTAATAGATATTAAAGGGACATGAAACCCCATTTTTCTTTTCATGACTCAGATAGTACATAAAATTATAAACAACTTTCCAATTTACTCATACTATCCTTTGTTGAAGGAGCAGCAATGTACTACTGGGTGCTAGCTGAACACATTAGGTGAGCCAATGACAAGAGGCATATGTACAGCCACCAATCGGAACATTGCTGCTCCTGTGGTTACCAATGTATGTTTTTTAATAAAGAATACGAAGAGAATTAAGCAAATTAGATCATACAAGTAAACTGCAAAGTTACTCTATCGGAATCTTGAACATTTAGTTTGACTGTACTATCCCTTAAGGTCTCTAACCCATCAATAATTTGACGTTCCATACTAATGATATAGAACTGTCACTTTCTAACAGCTGTTCATTAGCCTCTCTAAAATGAAACAGCTATATGGTGAAAGAAGCAGCAAATTAAGACATAAGTTGCTGAGGAAGTAAAATGCTTTTTTGAAGAAGAAAAGTTACACAACATTTTGAAATGTGAAACTGCTTTATGCCAGGCAATATTTCTGTTTTTATCTCAGTCCAGTTAAGATTTTAAATTATTTTTCAATGCCCTTTATCAACTTGCCATTCAGTCCTAAGAAAAGCTCACTAATGTCATTGGAGGTGCATTTATCTCTACAAAACATGCTGTAAAATCTTTGCACAGACTTTAGCAATTAAAGGGATGTGATACAAAAATCACTGAATGATCTGGCCTCAGTATATTGTTTTTAAAGTTATATTACACTTTTGAATATAAGAATTTTTACAACACTTCTAATAAAAGCTATCACTGCTTTAAATGAGAGTCTTTACTGTACATGTGAAGCGTATCTAAATATGTTGCACAGTGTGTCTGCTCAGAAAGCTGGCAGTGCTGTGTATTGTGCTTGTAATGACTCGATACACATGGTACAAGTTATTGCTACCTTTCTGAGCAGACACCTTTTTAAAATGCTGGTTCATTAAGCATATTAACATGCACAGTAAAAGTGCACACTAAAAACAGTGATTTATTTTCCAGGAAACTGTTTTTCTAAAGCAAGTACATTGCAAAAATGCTTCTATTCAAAGGTGACATGCATTGATGTGCATTTTAATCTAGCTTGGATGCCCCTTTAAATTATTTGCAATATCTTGATATTAAAAAAATATTTTCTGTATATTGGCACTTTTTCCATGTTCCTGAATTCAATGTC
Organism: Bombina bombina; assembly: GCF_027579735.1. Taxonomy (NCBI): domain Eukaryota; kingdom Metazoa; phylum Chordata; class Amphibia; order Anura; family Bombinatoridae; genus Bombina; species Bombina bombina. Next base: position 1,020,438,753 of record NC_069504.1, read on the forward strand.
AAAGCATACAGCGAAGATTAATAGCACAAATGCAACATGAATACGCTTGAGAGACAAAGCAAATGTCTGCACTTTACATACAGCACAGTCACCTGATCTTTTATATTCTTAGGTATGCACCAAGTGCTTGAAAAATAGAGTTTTAGGAACATAAAGCATTATTATTATTTTTTTTTCAAATTACATAACTATTAACAAAACAATCCATTAAAAAAAAAAATCTTTAGTTACTTGGGTTTAGATTATTTATTAGAGCCCTTTCGAATGTGGATAAGATTTTTTTTTGTAAGCAATAGCTTATAATTTATTCATTTAAACAAATGATTTCCCAAACCATGTTATTCACATATTATTTTATAGTTATTTTTAAGCATAATAATTAGGTAATTCTTAGACCTCCTACAAAAGAAGACATATGGGGAATGTAGTTATCATACTTTACACTCATGTAACAAAAGCACCTCCTTCTGGCAAAATAACAGATGTTATACAGAGAATGAACTGTGTTTACAAACACAAGGCAGTTGGATTTAAAGATTCCTTTTTCCCTTACAAATTAATCGGAATTCAACCCCTCTCCCACCTAAGTTCTTGAATGCAATGACATATTAGATATTACACACAGACTTAATAAACAAATAAATAAGATTTAATGCAGATGGTCTTTCCACTGAATTTAATGGCTTTAAAATATATATCTCAAAAACGGAATTACTAATTTGGATAAGTCTTTTGTTAAATTAAATTACCCTTCATTTGGCAAGTAAAAGAAGTACACAAATATATTTCCCAGAGTAAAAATTGCATTTTTTTGTTCCTCTTAGACTCCTTCAGAACTATTATTAGACAGATTATCTAGGGGAAATTTCTGATGGGGGATTTTTAATTAATACTGAAAGTAAGCAGCATTCAACTCTGAAACATGAATCTTGTCATTTATGGTAAAAACTGTATGCATGTCTAATGCAAGTAGAATATAAGAAAATATCCACAGGAAAACATAATATTTTTCTAAACATATTTTTCTTAACATTGGCATGCTATGATCTTCTGCAGATTATGTCACATAGCGCTTAGTCAAAGATTTCAGCTGATAGGACAATTCCACCCTTTCAGAGCTGAATCATTTCTTATATGTAATTAGAGAATTTATGTTAGACAGAATGAGTTTTACCTCCAATGGAACTAATTTTTAATGCACATAAAACTGCATGTAAGTAGGGCATCTCTTATGTCACAAGTTATATAAGTGATAAGAGATACATCTAGCAGGTATGTACAATTCATTTTTTTAATTTTTTTTTTTTTTTGTGTGGGGGGGGGGGGGAATTAGCCATATATTTTACATTTTAATTTGACTTGTTCTTTAAAGGGACAGTCTACTACATATTATTATTATTATTGTTTAAAAAGATAGATAATCCCTTTATTACCCATCCCCCAGTTTTGCATAACCAACACTGTTCTATTAATATACTTTCTATCTCAATGATTACCTAGTATCTAAGCCTCTGCTGACTGCCCCCTATTGCAACGCTTTTGACAGACTTGAATTTTAGCCAATTACTGCTGACTCCTAGGTAACTCCACAGAAGTGAGCACACTGCTATCTATATGACACACATTAACTAGCGTTGTCTAGCTGTGAATAACTATCAAAATGCACTGAGATAAGATACGGCGTTGAAGGGCTTGAAATTAGCATATGAGCCTACCTAGGTTTAGTCTCAACAAAGAAAACCAAGAGAACGCAAATTTGATGATAAAAGTAAATTGGAAAGTTGTTTAAAATTGCATGCCCTGTCTGACTCATGAAAGTTTAATTTTGACTAGAATGTCCCTTTAAGATGCTTTAAATTGAATTGTTTTCCTCTTAAAGGGACATTCTTATTCAAAAAAATAACCTGCAATAACTCATTAGAGCATGCAATTTTTGCATTACTGATCCTAGCTTACAATAACTTAAACACTGCAATGTTAAACACATGAGGAAAGTCTTGTTCAAGAGCTACAAACATTGAATCAGGATTGTCAGTAGTACATAGTCGCTGACAAGTGGCACTATCTGTGCGAGTTGGACACATAACTAGAAGAACTAATGCAAAAAAGTACATGCTTTAATGAATTGGAATATGTACCTTTTGCATCTGAATGTCACTTTAAGAAAATCCAATCAATTTCTTTAAAGGGATATAAAGGTTAAAAATTAAATGTGCATGGATGCATTTCAATTTGAAATAGAAGCATTTTTGCAATATACTTCCATTAGCAAAAATGTTTCTAGTAAAATGTAATACGGTTTTTCAGCGGCATACGCACATATGCTGTGAGGTCCTGTGCACCAGTATTCAAACACCATGCCTGCTGTTAGTGGTGTGTACTGCTTATGAAGACATAATTTGTGTTATAGAAGTCCTTGCTGGCTCTCTGAGAAGGTGTGGTGTTTAAATACTAGTGCACGCCTCTCACAGGATATGTGTGTATGCCACTGAAAAAACTTAAATAATGCCTACCTGATCATTTTCTTTTCTTCTGATGGGAAGAGTCCACAGCTGCATTCATTACTTTTGGGAATTCAGAACCTGGACACCAGGAGGAGGCAAAGACACCCCAGCCAGAGGCTTAAATTACTCCCCCACTTCCCTCATCCCCCAGTCATTCTGCCAAGGGAACAAGGAACAGTAGGAGAAATATCAGGGTGAAAAAGGTGCCAGAAGAAGAAACTAAATCACAGCCGCCACAACGATAAATGCGGGCGGGGAGCTGTGGACTCTTCCCATCAGAAGAAAAGAAAATAATCAGGTAAGCATAATTTAAGTTTTTCTTCTTAAATGGGAAGAGTCCACAGCTGCATTCATTACTTTTGGGAAAACAATACCCAAGCTATAGAGGACACTGAATGCAAACATAGGGCGGGTACAGAAGGCGGCTCCTTCGAAGGGCACCACAGCCTGAAATGACCCATAAAAAATAAACTGCCCATCAGTTAAACAACTGGCATGCCGTGCTGGAGACCACTCAAAATCCTTAGATTCCACTGAGCCCCATGCCTCTGAGGAGCCAAGTCCTGCAAGGCTCCTAAATTGCACAAACTTTTCCAAAGGAAAGGCACCTCCACCTACCCCTGAAGGGGAGAACGGAGTATCCAAATGGAGAACCAAAGGACCAACGGAATAGGACCCAAGACATGTGAAACAAAGTTGGTTACAGGACAACCACCCAAGGAAAAGAACTCTCTAAGAAGTCCCTCTCCCAAGAGACACTCCCAACCTAAGAGAGAGCAATCGCGAGGAAGAACAAGAATCCAACCTCAGATCCTCTGACACAGCACCATATAACTAATAGTGCTCCAAGGAAGCCACAAGCTCCCCACTGAACCCTAGTCTAGCAGACACAACCGCTAAAACTAGCCACATATAGGTAGGAAAACCATATCAGGACCGAAGGAAAACCTGGAGCCCACTAACGGGATCGAAAATTAACTGTCCCAAGGAAAAAGAGCTCACTGTGAAACACATAACACAACTGACAGAAATCGTGAGTTCCAGCTCCAGGGCAGCAAAGCTCACCCTAAGTCCTCAAGGGACCCCATCCCACAGAGAGTGCCGAATTATCGAGGGAAACTCCCGCCAGGAAATCCAGCCCCAAAGACATCTAACACCAGCAGCAATGCAACCAGTGGAGAAAGGAACACCCGTGAACCCCCCCCCCCCGCCGGAGGATAGCAGGGTCAAGAGCAAGTACATGGTCAGATCAAAGAGAGCAAACAGATCTCCGACCTCCCTTCCAAGGAACGGATCGAAACCAAAAAAGGGGCTGGTAACATCAGCCTCAAGAAGAGTGGAGGTCCAAAGAGGAACTAACCCATTGGAGAACACTCTAACCATTACTAGCAACTGCCACAATATAAGGCTTGCGAGCACACATACCAAGTGCATGTAGATGCTGCTGGTTTCAAACTGCAAACCTTCCGCTTGCTAGACAGAAAAAGCTAAACATCAGGCTACTAAAGCTGGCTCTACGTGCTCAAATTCCTCTAAGAAGGAACACTCCTAAAAGGGGAGATAGGGCACAGACTAGTAACAGAGCCAGCCCCCCTGACATCCCACATGCAAGGAGGGAAGAAAAGAATCCTCGAGCGAGAAGATAAGGACCCACAGGGTCTCCATGGAACTGTATACTTCCAAATCCTCCTGAAACTGAAAAAACCAAGGGAACCACATCCCAAGCCATAAGGCAAGGTGAAGAGACCAAAGAATATGGTAAGACACTACCATTGAGTAAGAACCCAACGCTCAGTACCAGCTCAGTTGAGACAAACAACCTTGAGCCCACCCTAAATGCAAACGTTGTCCCTGGTGACAACCGTAGATCCACCTGAAAGGCAGCAAACTAACCCTCAGGCCGATACCATGAGAGATAAAACCAACCCTCCTAAGGGAAAAGCAGACGTGCTAAACCCTAAAGCTTGAATCTGAACCGCCTAGGACCGAGTGCAGCGACCCAGAACCCAAAAACTCAGACAAGAGACATGGCCCTAGGCCAAATCCCTCGAAAACCGGGACAGGCCGTATGTCCTGAGAAACCACCAAGTTGACTCATACGGAGAAGTGCATTCTAGGTAGAACATTCCACGACCCGTGGCCTTGAATATTGGATGCTCGCAAGAGACTCAAACCAATATCATAGAAGACATCTAGACAGGCCCCAGAGATGGCAAATCACACCCGTAGGTGGAGCAGAACCTTGGATCCTCCGCTTGCAACCACAGAAACCAAGAGCTCCTAGATGTTCTAGGTCAACACTCCAAGTTAAAGGACCCCGGAGTTTACCAGAGACAGGTCTTCATAAAATGTAGGCATACCCCAGTAGCAGGATTCAACACGCCTCCTTAACCATGTGGGCAACTAGGCAACCCACTAAGCTACACCGGCGAGCGTAACACGCCCCTTAGATGGAAAGTCACAGATCCTCACAGGATCAGCCTCCCAGAAAACCCTGTACCAGGAATAACATAGACAGTCCCAGAAATGCCGCTGAGAAGCGGACCAGAGGCGGTTACCAAGGAAAAACTCAACCCCTGCGTTCCAACTTATGAGAGCGTGCAAGAAACTTAAAAAAGGGGGAGACGGACATACCAGAACTCCCTGACTCAGATGACGACCACTCAAGAAGGGATAACCAGTCCCCGTAACCTCAAGGAGTACCTCCGACTAGGTCTCCAGAAAAACAGACACCCAGAAAATACCAAGATTGAAACAAAAATAGTTATCCAAACTGGTACCCCAACTGTCCCGCAGTCATCCCGACCTACAAAAACCCCTTGGGAATGGAGAACCTTGGAACCAAGGCCAAAAAAACCTCCAGGACCCACGAGGAGTTGTAGACGGATCCCCATATAAGGGACGACAGAGGACCTATACAATCCCTCCAACACTCCGATCATCGAGGACGAGGAGCAAGTTGACGTATAAGAAAATGAAACACCTCCTCAACACCCAACAGGATAACCGGCACCCAGGCAAAACGTGGGAGACATGAAGCCTAAGGAACAGCAGCTAGCGCACGACCAGTACCTGCCTGGTATAAGGAACACCTGAACGGTCCAAGAAAAATTGAAGCCCCAAAAGGATCAAGAACATAAACTATAATCATAGCTTGGTTCTGATATATAAAACGTGCAGTTCCCAAAGAAGTGCACACGTGAACACAAAATCACAAAATCAGTTCCAGAGAAGAAATTTTCCCAAATGGAAAATTATAGCAGACATGGGCTTCCTAAAACAAATCAAATATATCCTAACTGGATTTAAATAAAATGAAGGCAGCACCCGAAGGTGACTGCCCAAGGAAAATGGCACGCCAACCGGACCAGCCCATTAGAGGCCCCAACCTTCTAAGCTTAGAACTGGAACAGATACTTAAATAAAATAAAAATGGAGACATTAAGAGATTGTCTTCATCCCTACATGTCTAACCCAGCTTGCCGTCTGGCACAGCAGGCCGAGGATCCCTCGGCCCAGTAGTACTGGAATCCTACAGCACCGCCAAAACATGCCTTAGTAGGACACAAAGACATGCCAGTCTATAACGGATGGCAAAAAGTTCCCCCACCAGATCAATGGACGACCCCGGCCCCGAGGGTGGGGCCCCTGAAGCCTCAGAGGCCACAGCTTCCCCAGAAGGAAGCCTCAGGCGATCCCACGCCCGATGAACCCCAGTTAACAGGACACTGACAGTATCTTAAAAACACTTCACTAGGAAGATATAAATGCGCCAGCGCCATAGATATGGCCATGCGGAACCGTGCTATAACTTCTGGAGGAAACAAGCCACCTTCGGGAGGAGTAACGGCCCTAGGGACACCTGCTTGCGTAGCAAAGGAAGGTTCTGGGATATGCGCCTCTTGAGACATAGATTCCTCAGGGGCAGATGGCTCAGCGCACTCTAAATTCCCTGACTCAGGGGTAGAACGGCAGTCGGAACATTACTGATGGGCATGGATAACCCTGGACATTTCTTACTTTTCGCAAGACGTATACTCAGAATCGGAAATATCCAACTCCAAAAAATCAGAATCCTCCATAACTTGGAGATTGCAAATATGGACAAGCAATAACAGCACCTTACACCACCAATGGCTGGGGCACTAACCGCCTCCTGTGAACTAGACAACTAATGAACAGACTCTCTCCGTCGCCACTCGGTCAAGGTGCGGAAATGGAATACAACGTGACCACACCCGGTTACGAAGTGTAAGCCAAAAAAACCGGGCCAGTCCCTTGGACCGTGCAAACTGATGAAATAAGCCGTTATGTCCGAATACCCATGAGCCCAAGTATCACTACACAATAGCAGTCAAAATTCCATAGCAAACATGATTAAAGTCCCCCCTGTTCAATAACCCCCCTCAGGAGATATTAACCCTTGATCCCATAAGATGAAGGAATCCCGCTGGGACCCTGACTTCTTTCGTTTAACATTACATTCGCATATCGAAATAAAATGAAACAATCTTACCGGAATCTACGTCATGGAACATGAACACGGCCCTTCAAGTGGGACAGATAGTAGCCTCGCTTCTGACATGGACTTGAGTGAATAAAGGCAGGCAGCGAAACTCGTCAACGCTGATTGCCCAGGAGCTGTTAATATGAGTTGGGATGGTTTCGCAGAAAGGCTCTTCCTGCATCTCCGGACTCTAACTTTCACCCATGCTCTCACTGAGAGGCTGACAGGATTACTTAAAACTCCAGTCCCATTTCGAAGGGTACTACCCTCCATGAGAGACTATCTTCAATCTTCTGACACTTCTCTGCCAACCTCCTGAGACGAAAGGCAAAGAATGACTGGGGGATGAGGGAAGTGGGGCAGGTATTTAAGCCTTTGACTGGGGTGTCTTTGCCTCCTCCTGGGGGCCAGATTCTGAATTCCCAAAAGTAATGAATGCAGCTGTGGACTCTTCCCGTTTAAGAAGAAAAAAGTAATAACTTTTACTAGAAGCATTTTTGCTAATGGAAGTATATTGCACAAATGCTTATACTTCAAATTGAAATGCACCCAAGCACATTTTATTTCTGACCTTTATTTTCCTTTAATGTTAGTCAGATGCTAAACAAATCAATATACTGACATCAGAAAACAAAAACAGAAAGACTTTTGCAGGGATCTTAAGGGACATGAAATCATTTTTTTTTTTTAATTCTGAGCATACAATAAAAAAGTCCCAATATACTTCTATTATCAAATGTGTTTTGTTCTCATGGTAATTTTTGTTGAATAGATACCTAGGTAGGTAGCACTACATGCATTAAAAAGTGCTCTTGCAAACTACTGCAGACACGTGCATGCTCCTGAGCTTACCACCATGCTTTTCAACAAAGGATACCAAGATAAAGAAGATAATTTGATAACAGAAGTGAATTAGAATATTGCTTAAAACGTTATGCTCTATCTGAATCATGAAAGAAGATTTCTGGGTTTCATTTCCCTTTAGCCCCTTTGCTACCAGGAATTTCAGAGAAAAGCTTGCCCAGAATACCAGAGAATTTTTAGCATTTTTGCTCCATTTAAACAGAAATAGAGCCTTGTATTTTTTTATTTACCTATCAAAACTATATATATTTTAAGTAGAAAACCTAAGGTATTCACCTACACTAAGGTGACCAGATTTTAAAAATGAAATCCGGGGACATTTTTTTTTTTATTGGCAAAAGTGTGGCAGGGCCCCCCACCTACCTTCCTCCTTCGCCCCTCCTCTACCCTATTGCCCCTCCCATCTCCCTTGCCCCACCAACCTCATATGACTTTCCCCCACCATGTTTTTAATTGCCATATAAATAGACAATTTTTTCCTTAAATATTTTTAATAAGAACTAAATATTGAAAGTTAGCAAGCGCTTATGCAAAAAAAAATCCCACCTCCCTATATGCACTACAGTATGGAGCAGAAAGTAGCGAGGGGCAGACAAGGGGTTTAAATCAGGAGAGCGAGACAGAGGATGGGAAAGAGAGAGTGACACAGAGGAAGGGAAGGAGAGAGAGAGACACAGAGAAAGGGAGGGAGAGAGAGACAGTCAGAGGAAGGAAGTGAGAGAGACAGAGGAGGAAGGGAGGGAGAGACAAGGGAGGGAGAGACAGAGGAAGGGAGGGAGAGACAGAGAAAGGGTGGGCAGGAGAGACAGAGGGAGGAAAGGAGAGAGGGAGGGAGCAAGAGACAGAGGGAGGAAGGGAGGGAGGGCGAGAGAGACAGAGGGAGGAAGGGAGGGAGGGCGAGAGAGACAGAGGGAGGAAGGGAGGGAGGGCGAGAGAGACAGAGGGAGGAAGGGAGGGAGGGCGAGAGAGACAGAGGAAGGGAGGGAGAGAAAGACAGAGACAGACAGAGGAAGGGAGGGAGAGAGAGACAGAGGAAGGGAGGGAGAGAGACAGAGGGAGGAAGGGAGGGAGGGCGAGAGAGACAGAGGGAGGAAGGGAGGGAGGGCGAGAGAGACAGAGGAAGGGAGGGAGAGAAAGACAGAGACAGACAGAGGAAGGGAGGGAGAGAGAGACAGAGGAAGGGAGGGAGAGAGACAGAGGGAGGAAGGGAGGGAGGGCGAGAGAGACAGAGGGAGGAAGGGAGGGAGGGCGAGAGAGACAGAGGAAGGGAGGGAGAGAAAGACAGAGACAGACAGAGGAAGGGAGGGAGAGAGAGACAGAGGAAGGGAGGGAGAGAGACAGAGGAAGGGAGAGAGAGACAGACAGAGGAAGGAAGGGAGAGAGACAGAGGAGAAAGGGATAGAGACAGTGGAAGGGAGACAGAGGAAGGGAGGGAGAGACAAGGGAGGGAGAGACAGAGGAAGGGAGGTACAGACAGAGGAAGGGTGGGCAGGAGAGACAGAGGGAGATAGGGAGAGAGGGCGAGAGAGACAGAGGAAGGGAGAGAGAGAGACAGAGGAAGGGAGAGAGAGAGACAGAGGAAGGGAGAGAGAGAGACAGAGGAAGGGAGAGAGAAAGAGACAGATGAAGGGAGGGAGAGAGAGACAGAGACAAAGGAAGGGAGGGAGAGAGGGAGGGAGAGACAGAGGGAGGGAGAGACAGAGGAAGGGAGGGAGTGACAGGGAGGGAGAGAGAGAGAGAGAGGGAGGGAGGGAGGGAGGGAGAGACAGAGAGAGGGAGGGAGAGACAGAGGAAGGGAGGAAGAGACAGAGGAAGGGAGGGAGAGAGAGACAGAGGAAGGGAGGGATGGAGAGACAGAGGGAGAGAGAGACAGATGGAGGGAGGGAGGGAGAGACAGAAGGAGGGAGGGAGAGAGAGACAGAAGGAGGGAGGGAGAGACAAAAGGAGGGAGGGAGAGACAGAAGGAGAGAGTGAGGGAGAGACAGAAGGAGGGAGGGAGAGAGAGAGAGACAAAGGGAGGGAGGAAGAGACAGAGGGAGGGAGGGACAGAGGGAGAGAGAGACACAGAGGGAGGGGGAGAGAAATAGAGGGAGGGAGAAAGAGACAGAGAAGGAGGGAGAGACACAGAGGGAGGGAGGGAGGGAGGGAGAGACAGAGGGAGGGAGAGAGAGACAGAAGGAGGGAGTGAGAGTGAGACAGAAGGAGGGAGGGAGAGACAGGGAGGGAGGGAGAGACAGAGGGAGGGAGAGACAGAGGGAGGGAGAGACAGAGGGGAGGGAGGGAGAGACAGAGGGGAGGGAGGGAAAGGCAGAGGGGAGGGAGAGACAGAAGGAGGGAGGGAGAGACAGAAGGAGGGAGGGAGAGACAGAAGGAGGGAGGGAGAGAGAGAGACAAAGGGAGGGAGGGAGAGACAGAGGGAGGGAGGGAGAGACAGAGGGAGGGGGAGAGAAAGAGAGGGAGGGAGAAAGAGACAGAGAGGGAGGGAGAGACACAGAGGGAGGGAGGAAGGGACACAGAGGGAGGGAGAGACAGAGGGAGGGAGAGACAGAGGGAGGGAGAGAGAGACAGAGGGAGGGAGAGAGAGACAGAAGGAGGGAGGGAGAGACAGAAGGAGGGAGGGAGAGACAGAAGGAGGGAGGGAGAGACAGAGGGAGGGAGGGAGAGACAGAGGGAGGGAGAGACAAATGGGGAGAGGGAGAGACAGAGGGAGGGAGGGAGAGACAGAGGGGAGGGAGGGAGGGAAAGACAGAGGGGAGGAAGAGACAGAGGGAGAGAGAGAGACAGAGGGAGGGAGAGAGACAGAGACACAGAGGGAGGGGGAGAGAAAGAGACAGAGGGAGGGGGAGAGAAAGAGACAGAGGGAGGGAGGGAGGGAGGGAGGGAGAAAGAGACAGAGGAAGGGAGAAAGAGACAGAGGAAGGGAGAAAGAGACAGAGGAAGGAAGAAAGAGAAAGAGGAAGAAGAAAGAGACAGAGGAAGGAAGAAAGAGACAGAGGAAGGAAGAAAGAGACAGAGGAAGGGAGAAAGAGACAGAGGGAGGGAGAAAGAGACAGAGGGAGGGAGAGAGAGACACAGAGGGAGGGAGAGAGAGAGAGAGAGAAACAGAGGGAGGGAGAGACACAGAGGGAGGGAGAGAGAGACAGAAGGAGGGAGGGAGAGACAGAAGGAGGGAGGGAGAGACGGACAGAGGGAGAGAGGGAGGGAGAGACAAAGGGAGTGAGGGAGAGACAAAGGTATTGAGAGAGACAAAAAGGAGGGAGAGACAGAGTGAGGGAGGGACAGAGGGAAGGAGGTAGAGACAGAGTGAGGGAGGGACAGAGGGAAGGAGGTAGAGACAGAGGGAGGGAAAGAGAGACAGGGAGGGAGAGAGAGACACAGAGGGAGGGAGAGAGAGACACAGAGGGAGGGAGAGAGAGACACAGAGGGAGGGAGAGAGAGACACAGAGGGAGGGAGAGAGAGACACAGAGGGAGGGAGGGAGAGACACAGAGGGAGGGAGAGAGAGACACAGAGGGAGGGAGAGAGAGACACAGAGAGAGGGATGGAGGGAGAGACAGAGGGGGAAGGAGGGAGGGAGAGAGACAGAGGGAGGGAGAGAGAGACACAGAGAGAGGGATGGAAGGAGAGACAGACAGAGGGAGGGAGAGACAGAGGGAGGGAGGGAGACAGAGGGAGGGAGACAGAGGAAGGGAGGGAGAGAGACAGAGGGAGGGAGGGAGGGAGGGAGAGAAAGAGACAGAGGGAGGGAGAGACAGAAGGAGGGAGGGAGGGAGAGACAAAGGGAGGGAGGGAGGGATAGACAAAGGGTGGGAGGGAGAGACAGAGGGAGGGAGGGAAAGAAAGAGGGAGGTAGGGAGAGAAAGAGTAAGGGAGGGAGAGACAGAGGGAAGGAGGGAGATACAGATGGAGGGAGAGAGAGAGAGAGACAGATGGAGGTAGGGAGGGAGAGAAAGAGACAGAGGGAGGGAGGGAGGGAGAAAGAGAGAGAGAGAGAGAGAGAGAGAGAGAGAGAGAGAGGGAGAGAGAGAGAGGGGTGAGAGAGAGAGGGGGGGGAGAGAGAGAGAGGGGGGGGGAGAGAGAGGAGGAGAGAGAGAGGGGGAGAGAGAGACAGAGGAAGGGAGGGAGAGACAGAGATAGAGGGAGGGAGAGACAGAGATAGAGGGAGGGAGAGACAGAGATAGAGGGAGGGAGAGACAGAGGAAGGGAGGGAGAGAGAGAGGGGGAGAGAGACAGAGGAAGGGAGGGACAGAAAGAGATAGAGGGAGGGAGAGACAGAGGAAGGGAGGGAGAGAGAGACAGAGGAAGGGAGGGATGGAGAGACAGAGGGAGAGAGAGAGACAGAGGAAGGGAGGGATGGAGAGATGGAGGGATGGAGAGACAGAGACAGAGGGAGGGAGAGACAGAGGGAGGGAGAGACAGAGATAGAGGGAGGGAGAGACAGAGATAGAGGGAGGGAGAGACAGAGGAAGGGAGGGAGAGAGAGAGAGAGAGAGAGAGAGACAGAGGAAGGGAGGGAGAGAAAGAGATAGAGGGAGGGAGAGACAGAGGAAGGGAGGGAGAGAGAGACAGAGGAAGGGAAGGATGGAGACAGAGAGGGAGAGAGAGAGAGACAGAGGAAGGGAGGGATGGAGAGACAGAGGAAGGGAGAAAGAGACAGAGGAAGGGAGAAAGAGACAGAGGAAGGAAGAAAGAGAAAGAGGAAGGAAGAAAGAGAAAGAGGAAGGAAGAAAGAGACAGAGGAAGGAAGAAAGAGACAGAGGAAGGAAGAAAGAGACAGAGGAAGGAAGAAAGAGACAGAGGAAGGAAGAAAGAGACAGAGGAAGGGAGAAAGAGACCGAGGGAGGGAGAAAGAGACAGAGGGAGGGATAGAGATACACAGAGGGAGGGAGGGAGAGAGAGAGAGAGAGAGAGAGAGAGAGAGAGAGAGAGAGAGAGAGAGAGAGAGAGAGACAGAGGGAGGGAGAGACACAGAGGGAGGGAGAGAGAGACAGAAGGAGGGAGGGAGAGACAGAAGGAGGGAGAGAGAGAGAGACAGAGGGAGTGAGGGAGAGACAAAGGTATTGAGGGAGAGACAGAGTGAGGGAGGGACAGAGGGAAGGAGGTAGAGACAGAGTGAGGGAGGGACAGAGGGAAGGAGGTAGAGACAGAGGGAGGGAAAGAGAGACAGGGAGGGAGAGAGAGACACAGAGGGAGGGAGAGAGAGACACAGAGGGAGGGAGAAAGAGACACAGAGGGAGGGAGAGACACAGAGGGAGGGAGAGAGAGACACAGAGGGAGGGAGGGAGAGACACAGAGGGAGGGAGAGAGAGACACAGAGGGAGGGAGAGAGAGACACAGAGGGAGGGAGAGAGAGACACAGAGAGAGGGATGGAGGGAGAGACAGAGGGGGAAGGAGGGAGGGAGAGAGACAGAGGGAGGGAGAGAGAGACACAGAGAGAGGGATGGAAGGAGAGACAGACAGAGGGAGGGAGAGACAGAGGGAGGGAGAGAGACAGAGGGAGGGAGACAGAGGAAGTGAGGGAGAGAGACAGAGGGAGGGAGGGAGGGAGAGACAGAGGAAGGGAGGGAGAGAAAGAGACAGAGGGAGGGAGGGAGAGACAGAAGGAGGGAGGGAGGGAGAGACAAAGGGAGGGAGAGAGAGACAGAGGGAGAGAGGGAGGGAGAGACAGAGGGAGTGAGGGAGAGACAAAGGTATTGAGGGAGAGACAAAAGGAGGGAGAGACAGAGTGAGGGAGGGACAGAGGGAAGGAGGTAGAGACAGAGTGAGGGAGGGACAGAGGGAAGGAGGTAGAGACAGAGGGAGGGAAAGAGAGACAGGGAGGGAGAGACAGAGGAAGGGAGGGAGAGAAAGAGACAGAGGGAGGGAGGGAGAGACAGAAGGAGGGAGGGAGGGAGAGACAAAGGGAGGGAGAGAGAGACAGAGGGAGAGAGGGAGGGAGAGACAGAGGGAGTGAGGGAGAGACAAAGGTATTGAGGGAGAGACAAAAGGAGGGAGAGACAGAAGGAGGGAGGGAGAGAGGGACAGAGGGAGAGAGGGAGGGAGAGACAGAGGGAGTGAGGGAGAGACAATGGTATTGAGGGAGAGACAAAAGGAGGGAGAGACAGAGTGAGGGAGGGACAGAGGGAAGGAGGTAGAGACAGAGTGAGGGAGGGACAGAGGGAAGGAGGTAGAGACAGAGGGAGGGAAAGAGAGACAGGGAGGGAGAGAGAGACACAGAGGGAGGGAGAGAGAGACACAGAGGGAGGGAGAGAGAGACAGAGGGAGGGAGAGAGAGACACAGAGGGAGGGAGAGAGAGACACAGAGGGAGGGAGAGAGAGACACAGAGGGAGGGAGGGAGAGACACAGAGGGAGGGAGAGAGAGACACAGAGGGAGGGAGAGAGAGACACAGAGAGAGGGATGGAGGGAGAGACAGAGGGGGAAGGAGGGAGGGAGAGAGACAGAGGGAGGGAGAGAGAGACACAGAGAGAGGGATGGAAGGAGAGACAGACAGAGGGAGGGAGAGACAGAGGGAGGGAGGGAGAGAGACAGAGGGAGGGAGACAGAGGAAGGGAGGGAGAGAGACAGAGGGAGGGAGGGAGGGAGAGACAGAGGAAGGGAGAGACAGAGGGAAGGAGGGAGAGACAGAAGGAGGGAGGGAGAGACAAAGGGAGGGAGAGAGAGACAAAGGGAGGGAGGGAGGGATAGACAAAGGGTGGGAGGGAGAGACAGAGGGAGGGAGGGAAAGAAAGAGGGAGGTAGGGAGAGAAAGAGTAAGGGAGGGAGAGACAGAGGGAAGGAGGGAGATACAGATGGAGGGAGAGAGAGAGAGAGACAGATGGAGGTAGGGAGGGAGAGAAAGAGACAGAGGGAGGGAGGGAGAAAGAGAGAGAGAGAGAGAGAGAGAGAGAGAGAGGGGGGGGGGGGAGAGAGGGGTGAGAGAGAGAGGGGGAGAGAGAGAGAGAGGGGGGAGAGAGAGGGGGAGAGAGAGAGGGGGAGAGAGAGAGACAGAGGAAGGGAGGGAGAGAAAGAGATAGAGGGAGGGAGAGACAGAGATAGAGGGAGGGAGAGACAGAGGAGGGGAAGGAGAGAGAGACAGAGGAAGGGAGGGATGGAGAGACAGAGGGAGAGAGAGAGACAGAGGAAGGGAGGGAGGGAGAGACAGAGGGAGGGAGAGACAGAGACAGAGGGAGGGAGAGACAGAGATAGAGGGAGGGAGAGACAGAGATAGAGGGAGGGAGAGACAGAGGAAGGGAGGGAGAGAGAGAGAGAGAGAGAGAGAGAGAGAGAGAGGGGGGGAGAGAGAGAAGAGAGAGACAGAGGAAGGGAGGGAGATAAAGAGATAGAGGGAGGGAGAGACAGAGGAAGGGAGGGAGAGAGAGACAGAGGAAGGGAGGGATGGAGAGACAGAGGGAGAGAGAGACAGAGGAAGGGAGGGATGGAGAGACAGAGGGAGGGAGAGAGAGAGAGACAGATGGAGGGAGGGAGGGAGGGAGAGAGAGACAGAAGGATGGAGGGAGAGAGAGACAGAAGGAGAGAGTGAGGGACAGACAGAAGGAGAGAGTGAGGGAGAGACAGAAGGAGAGAGTGAGGGAGAGACAGAAGGAGGGAGGGAGAGACAGAAGGAGAGAGTGAGGGAGAGACAGAAGGAGGGAGAGATAGACAGAAGGACAGAAGAAGGGATAGATACACAGAAAGAGGGAGGGAGAGAGAGAGACAGGGAGGGAGAGAGAGACAGGAAGGGAGGGAGAGAGAGACAGGAAGAGAGGGAGAGAGAGACAGGAAGGGAGGGAGAGAGAGACAGGAAGGGAGGGAGAGAGAGACAGGAAGGGAGGGAGAGAGAGAGACAGAGGAAGGGAGGGAGAGAGAGACAGAGGAAGGGAGGGATGGAGAGACAGATGGGGGAGGGAGAGACAGATGGGGGAGGGAGAGAGAGACAGATGGGGGAGGGAGAGACAGATGGGGGAGGGAGAGAGAGACAGAAGGAGGGAGGGAGAGACAGAAGGAGGGAGGGAGAGACAGAAGGAGGGAGGGAGAGACAGAAGGAGAGAGTGAGGGAGAGACAGAAGGAGAGAGTGAGGGAGAGACAGAGGGAGGGAGAGAGAGGGAGATGGAGGGAGGGAGAGACAAAGGGAGGGAGAGGGAGGGAGGGAGAGACAGAGGGAGGGAGAGAGAGAGAGACAGAGGGAGGGAGAGAGAGAGAGAGAGAGATGGAGGGAGGGAGAGAGACACAGGAGGGAGAGAGAGAGAGACAGAGGGAGGGAGAGAGAGAGACAGAGGGAGGGAGAGAGAGAGAGACAGAGGGAGGGAGAGAGAGACAGAGGGAGGGAGAGAGAGAGACAGAGGGAGGGAGAGAGAGAGAGAGAGACGGAGGGAGGGAGAGAGAGAGAGACAGAGGGAGGGAGAGAGAGAGACAAAGGGAGGGAGAGAGAGACAGAGGGAGGGAGAGAGAGAGAGACAGAGGGAGGGAGAGAGAGACAGAGGGAGGGAGAGAGAGACAGAGGGAGGGAGAGAGAGAGAGAGAGACAGAGGGAGGGAGAGAGAGACAGAGGGAGGGAGAGAGAGAGACGGAGGGAGGGAGAGAGAGACAGAGGGAGGGAGAGAGAGAGAGACAGAGGGAGGGAGAGAGAGACGGAGGGAGAGAGAGACAGAGGGAGAGAGAGACAGAGGGAGGGAGAGAGAGACAGAGGGAGGGAGAGAGAGACAGAGGGAGGGAGAGAGAGAAAGACAGAGGGAGGGGGAGAGAAATAGAGAGAGGAGATGAAAGGGACACTTACACAGACACACTCAGAGATACACCCACACATACATACACAAATACATATATACATACACACTTAAAGATAAATACATACATGGAAATACACACGCAGAGATACACACCCATTCATACATGCAGGACATGGGACTTTTTATTATTCTAAACTTGAGGTCCAGTCCAGCTCATTTAAATGTCTATAACAGTGAAAGTGTATTAATATTAAACCTTCTTTGTGCCACAGTACATTTAGTATTTTGTATTTTGTCAGAGCATAAGAACTTCTAGCAACTAACTCACAGTCAGATTGACCTCTTTCATATAGTTGCTGCTTCAAGTGCCTGCAGGAGAGTTGTAAATTTAAACCGGAGATGTCCTCTCCCTCATGACCTCCTGCCCTGCAGCATGCATAGGACAACACTGATTCACAATTTAACCCCATGGCTACCAAAAAGGGCTGCAATACACTGCTTAGGAATAAACTGCAATCCTTTCTAGGAGCCAGGGAGTTAAATTGTGTTCAGCATGTTACCGAGTCTTTTTTTTTTTTTTAGGTAATTCAAGGGTCCCACATTTAACATCACAAGTCCGACACTATCCCTGACAGGCTCAGAAGTTATCCATGAGGTAGGAGACAGACTTAGAACAAGTAAGGGGGCCACTGCTGCCCAGTTTGCCCTGCTTCCCTCTTCCCACACTTTACCTTGCTCCGCTCTTCCCTCCAGACCTGCGCGCTGAGACAATGGGACTTGGCAACAGTGCAACAGGAGCCAAACAGCTGAAGCCACGTCACAGGAAGTGACGTGGTTTGCTCATTTCAAATTTTCACAGAACCCCGGGGACAGTGCAACAGGAACCGGGGACGTTTCCGGGGACGTATTTTTTCCAGGGACAGTCTCCTCAATCCAGGGACTGTCCCCGGAAATCGGGGAGGTCTGGTCACCTTAACCTACACCCACTTTGGTATATTTCATGCCACCATTTCACTGCTAAATGTGATCATATAAAAAGCTATTTTCACAAACTTTGGGTTTCTCACAGAAAAAATTTACATAACACAAACAGTTGCAAAAGCTTCTCTGGGATCCCCTTTGTTCACAAAATGTTGACATGCATGGCTTTGCCATTGCTTTTGGATAATTAGAAGGCCACTAATTGCAGCTGTGCACCACACTTATGGGGTAAATCAGCTTGTAAGGTTAATATTTGCTTTAGTGTAGGGATTAATCTCCCACCTGACACCTCCCACCTCCCTGATCCCTCCAAAACAGCTTTTTTTCTCCCCACCATATTACGTATTGAAAGACAGTGTGCCAGTATGCAGTTTAGTGCTTTTATTTTATTTATTTGTATTTGTTTTTTTTGCAGTTTAGGGATCCCCTCTCAACCCTCCCAACTGCCTAATCTGTCCCAAACAGCTAGATAACCCTCACCCCTACCACTAGTAGCAGCCAACTTAAGTACTGGTAGCTGTCTGCTACAAGCCATTTTATAAATATATATATTTTCTACAGTGTAGGGGTCCCCTTCACACCTCCCTGCTATAGTTATGTAGGGGCCCCCCATTGATTTCCCCTTTTTCTGTAGTGTGGCGACCCATCCACACTTCAAGTTCTGAATGTCTGTAAAGCAGGGGCGGAACTACAGGGGGTGCAGGGGCTTGCTACTGCGACCGGGCCCCCAAGGGTGGGGGCTTAGCTTAAAAAAATAAATATTTTTCTTTTAATTTTTTTTCTTCAATAAAAAACGTTGACCTGTCACTGTCTGCACTGATATCATGTGAGTGTGACAAGATGCTCCACTAGTGTCTCTGACTACAGAGGTTAGTGTTTCTGTTTTACCCATTGGTGTTTATGTGTGTGTATATATGTGACTGTGTGTGTATTTATGCATGTATGTGTGTATGTGTGTGTGTGAGAGTGTGTATATGTTTGTGGAAACAGCAAATTACAGACCTTGTTACTACAGCATGGGGGAGGGTAAACAGTGTCACTATACAGTACCACTATATACAGTACAGGGGGGCTGGACCTGGGGACCATGTCACAGACTACTGTGGTCACTTTATAAAGTACTGGGGTGGGTAGGGTCAGGCCAGCCATCTCACCAGCAGATTACAGACTGTGTCACTGACTCACTATATACAGTACTGGTGGGTTAAACAGTGTCACTATATACAGTAATAGGGGGTCAGACCATCTCACAGACTGTGGGCACAGGGTACCTCCATTTGCAGACATGTAATCTGATTCACATGTTTTTTTCTGTGTTAAATGTTAAAAGAAAAAGAAAAAAAATATGTATCAAATTCACTTTTTCTTTCTTTTTTTTTTTGGGGGGGGGGGCTTCTTAGATTCTTGTACCTGGGCCCTGTGGTTTTCGAGTTATGCCTCTGCTGTAAAGGTCTGGCAATTTGGCTTCATATGAAGGCAGATGCACGATGCCCACAAGCAGCAAGTCTCAGTTATCACTTGACAACCAAGACGGGTTGGGTTTCCAACATGTCGGATGAAGATCTACTTTATGCGGTACACTGGGCTTGTATTTAAAGGGGCATGAAACCCCAAATATTTCCTTCATGTTTCAATTTAAAAAAACTTTCCAATTTACTCCTATTATTTAATTTGTTTAGTTCTCTTAGTATCCTTATTTTCAAAAGTATACCCAGGTAGGCTCAGGAGGTGCCTACCTAAAAAAAAGAGAGGGAGATCATCATTAGAATATAAACAAGGTAACCAAACGTTGCAAAAAGAAAATGCCCTAAGGTAAAAGACAATTTTTTTATAGCACTGTTTTTGCACATATTGTATAAGTCAGCTCCAGTGTACTATGACATAACTGAATACAACCAGGAAACCAATGACCAATGAGGCATATATATGTAGCCACCAACCACCAGCTAGCTCCCAGTAGTGTATTTCTGCTCATCAGCCTACCTAGTTACGGTTTTCAAGAAAGGATACCAAGATAACAAAATAAATCTTAAAAAAGAAGTCAATTGAAATGCTTTGTTTGACTTACATGATTATTAAATAGCATTAGAATAGGTTAATATGATTCTAGATAGACCATCATTCATTTAGTTAAGTTTAGGGTAAGCAGAAATGTTTCCATCCAACACTTTATGTAAATAATATACCTAGGAGATTTGTTCATGATTAAACCATACACAAAAATTCCATTTAAACTTTTTATTTAGATATGTTAATTATGAAATGTCTAAACCTCTGCCAGTAGAAATCATAGCTGTGAATACTTTAAAGGCTCCAAAAAAATGTAAACATTAATTTCTGGGGCCACTTACACACTATTTCCTTATTTTTATCTTATGGATCTTATGGATAGAGTCAGGTCTGGATCGGAAAATGAAAACAAAATTAAGAAACATTTTATTAAAAGATACTGGGAAATGCTATTGAACAAGCTTCCCAAAACTGTAAAATATAAATTTTCATGACATAATCACGCTAAATAAATAAAAAAATCTAATTTGGGGGTTTCCAGAATATCAAAATGTGTTTAAAAGGGAGATTGTAATATCAAATGCTTAATTATGCATAGTAGAACAACTTTGCAATATACTTATTTATTTTGCCTTTTTTCTTGCAATATAATTCTGATTTAATATAAGCATGTTTACAGCCTAACCTTGCCATATATCTGTATCTTATCTGCAGTCTGTTGTCTTGTCTTTTCTGCTGATGCTAAACAATGGAGATTTTGTAAATGCAATGACAGTGGCAAGTCATGTCTCCTGCAGATCAGTCCAGATTGGATCCTCTACATAAGGAAATTGGTGGTTGAAGTTTGACCATTGAAAAACAACTGCAACAAACAAGGTTTTAATCAGTTTTATTAAAGCTCAGATTCTGTTTATAATCTATTGGAAGACAGCAGAAACATGTTGCAATTACAAAGTGTTTACTGTTCCATTAACTCTTTTTTGTATGCAGCTCTTGAAGTGTTCAGTCAAACTGCTAATTTCTCTGACACATTTCAATAAAAAAAAACCTTTAGAAGTTTAGCAGCTTTTGAGTCTTCAGAAATTACCCCAGAATGTACTGAGCAGATTTACTGAAAATGTTAAAGGGATACTAAACCCATTTTTTTTTTCTTTAATGATTCAGATAGAGCATGAATTCTTAAGCACCTTTCTAATTTACTCCCATTATCAATTTTTCTTTGTTCTCTTGCTATCTTTATTTAAAAAAGCAGGACTGTAAAGCTTAGAAGCGGCTCTTTGATGATAGGAGTAAATTAGAAAGTTGCTTAAAATTACATGCTCTATCTGAATCATGAAAGAGAAAATTTGGGTTTAGTATCCCTTAGGTTTATGATTTCTAGTTGTTTCGAAAATACATTACAGCAAAACTGGTCACAAGCCAGTTATAATTGAATATATTTTAGTGATATAATTCATTAGAGCATTTTTATTAATTCACAAATGTCTTTTGGTACTTATGTGTTTAACCGTCACAAATAATTCATTATTTCTATTATTGCATTAACATGCTCCTTTAAAGAGACACTAGAAATTGTGTTCACTGTTTTATTTAAAAGTTAATATTTCAAATTGATTACAGTGTTTTGTTCTTTTGAATACTGGATGTTCTGTTGCTGAACAAACAAACTTGTAGTGTGAGAGTTGTCTATCAGCCAGTGAGCATTAGGTATCAATATACAACATGCACCTCTTGATCATTTCTCTTTAACCCTTTAAGTGCCAATGAGGACACATGGTTGTCATCTGCACAACGTATTTAGCATAGATGATGACCACGTTATACAGGGCGTCAGGGCAATTACAGGGCTCATTACACCCCCCCCCCCCACCCCGCATCCCTGTTGGTCTAGGGTTTTGGCATCATCTGGAAAATCTGGGCTTAATGGTGGTGTCACCAGTTCCAGAAAAAAGAAAAATATATAACCACTTGGCACACACTTATATTTATTAATATCCCTGATCAGATGATAGGGCCTAGGATTAAAACCTAACTTTTATTTTTAATTTACTTAAAAACTATAATCTTGATACTAAATTAAAATCAATTAAAAGGAAAAACAAACAGCACTGTCTGCATACCTGGGATTAGATACACACGGGTATCAATGTATACATAACAAAATACCATTTGATCAATAAAGTTAGGAAGTGTTGAAATAAATCTAAGAGTATTCAACCCCCTCAATCTCAGCTCCCTTAAGCACTAGAAACCTGCAAGAACCACTTGTTCCCTTAAGGGTACCCACAATACCCTTCTAATGGGTCATCAAAAAGGCCTAGATAACTCCAAGATTCCTTGTTTTAAAGCTCTTAAGCCCCTCTACAATATAAAGTCCCTATTTAAGTTTTGATAGCCAGGTGACCACTGTGGTTCAGTGATCACCTGGCATTAATACATGTCCATTTATTTGCATAGATGCTCATGGGAGATAAGTGTGCAGATCAAAGCTATCTATACTGAAAGGTCCTTATTTATACGAGGATAACATAATAATGAATCAATAAAGCAAAAAATAACAGTGTATGGTGTGAATCAATCCAATTATATATGCATGAGGAGCCTCAAGTGGATTAAAATAAAAAGTCCTTTATTAAACATTTAGTTAAAATTTTGAAAAAAAAGTCACTCACAGTTCGATTAGAAATGCCAGACCCTTCCATCAGTGTGCCATCTGACACATTTCACTGGTCGTTTATTCAAAGAGAGATCTGTGAGTCTCTTTTTTTCAAAATTTTAACTAAATGTTTAATAAAGGATTTTTGTTTTTAATCCTGATACTCCTCATACATATATAATAGAGTTAATTCACACCATACGCTGTTATTCTTTGCTTCATTGGTGTATCATTATGTATTCCCAAAAGCTCAGAATTTCATTGAGTGGAGGACTGTGGTTTATGTGGATTAGACTACAGAAGCAGATCCCACCAACAATACAAGCTGACATTACAGGCAATGGTGGTTTTACTAATTAGGAATGGTTGGACTTACATTTTTTTTAAATAGTCTATATGAGGATAACCCCCTTCTTTTTACTTTAGAGTTAAAGGGACAGTCTACTCCAAAATAAACTTTCAAGATTCAGATAGAGAATTACATTTTAAACAATTTTCCAATTTACTTTTATCACCAATTTTGCTTTGTTCTCTTGGTATTCTTAGTTGAAAGCTAAACCTAGGAGGTTCATATGCAAATTTCTAAGCCCTTGAAGGACGCCTCTTCTCTCAGGGCATTTTAACAGATTTTCACCACTAGAGGGTGTTAGTTCATCTGGGACATATAGATAACACTGTGCTCAGGCACGTGGAGATCCAGTGAGTCAGCTCCGATTGCCTAAAATGGATGTCTGCCCCCTTATTTCAGTTCTTTTGACAGTTTGCAGAGGCTTAAATACAAGCTAATCACAGAGGTAAAAATTGTATTTATATAACTGTGTTGGTTATGCAAAACTAGGGAATGGGTAATAAAGGGATTATCTATCTTTTTAACCCCTTGAGTGCTAACGACGGCTCTGAGCCGTCGCAGAGTTTCCCACTCTGGTGCTAACGACGGCTCAGAGCCGTCGCTAGCACTCTCCCACCTTGAGGGAGATCTGGGGGCTCCCACCCGCTCCTACCCCGGCGATCGTACCTGTAGAGTGACAGGCATCGCCGGGGCTTCCCGTTTTGCGTGATGACGTCACGTGCAATAACGTGATGACGTCACTGTGCAACTTTATTTTTACTTAACAATGTTAAGTATAGGAGCAGGGGCATGCTGCTTAGAAGCCTGTATCTCAGGCATCTTTGCATACATTTACTAAGAATTCACAACTTTAGGTAAAAATTTAAATGAAGTCCGCAAAACTGCCTTATCCTGATGGAAAATCAGAAAAGGAGAGTCACAAGAAAGAGCAGATAATTAGGAAACATTTCTAGCAGAAGAGATAGCCAAAAGGAACAACACTTTCCAAGAAAGTAGTTTAATATCCAAATAATGCATAGGCTCAAATGGAGGAGCCTGTAAAGCCTTCAAAAACAAATTAAGACTCCAAGGAGGAAAGATTGATTTAATGACAGGATTGATACGGAACCAAAGTCTGCACAAAACAGTGAATATCAGGAAGCTTAGCAGAACAGAAAGAGCAGAGATTTGTCCTTTCAAGGAACTTGCAGACAAACCTTTATCCAAACCATCCTGAAGGAACTGTAAAATTCTAGGAATTCTAAAAGAATGCCAGGAGAATTTATGAGAAGAACACCATGAAATATAAGTCTTCCAAACTCTATAATAAATCTTCCTAGAAACAGATTTACGAGCCTGTAACATAGTATTAATCACTGAGTCAGAGAAACCTCTATGACTAAGCACTAAGCGTTCAATTTCCATACCTTCAAATTTAATGATTTAAGATCCTGATGGAAAACGGTCCTTGAGACAGAAGGTCTGGTCTTAAAAGAAGTGGTTAAGGTTGGCAACTGGACATCCGGACAATATCCGCATACCAGAACCTGTGAGGCCACGCTGGTGCTACCAGAAACACAAATGATTATTCCATGATGATCTTGGAGATCACTCTTGGAAGACGAACTAGAGGCGGGAAGATATAAGCAGGTTGGTAAAACCAAGGAACTGTTAATGCATTCACCACCTCCGTCTGAAAATCCCTGGACCTGGACAAGTACCTTGGAAGTTTCTTGTTTAGATGGGAAGCCATAAAATCTATTTCTGGAAGACCCCACATCTAAGAAAAACACATCTGGATGGAGAGGCCACTCTCCATCCAGACGGCTGAGATAATCCGCTTCCCAATGGTCTACACCTGGAATATGTACCGCCAAAATTAGACAAGAGCTGGATTCCACCCAAGAAAGCATCCAAGATACTTATTTCATAGCTTGGGGACTGTGAGTCCCACCCTGATGATTGACATATGCCACAGTTGTGATGTTGTCTGTCTAAAAACAAATGAATGGTTATCTCTTCAACAGAGTGAAAAAAGCATAATCATACATATTAGCATATTCACATAAGTAATCTGAATTATTTCACTGGACACTACTGTAATCTGCTTTCTACGAGCTAGTCCCTAGTGTTCCAACATATTAGTTACTTAATTTCCAATAAAGTGTGTTTTACACTGAATCATTATATAATCTGCACTAATAGCAAATTTAAATGCTAAATATCTAAGATTTATTTCCCCTTCTCTGACGTAAGTCTTCGTTATAGACTCCCCCTAGCTCTCCAGCGCCAGTACTTTCACTCCTTGTCCACTCTCTTCAACAAAGGCCAAACCTGAAGAGCCCTGAAAATAGCACAGAGTTCTAAAATATTGATTGGTAACCTCGCCTCTTGAGGTTTCCAAACCCCTTGTGCTGTCAGAGATCCCCAGACAGCTCCCCAACCTGAAAGACTTGCATCTGTTGTGATTACAGTCCAGGTTGGACGAACAAAAGAGGCCCCTTGAACTATACGATGGTGGTCTAACCACCAAGTCAGAGAGAGTCGAACATTGGGATTTAAGGATATTAACTGTGATATTTTTGTATAATCCCTGCACCATTGATTCAGCAGACAAAGCTGGAGAGGTCTCATATGAAAACGAGCAAAGGGGATCGCGTCCGATGCTGCAGTCATGAGACCTAAAACTTCCATACACATAACCACTGAAGGAAATGATTGAGACTAAAGGTTCCGACAAGCTGAAACCAATTTTATTTGCCTCTTGTCTGTTAGAGACAGAGTCATGAACACTGAATCTATCTGTAAACCTAAAAAGGTGACCCTTGTCTGAGGAATCAAGGAACTTTTTGGTAAATGGATCCTCCAACCATGTCTTTGAAGAAACAACACTAGTTGATTTGTGTGAGATTCAGCAAAATGTAAAGACTAAGCTAGTACCAAGATATCGTCCAAATAAGGAAACACCGCAATACCCTGCTCTCTGATTACAGAGAGTAGGGCACCGAGAACCTTTGAAAAGATTCTTGGAGCTGTCGCTAGGCCAAATGGAAGAGCGACAAATTGGTAATGCTTGTCTAGAAAAGAGAATCTCAGAAACCGATAGTGATCTGGATGAATCAGAATATGAAGATATGCATCCTGTAAGTCTATCGTGGACATATAATGACTTTGCTGAACAAAAGGCAGAATAGTCCTTATTGTCACCATTTTTAAAGTTGGCACAAAACGATTCAAAATTTTCAGATCCAGAACTGGCCTGAATTAATTTTCTTTCTTTGGGACAATGAATAGATTTGAATAAAACCCCAGACCCTGTTCCTGAAATGGAACTGGTATGATTACCCCTGAAAGCTCTAAATCTGAAACACACTTCAGAAAAGCCTGAGCCTTCACTGGATTTGCTGGAACGTGTGAGAGAAAAAATCTTCTCACAGAATCCTATTCGATACCCTTGAGAGATAATACTCTGTTTCCAATGATTTTGGACAGAATCTGCTCAAATGTTTTGGAAAAATTTGAATCTGCCTCCTACCAGCTGAGCTGGAATGAGGGTTGCACCATCCTTCAGACTTGGAGGCTGGCTTTGGTTTCTTAAAAGGCTTGGATTTATTCCAACTTGAAGAAGGTTTCCAATTGGAACCAGATTCTTTGGGGGATGGATTTGGTTTCTGTTCCTTATTCTGTCGAAAAGAATGAAAATGATTAGAAGCTTTAGATTTACCCTTAGATCTTTTATCCTGAGGTAAAAAACTCCCTTCCCCCCAGTGACAGTTGAAATAATTGAATCCAACTGAGAACCAAATAAATCGTTACCTTGGAAAGAAAGAGATGGTAATCTAGACTTAGATACCATGTCAGCATTCCAATACTTGAGCCACAAAGCTCTTCTAGCTAAAATAGCTAAAGGCATAGATATAACATCAATTTTGATGATATAAAAAATAGCATCACAGATAAAATGATTAGCATGTTGAAGCAAGCGAACAATGCAAGACAAATCAGGATCTGTTTTCTGTTGCGCTAAGCTTTCCAACCAGAAAGTTGATGCAGCTGCAACATCAGCCATAGAAATGGCAGGTCTGAGAAGATGGCCAGAATATAAATAAGCTTTCTTTAGATAAGATTCAAGTTTCCTATCTAAAGGATCCTTAAAGGAAGTACTATCTTCCATAGGAGTAGTAGTACGTTTGGCAAGAGTAGAAATAGCCCCATCAACTTTGGGGATTTTTTCCCAAAACTTCAATCTGACTGCTGGCAAAGAATACAACTTTTTAAACCTAGAAGGAATAAAAACTACCAGGCTTATTCCATTCCTTTGAAATCATATCAGAAATAGCACCAGGAACTGGAAAAACCCCTGGAGTAACCACAGGAGGTTTAAAAACAAAATTTAAATGTTTACTAGTTATAGCATCAAGAGGACTAGTTTCCTCAATATCCAAAGTAATCAACACCTCTTTTAACAAGAAACTAATATACTCCATATTAAAGAGATACGTAGATTTGTCAGTGTCAATATCTGAGGTAGGATCTACTTCATCAACTTCATGAGAAGTTTTAAAAGACCTTTTATGTTTATTAGAAGGCAGAATAGCAGACAAAGCCTTCTGAATCGCATCAGCAATAAAATCTTTTATTTTCACAGGGATATCATGGACATTAGATGTTGAAGGTACAACAGGCATTGTACTAGTACTGATGGATACATTCTCTGCATGTAAAAGCTCATCATGACAACTGTTACATACTACAGCTGGAGATATAATCTCCGCTAATTTACAACAGATACACTTATCTTTGGTAGAACTGTTATCAGGCAGCAGGGATCCAACAGTGGTTTCTGAGACAGGCTCAGATTGAGACATCTTGCAAATGTAAGAGAAAAAACAACAACATATAAAGCAAAATTATCAATTTCCTTATATGGCAGATTCAGGAATGGGAAAAAAATGCAAACAGCATAGCCCTCTGAGCATAGAAAAAGGCAAGAGGCATATCGGACGTGGGGTTTAAATAATTAAATTATTTGGCGCCAAGTATGACGCGCAGTGCAAAATGACATGTTTTGGCACTAATAACATCCGGAAATGACGCAATTCGCGTCATGGCAGACGCAACCATGTGCAAGGAGACCTGGTGTCAACTAAGATGCCGGAAATGATGAATTTGTGTCACCAAACGTACCTTTGCGCAAAAAAAATTCTCGCACCAAGAATGACACAATAAATATCAGCATTTTGCGGCCTTGCGAGCCTAATTTTCACGGCGAAAATGAATGAAAAACAGTCAATTTGAAGAATAGAAGAAAATAGAGGGGCGCCTCATGTGTAGGATCAACAGATATAAAAATCAGTAATAACAGTAGTAGAGCCAAATGGGTACTCACACACTTCACAAGCACACCAATGTGCTGGTAGTAGCAGGCTGCAGATTCAAATAGGTGTGGCAGCTCACCTCTCAGGTAGTACTGTGATGCTGGAGATGGAAAAGGAGACACAGAAAAAAAGCACTACATGTGCAGACTGTTAAAAATATAACAAACAATATTTTCAGTGGTACAGATGGTTACTCACATACTCCATGAGCACACTTATGTGCTGGTAGAAACAAGCTGCAAATTTTAGGCAGGTGTAGCAGCTCACCCCAGATCAGATTTCTTAATGCTGTAATCAAATGGCTCCAATAGGTAACACAAAGTCCCAAAAAGGTAGAGAGACTCTTATGTATCAGCAGGGCAGTAGGTAGGTAAATATATCCACTCAAAGGCGTATTTCCAGTAAAATACACATATTTATTAAAAACAAAAGTTAAAAAACACAACAGAACAATTGCTGTGTTAGGTGGATAAAAAAGGGGTTAACAGTGACCCCAATAATGCAACGCGTTTCTCGGTTTAGAACCGTTTCATCAGGCATAAAATTGTTCTTATTCCTACCTCTCCTGCCTCTGCTTTATATAGCCAGCTAACAAACATTATCCTCCTTTCAGAGGGGTGTGTTTAACAATTAATCACTGACACCTGTCTAAGGTGGCTAGTCTCCTAATTACAAGATGTTAAGGAAATCCAATGTACTTATATATGCAAGAAAACTGTCTATTTGTTGTTTATAATATACGTGTATATGTACAAAAGACTAGCTTTCTATACGTATGTGTATAAGTGTAAGGGGGATTTTCTTTCTATTCCATCTATTTTATAGATCTCCCAACAGTGATAGTCTATTCCTATACTATATATGTTATATGGCTCATCTATCAGTAATATTTCCCTATATTAATTCCCTATATTAATTGGCCGGGGTGCATATGAATTTTAACCTCTGTGGGGGTTTTTTCCCCTATATCTAGAAATATTCATAGGCGTAAACTTTTTACAAAATAATCTGTCCTCTTAATAATATGTCCTAACGTTGTACTTTATAGATAATAATGGGGGTTTCTATACTACGGTAATTTTACTAATGCTGCACTCCACAAGCAGCATATATGAAATTTACAGCGAAACATTAACCCAATATTGACTTGGCTCAACTAAATGGTATGCACTGTATTATAAATAGTGCCCTAGTGTTCCGATTTCTTTAGATAAATTTGTAATTTTTATAATTACATAGTATATTCGATCCCAAAATGTGATAAAAATCACACATAATAAATATCAAAATAAACCACGATTGTGGAGCAAAACAGTCTAAAATCTAGTATTTAAATACAAAAATCAAATTTATGTTGATAAATCTTGGAGTAATGCATAAAGTAGCATATGGTGAATATTAATATGGTGTATAATATAACATAATATGTCTCAAAATGTGATGTTGCAACTAAATGTGACAGTAATATAAAGGTGATTAGACCATCTAATGTGATAAAAATGTGTCAAGATAATCTATTTATAAATTCAAAGAAAATACTTATTCACTAAAGATTAAAACTGTAACTAAAAAGTATTAATACTAAAGTGATTCCTAACTCTAAGTGTCCTCTATATGTGAAGAAAAAAAAAAAAAAAAAATTAAAAAAAAATAAAATAAAAATAAAAATAAATAAATAATAAAAATAAAACTGAGTGTTGTGTAAATATATATTAATAATAATGAAACAACCACACCTGTAATTCGGGTGTGGAAAAAATTAAAACTAGTTAAGGAAACTATTGTTTAAAAGGCCGCCAGATCTAATATCTCGTTCAGGCCAGAGGGAAACAAAGACTGGAATTTGAATATCCAGTATGTTTCCCTCTGGCGCAGGCGAGTGTATCTATTGAACCCGATTTGATTGGGAATATGTTCAAGGGGAGTGATGACAAAAATTTCTCGCACCAAGAATGACACAATAAATATCAGCATTTTGCGGCCTTGCGAGCCTAATTTTCATGGCGAAAATGAATGAAAAACAGTCAATTTGAAGAAAAGACTATACCCCAGGTAAAAATAACTTCCTAAATATGTTTTCCCAATTTTGAAACTGAAAGTCTGCAAAAGGAAATATAGATAAACCTGACTCATGGCAAATATAAGTACAATACATATATTTAGAACTTTACATTAACCCCTTTGAGTGCTAATGACGGCTCTGAGCCGTCACAGAGTTTCTCACTCTGGTGCTAATGATGGCTCATGAGCACTCTCCCACCTTGAGGGAGATCTGGGGGCTCCTTACTGTTCGTACCCCAGCGATCATGCCTGTAGAGTGACAGGCATCACCGGGGCTTCACGTGATGCGTGGTGACGTCACGCGCAATTACGTGATGATGTCACCGCGCAACTATGTGATGTCACCGCACAACTTTATTTATACTTAACAATGTTAAGTATAGGAGGAGGGGGCATGCTGCTTAGAAGCCTGCATCTCAGGCATCTAAGCAGCTACAGACCCCAAAGACCCATTGTTGGAAAGGTAATCGATTAACCTTTCCAACAGTGTAAGTATTGGGGGCCTGTAAAAAAAAAAAAAAAAGTTAAAAAAAATGTTTTCAAAAATCTCAAAAATAAAAAAATAAAATATTAGCACCCAGGTGGGAAATGGCTTAGCAGCCAAAGGGTTAATACATAAAGTGCCAAACCATAGCTGAGAGTGTCTTAAGTAATGAAAACATACTTACCGAAAGACACCCATCCACATATAGCAGATAGCCAAACCAGTACTGAAACAGTTATTAGTAGAGGTAATGGAATATGAGAGTATATCGTCGATCTGAAAAGGGAGGTAGGAGATGAATCTCTATGACCGATAACAGAGAACCTAAGAAAAGATTTCCTGCGAGGAAATCCATAGAATTCACTAGGTGATACTCCCTTCACATCCCTCTGACATTCACTGTACTCTGAGAGGAATCAGGCTTCAAAATGCTGAGAAGCGCATATCACAGAAGAAAATCTAGCACAAACTTACTTCACCACCTCCATAGAGAGGCAAAGTTTGTAAAACTGAATTCTGGGTGTGGTAAGGGGTGTATTTATAGGCATTTTGAGGTTTAGGAAACTTTGCCCCTCCTGGTAGGATTGCATATCCCATATGTCACTTGCTCGTAGACTCTTGCCATTTACATGAAAGAAAATATTGTTTATAACCATGTTTATCAGATATGTGCATTTGTGCTAATAGCTCCATAGCGAATCAGGCAGAAGGCGACTGCCACATTCTGTACTTTTCAGAGCCGCAATTATTCTTATGAAAGTGCAACAACTTGAGCTCTGGATTTTCACGGATCTCAGTGTGTTACACTTTCACAAGAATAATGTCCTGGTTTCTCACTGAAAAATGTTCTACCGTAGGGCCTAAATTTGAGCAGCATCTAAATACTGCAAAACAGCTCAGCACAGGGGTGGAAATGGTTCAGCAGTTAAAGGGTTAAGTAATATTTTCTTAACCTTTATTTATGCAAAAATATCTTTAACATGAATCCATTTAAAAAAAAAAAAAAAAAAATACCCTTTTGAGCATCTAAAAATTTAGGCTTATAGTTAGGGTCGCCAGGTGTCCAGTATTCAACCGGACAGTCCAGTATTTAACAGGCTGTGTAGTATTTCTGTGAAATTCTACTGGACACATAAATGTCCAGTTTTTAAAGTCCCAGAGTTTTAGTTAAATGTGAAAACGCCTCTTATGCGTCAACGTATAACAAATATGGAGCAGAAAGCAATCAACAAGGTAAAATAATTGCTTTGTATGTTGCTGGCAGCCATTGGGGTAAAATGACTGCTCGTTTGTGAAAAATATACATGTTGGGTCAAGTGCGAGGGCTCAGGTTTTGGGGGAGGCAGCAAAAAATTGTCCAGCATTTTTGTGGAGGACGCTTGTCAATCCTACATACAATGAGAACTTGGTCTGCACTAAAACTATAAGTGTGCTGCCATACAGCCATCATATAGAGAATGTTTCCATGTACATCTCGTTTAACTGACCTTAAATCACATAAAAAGTATCTGGCCCGGAAAATAACCCAAACCCTTAAAATAAAACTCTTATGAGTCAATTGTTTATAACCTTATAACACCCCACAAACATTTTAACTAATAGCTAAAGTTGTCAGCTCTAAAAGATTTGTAGCAATTATTGCTATATTCCAGATACCACTTACAGTGTACAGTACAGCTACTTTTTGGCAGCACGCTTGTTTGAACATCTTCATTTAGCACTAAAACAGGTTGGCACAGCATTGGATCTAAATACATTTTTGTAATCACTCAAGCTCAACCTTACTTTTTGTTTTAAATCTTTACACAAAGCTATAAATCTTATTCTCACATTTTTTTATTAATAATAATAAGTATTTAAATATTCCACAGGTTTATTAGATTACATTGTTTATGCATAAATCTTGACAAAAATATAAATTAAAATGAAAAATCAGCTATAGGTATTAAAATAGTAATGGATTTATTTTACTTGTTTTTTTTTTTCCTTTTTTAATTACTTTAGGGCAGATCTGAGTCTGTTTAAATGACTAGTAATTAAAGT
The DNA here is from genome assembly GCF_027579735.1 of Bombina bombina. Taxonomy (NCBI): domain Eukaryota; kingdom Metazoa; phylum Chordata; class Amphibia; order Anura; family Bombinatoridae; genus Bombina; species Bombina bombina. Next base: position 1,020,471,277 of record NC_069504.1, read on the forward strand.
GACATACCCCCCCCCCAGAAAAAACAATATTTCCTTAATCAGATAAGAGTGTAAAATTAAAAAAAGAAAAATGTCTAATTTACTTCTATTATTACATTTACTTTATTATCTTTGTTTCTTTTGTTGAAAAAGTGTGCAAGAGATAGTAGCAATATACGGCAGCAGTTTTATAACTTTGTTATATATTTGCAAAGTGCAACATTAAGTAGCAGTAGTTTTCCTGTCATATAGGGCTCCAGAAAGTGCATGCTACCTATATAGACATCTCTTCAACAAACAATAGCAAAAGAACATTATTATTTTTTATTAAATTGTATGCTCTGTCTGAATTACAGAAGAAAAAGAACATTTGTGGGTTTCATCTCCCTTTAACACCCCTGATATACATGAAAGAGAACATCAGAAATTACAAGATAATTGCTTTCTTTGTTTACTCATTCAGTTAGTCTCATACCCAGCTTATTGTGAAACTTTCCAAATATGACACTAATCTTTATATTTTAGTACCCAGACTGGCACGACAAAATAAAGCTAAATTATAAAACAGAGGGAGTAAGGATTTTTTTTTAAAATATATTGTTAAATTTTTAGTAAAATGTATTTTCATTGAACTCCTTATCCTGGTTATTTAAATCTGTTTTAAATGCACAATGAACATCAAAAGCGACAGCAATGTTATGATTATTCAATGTATGAATGGCTGTATCATTAGATGATGTTGCCCTTGTCCAAATATACCGATAAATTAGTAAATACTCCTTCAATCACTTATTCACATGGCTTAGAAAATAGCATACACAATACAAAATGTCATATTATCTCCAGTGCTCATTCTAAAAACATTTCTACTTGTAAGAAACAGAAGTGCTTTAAGTCACTGCTTGGCACTGGTTAAGTATAAACTATTTGGCAATCATAAACACTTTTGTTCATCTTCTGCTAATGAGTGCTGAAGCTTACAAATGCTTAGCAAACTTTGGTGTGGCCAGGGTACTTGTTCTGTATAACAATGTGGGTTAACATAACGCTTGATAAAAGCATCTATTTAAATTTCACACAATACTATGTTTTTAAACCATGTTTCAACCAATGTTAAAAAAATAATAACCACTTTGAGGTTCTAATATAAAACAAAAAATTTCTGATGGTGAGAGTTCACAAGCCATCATATGTGGGATTAAATCCCAGTCCACTAGGAGTAAGCAAAACACCCAACATAGCAGAACTTTTAATTCTTCCCATTTCTCATAATCCCTCAGTTGTACATATGGCCAAAAAGAGAAAGGAGAGAGATAGGAAAGCAGAAAAGATAAAGCAGGTTAAGTAAAGTGCAAATCGGTACTGCTGCAAACTGTATAAAAAATAAGTATGGGTCTCATGGACTCTCACCATCAGGTAAGCATACATTTTGTTTTCTTTAATAAGGTGGTGAGAGTCTATGAGACATCACATGTGAGATCCTATACCCAAGGTGTGAAAGTCCACAAGACCACAACGAAAGCATGTATGGCACTAAACAGGCACAGATGCCTGCAGAATTTTTCTGACAAAAGCAGCCTTAGAAGAGAAGAATTTGTTAAAATGGTGGAACTTAGTAAAAGTAATGAGGACCAAGCAGCTGCCTTAAAAATTTGCTTAATAGAAGCTTCATTCCTAAAAGCACAAGAGGTGGCAACCACTCTAGTAGAATTAGCAGTAATTTATTTTGGGAGAGTCTTCCACACCACCAAGTAGTCCTTGGTGATTAAGGATTTAAGCCAAAGAGCTAAAGTAATAACTACAGCTTTCTGTCCCTTGTAGGGACCAGAAAAATAAGCAAACAAAGAAGAAGCTCTAAATTATTTTGTAGTGTTTAGATGGCATGTCAAGGCCCTGACAACATCTAAGGTGTGAAGAAGTCTCTTCTTTGAATTTTTAGGAGCTTGAAAGAGAGAAGGAACCAAAATTTCCTGATTCATGTTATCTAAATATGACCTTAGATAAAATAATTGGTTCACAAAACCCCCAAGTCATAAAAATCGAATGATAAAGCAGAAAACTCAAACACTCTTCTAGCTGAGGAAATGGCCACGAGAAAGATAACATTCCAAAACAACTATTGATGATCAGGATTAAGCATAGGCTCAAAAGGTTGAGCCTGAAGACCTCTCAAAACTAAGTTAAGGTCCATGGAGGAGAAGCTGGTCTGACAACAGGTCTAAATCTGAACTAAGCCTGAACAAAGGCTTGAAAGTCAGGAAGTTTAGAAATCTTTTTGTGATAAAAGACCACTTCAACCTTTAAGGGAACTGGGAACCTTTTTCAAGACCATCCTGTAAGAATTGTAGAAGAACAAGATCATCTGCACACAGTAGAGGTCAAAGGCAGAGTTCATTCAAATTACAAAAAGCTTTATTCAAAAAAAGTTAAAAAAAAAAAAAAACATACAAAAATGGACCGGAATCCTCAGAAAAACAAATATAAGTTACCAAGGGGAATCCAAAGCCTTATTACATCTAGACCATGACTTAAGGCCATAAGGCTCTTACGGCCAAAACAGAACTCTTCAAATGAATTTGAGTAATTTAAATCACTGCTTCAGAAATTAAACTGTTTGCAGTCTTGACAAACATTCAAGTGATCCTGAATTTCTTCAACGAAAGTTACCTGAGAAAGAAGGTCAGAAATGTTGTTAAACCAGACTGTAGTAGCTGCAAAAGCGCAAGATTGAGAGCTGGACAAAACATGTGAAAATGTTCAAGCTTTCTGTCCATGGGATCTTTGAATGAGGTGTTATCCTCTAAAGGAACAGTAGTCCTCCTAGCCTGAGCAAAGCTTGTTCCATTCAAGTTTGGAATTGTTTCCCACACCTCCAATTTTTCAGAGTGATTAGGTCAGAAATAAAAACATTATTTATGCTTACCAGATAAATTCTTTTCCTTCCTGGCAGGGAGAGTCCATGACTTCATTCCTTACTGTTGGGAAATACAACACCTGGCCACCAGGAGGAGGCAAAGACACCCCAGCCAAAGGCTTAATTATCGCTCCCATTTCCCCTATCCCCCAGTCATTCTGCTGAGGGAACAAGGAAAAGTAAGAGAAACATCAGGGTATAAAGGTGCCAGAAGAAATAATATAAAAAGGGAGCCACCCAACAAAAATAAATTACAGGCGGGGTCATGGACTCTCCCTGCCAGGAAGAAAAGTAATTTATCTGGTAATCATAAATTATGTTTTCCTTCCATAAGGCAGGGAGAGTCCACAACCTCATTCCTTACTGTTGGGAAAACTATACCCAAGCTCCAGAGGACACTGAAGGAATAACGGGAGGGAACACAAAGCATGTGGACCCTATTCTGAGGGCACCACAGCCTGCAAAACATTTCTCCCAAAAGCTGCTTCAACTGAAGCAAACACATAAAACTTGTAAATTTTAGAAAAAGTGTGTAAGGAGGACCAGGTAGCCACCTTAAAAATCTGATCAATAGAGGCTTCGCTCTTAAAAGCCCAGGAGGAAGCCACTGCTCTAGTGGAATAAGCTGTTATCCTCTCAGGAGACTGTCGCCCCGCTGTCTCATAAGCTAAGTGGATGACACTCCTCAACCAGAAAGACAGGGAAGTCGTAGTAGTATTCTGCCCTTTATGCTTCCCCATATAGATGACAAACAAAGAGGAAGATTGTCTGAATTCCTTAGTAGCCTGAAGATAAAACTTCAAGGCACAAACCACATTTAGATTGTGAAGCAAGCGTTTCTTCGCTTAAGAAGGATTAGGACACACGGAAGGAACAACAATTTCTTGATTAATGTTACGATCCAACACCACCTTAGGAAAGAACCCTAATTTAGTACGTAAAACCGCCTTATCAGCATGGAAAACAAGATAAGGAGGGTCATATTGCAAAGCAGAAATCTCAGAAACTCTGCGTGCAGAGGCAATAGCCAACAAGATAACAATTTCATGTCAATAGTATGCATAGGATCAAATGGAGCCTGCTGCAAAACACTATTAATAAGATTGAGGCTCCAAGGCGGAGCCCCAGATCTAAACACAGGTCTGATCCTAGTCAGAGCCTTAACAAAGGACTGCACATCCGGAAGCTCAGCCAATCTCTTGTGCAGTAACACGGACAGGGTCGATATCTGTCCCTTCAGGGAACTAGCAGATAGACCCTTCTCTAGTCCATCCTGGAGAAAAGATAAAATTCTGGCAACCTTAACCTTATGCCAGGAAAAGCTGTGCTCTTCACACCAATACAAGTAAGTCCTCCACACTTTATGGTAGATACGATGAGTAACTAGCTTACGAGCTTGAACCAGTGTGTCGATAACACCCTCAGAAAACCCTCTCTTGGCTAAAACTAAGCATTCAATCTCCACGCAGTCAGCCTCAGAGAAACTAGATTTTGATGAATGAAGGGACCCTGTATCAGCAGATGTCTGCAACAAGGTAACTTCCACTGAGGAGATGAGGACATCCCTACCATATCCGCAAACCATGTCCTTCACGGCCACTGATACTCGCTCCTGCTTGATGCAAGCTACCATACGAGGGATAAGTGGTAATGGAGGAAAAAGATATATGAGTCTGAATCTCTATGGTACTGATAGGGCATCTATCAGTTCTACCTGAGGATCCCTCGACCTCAACCCGTACCTGGGTAGCTTGGTATTGACATGGGATGCCATGAGATTTATCTCCGGCGTCCCCCACTCGCTGCATATCTCTGCAAACACCTCGGGTGGATAGATGGGTGAAAGGATTGCCTGCTGAGGAAGTCTGCTTCCCAGTTGTCCACACCCGGAATGTGGATCGCTGAAAGTGTACATCTATGAGTCTCCGCCCACTCTAGTATACGAGATACTTCTCTCATCACCAAGAAACTTCTCATTCTCCCCTTATGATTGATGAAGGCAAGGTTATATTACCTGATTGGAATCTGATAAACTGGGATGAACCCAGAATGGGCCAAGCCTTCAAGGCATTGAAGATTGCCCGGAGTTCCAATATATTGATACGAAGGGAGGACTCCTCCTGAGTTCACAGTCCTTGTGCCTTCTTGGTACCACAAACGGCTCCCCAGCCAGAAGGGCTTGTGTCCATAGTCACAATCTCCCAGGACGGTCTCAAAAAGCACGTACCTTGGGACAGATGATCTGGACAGAACCACCAAGAGAGCAAGTCTCGAGGTTGTCCAGCACAATATGTTGAGACAGATCTGAATGGTCACCGTTCCATTGTCTCCGCATGCATAGTTGTAAGGGTCTAAGATGGAATCTTGCAAGGGTCACCTTCATACACTGGACCACTGAGGGTCTCAAGGAGGCCTGGAGGGCAAGACATGCAGTAGTTAGCTTGCAATGTCTCTGATCTATAAATAAATATTCTCATGGATATGGAGTCTATTATTCTTTCCAGGAAATTCACCCTTGTACTTGGAGTAAGATAACTCTTTTCCAAGTTTATCTTCCATCCATGTGATCGAAGAAGACTGAGCAGGGACTCAGAGTGTTCTTCCGCTTGATGAAAATATGGTGCCTGTACCAAGATAAGCGTCCAGGTAAGGCACTAATGCAATACCTTGTGTTCTGGCAACGGCTATAAGAGCCCCCAGAACCTTCAAAAATATCCTTGGAGCAGTAGCTAGACCAAATGGAAGAGCTATGAACTGGAAGTGGTGGTCCAGAAAGGCAAACCTCAGGAACTGGTGGTCATAAACTGTCCTACCTGAACCTGGAAGGATTGACCGTATTGTATCCATCTTGAAAGAGGGAATGCTCAGAAACTTGTTTAGGCACTTTAAGTCCAGAATTGGATGAAAAATTCCCTCCTTTTTTTGAATCACGAAAAGGTTTGCATAAAACCCCAAACCTCTTGCTGCTGTAGGTACCAGGACAATTACTTCTAGAGTGGAGAGATCCCGTACACAACCTAAAAAAGCAGTCCTCTTTTCTGGTCTTGTAGACAGTGTGGAGAGTAGGAACCTGGGTGGATGAGATTTGAATACTATCCGATATCCCTGAGATACAACCTCCAGGACCCAAGGATCCTGTACATCCTGGAACCAAGCATCTAAAAAAAGAGTCTACCCCCTACTTGATCCGATCCTGGCCACCCATTCATGCCGATTTGTTCTCAGCTGGCTTCTTAGTCTGTTTGCACTTATTCCAGGACTGAACGAAAATTGGACAATTGCCGTCTCTTAGGCCTATTCTTTTTATCCTCCGGTAGGAAGGCACCTTTCCCTCCGGTAACTGTAGAAATAATGAAATCTAGCCCTGGACCGAAAAAAAATCTTCCTTGAAAGGAAGAGAAAGGAGTCTGGATTTAGAAGTCATATCCGCAGACCAGGACTTCAACCAGAGAGTCCAGCTGGCTAGGACCGCAAAGCCAGAAGCCTTTGCATTTAGGCAAATAATCGGCATATTCGCGTCACGGGTGGAGGAGTTAGCAATTATCAGAGCTTTAATTCTCTCCTTAATATCCCCGAGGGGAGTCTCCACATCAATGAGCTCCGACAGAGTGCTGAACCAGTAGGTAGCTGGTCCAGCAACAGCGTCTACAGCTGCCGCCGGTTGAAATAAAAACCCTGTATGTTGAAACATCTTCCTCAGAAAGTTTCCATTTTCTTGTCCATAGGCTCTCAAAAGAAGAACTATCCTCCAGAGGGATAGTAGTAAGCTTAGCCAAATCGAATTGAGAGTCAGGGACCGGAAATAACTTTTTAAAAGTAGATAAACGTTCCTATTCTTTCCCATTCGTTACAAATAATGTTCGCCATCTTAACTGGCACAGGAAAACTCAGAGGGACCTTCCTGTCTTCATAAACCCTGTCTAATTTAGAGATCTTAGGTTCCTTAGGGAGGTTAGCCTCTGGAACCTCTAGCGTAGACAGAACCTCCTTTAATAAAAAACAGATGTTCGATTTTAAATGTAAAAGAGGGTTCCTCTGCTGAAGGAGGTTTAGAAACTAAAGTCTCTGACTCAGAAAGTTCACTCTCTGAAGCTACAGAGGTTAATTCATCCTCAGATAGCTGGGACATAGTAGCAAAATCTGACAAATATTTAGATGACTCTAGATCAGGATTACTATGTTTAACCTTTCTCCTGCATTTACTAGAGGGAGGTAAGGCACTCAGGGCTGCAGACACGGCCGATTGTAACTGCCCGGTAAAGTCCACAGGAAAAAAGTTCCCTCCAGATGGAGGATTAGTTGAGCCGCGTAAGAAATGCATGTGGAGCGAGTAGTGTAGAAAAGATAGTAATCTTCCGGGACAGAGATTCCTGAGAGGTAGATGGCTCGGAGGGACTAATAATGCTATGAGTATTAGCAGGCTTGTCTCCTTTCTTAGACTTTAGAACAGTGCTTAGGCAAATGGAACAAAATTGAGCAGGCGGGCAAACCACAGCCTCCTCACAATATAAACAGGAATTATTAATCAGTATAGAAGGAGCAGAACCTTCTAATGTAGTATCAGAGTCCTCCATAGCTATATATATAGATATATCCACAGAAGGACAGACAAAAAAAGAGAACGCTTTTATTAAAAAAACAGCACCATTATAATCCCAATGGCTGGGGCACTCACCACCTCCTAGACCCAGACAGCTAACAGTGAAAACGCTCTCCTTAGGAGTGATGTCCACAGCAGGATCGTAGGAAAATGAAAAGACCACGCCCGGTCACGTGGATTTCCCCTGCTATGAAAAAGGCGTTAAGCTATTATGAACTGCGCAACACTCAAAAATGAAAGTGAAACCTGTTTGTTCCAAGCCAAAAGCACAGTCTATGAGCCCAAAAACCGCTCACATTAAAGCAGCTATAAATAACCCCTAGCTGTTCAAATAATCTCCCTGAAGGAGATATCAACCCTTGATCCTATTGAGGCATAAAGGAGCCACACTATGACCCTGTATAGCAAAAGTGAATATATAAAACGGTCTTACCCTCTAGGATCCATGCTGTGGAACAGGCACAGCCTCTCAAGTGTGACAGTCTTGCAGCGACGCTATGACATGAACTTGAGTGTGTAACAGCAAGCAGTGAAACTCATCGTCACTGATTACTCAGGAGCGGTTAGGCAACAGTCTGGATGGGTTCGCAGAAAAACTTTCCCTGCATCTCCAGACTAACTTTCATCAATACTCTCACTGAGAGGTTGACACAATTATTTAAAACTACAGTCCTTTTTTGAAGGGAACATACCCATTACAGGACTACCCAAAACTTCTGACACTACTCTGAATAACTCCCTTCTGCTCCTTGCAAGTTTCTGCATTAAACTGGTGAAGGAATAAAATACATGAAACGCTGGCACCCTGAATATGCCTTCGCAGCTTGATAAATGGGGCCCATAGACTAAATAAACAAGGGGACACTCTAACACATCCTTACAAAGCAAACAAAATTGAGAAAGAGTTAAATTATCTGTGGATTGCCCCACCAGAGGGTCAGCATGATGCCCATAGATATGGGATTTACCAGTTTACTCCATAATATATAAGGTAAGGATATGCAAGTATCGATTGGGACTTCCGTTGGGGGAGGAGCTGTGCAGTACACCTGCATGTTGGCGTGGTGAGGGGAAGCTGCTTCATCATCTCCCCACACCTAGCCACTTACCCCGGAGAGCTTGCAGGGGTTTGCAGTGTGTGGCGCTCTGTGTGACTTTGGCCTGCCCGAGTTTTGGAGTCCTAGCAAGCCGACTTGGCTTGCGGTCTTACCGCAGAAGCTTTGAACTTTCTCGGGGTATATCCTCGCAAGCTGTACTCAAGTGGGGAAGAGAGAGCCGATTGACAGTAGCTGGGACCAAGGATCGAGGCTCCATCCCTAAAAAGTGTGTCTGTGAAGCAAGAGCCTGACACTTTTGTGGATACCGCTTCCAAGCTCCTTCTTAACAATATTGGGCCAAAGTTATGTGTGTGGATTGCAACACCAAATCATTTGTAAAAAGTGCTGGTGCTGTTGTTTGTTGGCTGTTAGACACAGATACTGTCATCTTCCGTCTGAGCTCTTAATCCTCTCGGGGGAGATCCCAGTAAACTGTCCATTAGAGAGGAAGAGAGAGGCCACCGACAGAAGCTGGGACCTAGGACTGTGGCTTCATCTTAGTAGACGCTGGTCTGTGCTGCAAGAGCCTGATACTTTCACGGATACTGCATTCAAAGCTCCCTTCTGAAAATGCTGGGGTAAGATGTCCATAGAAAGCTATGTGATATGGATTGTAACTCTAAGATTCATATACAAAGTGTCAGTTCTGTTGTTACCTGGTTACCAATTATTGATGTTGCCACGTCTCAATTGATTTGGGCTCTTTTTACCTGCTGACCTCCTTTCTCCATAGCACTCAGTCCGGCTGTTTGCTCTCTCTACCTGTGAGGAACAAGTTTGTTGGCACATGTTTATTTGCTTATCCGCTCTCTGTGGACGGACAGGAGTCTGATAAAAGCAATTGTATTCCAACCAGAAGGTGGCCACGACATAAAGTGTAAAAATCTAAGTCTTTTAAGTAAAGTATGCCACTTAATTGAAGGAATTGTCTGTGTTAGACTTTGCTAGCAGCAAGTTGAAGAGAATTTTTTTTTCTCCCTCTAATAAAGCTCCCTATTGAAATCTATCTTCCAGCCGATCCCTCTAAAAAGGGTGAGAAACCATACAAGGGTTCTGACAGTAGCTTTGGAACTGTATTAAGGTTTTTTGGGACTTAAGTATGTGCCATAATTATTTCACAGTATAATCCCAAAAAAAGGTGCTGTTTATATTCATTTACAGTGGACCTTGTGTCACTAGATAAAGCAATAAGAATTTTTTTTTTTTTTTTTTTGCCAATGAGGGTTTGTTTAGATTTGCATATTAATTTACACAGTTATAATTTCTGTTGATAGGCTTGTCAACCAGCAATCAGGCTGACATACATATATATATATATATATATATATATATATATATATATATATATATATATATATATATGATATCTGCATTGTATCATATAGGGCATATTTGAGTATCTGTTTTACAGGCCTTTTTCACTAGTATTTCACTTTTAGGTGAACACTTGACTTCCCTTCTTCCCTGGGGAAGAGGGTAGTACATATCAGTACACTTATTTCACTAGGGTAAAAAGGGAGAAAGAAAAAAAATGAAAAAAGAAGAACATGGGGCCTGAAGTAGGACCCCAGGGTAATACTCGTGTGTGCGTGTTTGTGTAATATATATATATATATATATATATATATATATATATATATATATAAATAAATAAATAAATAAATAAATAAATATACACACACATATACACGTTCTTAGGTAATGCTCTTTATTGTAATTAATTTTTTTTCTCACTTCAGTGTGGTCATGGATTTTATGGTTGAATTTGTAGCTACAGCTGTAGCCCTAGTTTCATGTGTTGTTTTTTGTTTTGCTACACAAAAATATTTCACCCATTTATATGGAAAAATTTGTTACACAGGTTAAAACCTCCTCACCTAGAATGCCTGTTAAAGTTAAAGACAAGAAAGCTAAGTTGCCTGACCCCAGTTTAGATATCACGGGTGATACAATGTCCAATATTTGTGATACTCAGACCTTGATTACTTATTTAACAGAATTATTTATGGCCCAATTTGACATGATTAAGAAGGAATTGGGCACAATCTCCACTATCTCCTCAGAAATATCTGGCCTCTCTGCAGAAGATAGACAGCTCTCTAACAGAATATTAGAAGCTGAGAACATAATTTCTGAAGTAGAAGACCAGGTCAATGTTCATGGTAATATCTCTAAACAAGACTCTAAAATTAATAATCTTCAACTGCGTCTTGACAATCTTGAGGATCGATCAAGACGCAACAATATTAGAATTGTTGGTCTTCCTGACTCCCAAGAGTTTGAGAATCTATAAAATTTTACTTCAATGGTGCTGCCACAGGCCATGGGCTTCTCTCCGCAGCAGTTACCTATTGCAGTAGAGAGAGCCTATAGAATTGGTCCCAAGAAAACCCACTCTGAGAGCCCTCCAATGTACCGAGTCCATGGATTCATCCTTACTTGTGGGATGTTGTCCTTCCTGACAGGAAGTAGCAAAGAGAGCACCACAGCAGAGCTGTCTATATAGCTCCCCCCTTAACTCCACCCCCCCAGTCATTCGACCGAAGGCCAAGGAAGAAAAGGACAAACTATAAGGTGCAGAGGTGACTGAAGTTTACATAAAAAAATACTATCTGTCTTGAATAGACAGGGCGGGCCGTGGACTCGGTACATTGCAAAAGAAAGAAATTTATCAGGTAAGCATAAATTTTGTTTTCTTTTGCATGATGTACCGAGTCCACGGATTCATCCTTACTTGTGGGATACCAATACCAAAGCTATAGGACACAGATGAAGGGAGGGACAAGACAGAAACCTAAATGGAAGGCACCACTGCTTGCAAAACCTTTCTCCCAAAAATAGCCTCCGAAGAAGCAAAAGTATCAAATTTGTAAAATTTTGAAAAGGTATGAAGCGAAGACCAAGTCGCAGCCTTACAAATCTGTTCAACAGAAGCATCATTTTTAAAAGCCCATGTGGAAGCTACCGCTCTAGTAGAATGAGCTGTAATCCTTTCAGGAGGCTGCTGTCCAGCAGTCTCATAAGCCAAACGGATGATGCTTTTCAGCCAAAAGCAAAGAAGTCGCCGTAGCCTTTTGACCCCTACACTTTCCAGAATAGACAACAAACAAAGAAGATGTTTGACGAAAATCTTTGGTTGCCTGCAAATAAAATTTCAAAGCACGAACCATGTCCAAGTTGTGCAACAGATGTTCCTTCTTACAAGAAGGATTAGGACACAGAGAAGGAACAACAATTTCCTGATTGATATTCCTGTTAGTAACAACCTTAGGTAGGAACCCAGGCTTGGTACGCAAAACCACCTTATCAGCATGGAACACAAGATAAGGTGATTCACATTGTAATGCAGATAGTTCAGAAACTCTTCGAGCTGAAGAGATAGCAACTAGGAACAAAACTTTCCAAGATAAAAGCTTAATATCTATGAAATGCATGGGTTCAAACGGAACCCACTGAAGAACTCTAAGAACTAAATTTAGACTTCATGGCAGAGCAACAGGTTTAAACACAGGCTTATTTCTAGCTAAAGCCTGACAAAAGGCCCAAACGTCTGGAACATCTGCCAGACGCTTGTGCAACAAAATAGACAGAGCAGATATCTGTCCCTTTAGAGAACTAGCTGACAATTCTTTCTCCAATCCCTTTTGGAAAAAAGACAAAATGCTAGGAATCCTGATTTTACTCCAGGAGAAGCCTTTGGATTTGCACCAAAAAAGATATTTACGCCATATCTTATGATAGCTTTCCTGGTAACAGGCTTTCGAGCCTGAATCAAGGTATTTATGACTGACTCAGAGAAACCCCGCTTTGATAAAATCAAGCATTCAATCTCCAAGCAGTCAGTTGCAGAGAAATTGGATTTGGATGCTTGAATGGACCTTGAATCAGAAGGTCCTCTCTCAATGGCAGAGACCATGGTGGAAGATATGACATGTCCACCAGGTCTGCATACCAAGTCCTGCATGGCCACACAGGCGCTATCAAAATCACAGATGCTCTCTCCTGTTTGATTCTGGCAATCAGACGTGGAAGGAGAGGGAAAGGTGGAAACACATAAGCCAGGTTGAACGACAGGGTACTGCTAGAGCATCTAGCAGTACAGACTGAGGATCCCTTGACCTGGAGCCGTAACGAGGAAGTTTGGCATTCTGACGAGACGCCATCAGATCCAATTCTGGTGTGCCCCATAGCCGAACCAGCTGAGCAAACACCTCTGGATGGAGTTCCCACTCCCCCGGATGAAAAGTCTGACGACTTAGAAAATCTGCTTCCCAGTTCTCTACACCTGGGATATAGATCGCTGACAGATGGCAAGAGTGAGCCTCTGCCTATCGGATTATCCTTAAGACCTCTATCATCACTAAGGAACTCTTTGTTTCGCCCTGATGATTGATATAAGCCACAGTCGTGATGTTGTCTGACTGAAACCTGATGAATCTGGCAGAAGCCAGCTGAGGCCATGCCTGGAGAGCATTGAATATCGCTCTTAATTCCAGAATATTTATCGGTAGGAGAGCCTCCTCCCGAGTCCACAAACCCTGAGCTTCCAGGGAATTCCAGACTGCACCCTAGCCCAGAAGGCTGGCGTCTGTCATCACTATAACCCATTCTGGCCTGCGGAAACACATTCCCTGGGACAGATGATCCTGTGACAACCACCAAAGAAGAGAGTCTCTGGTCTCTTGATCCAGATTTATCTGAGGAGGTAAATCCGCATAATCCCCATTCCACTGATTGAGTATGCATAGTTGCAGTGGTCTGAGATGCAAGCGAGCAAACGGAACTATGTCCATTGCCGCTACCATTAGACCGATTACCTCCATACACTGAGCCACTGACGGCCGAGTAATGGAGTGAAGAACTCGGAAGGTGGACAAAATCTTTGCTTTTCTGACCTCCGTCAGAAATATTTTCATGTCCACTAAGTCTATCAGAGTCCCTAGAAATGAAACTTTTGTGAGGGGGAAAAGAGAACTCTTTTTTTACGTTCACCTTCCACCCGTGAGATCTTAGAAAGGACAACACTAAGTCTGTGTGAGACTTGGCTAGTTGGAAGGTCAACGCTTGAACTAGAATGTCGACTAGATAAGGCGCAACTGCTATGCCTCGTGGCCTTAGAACCGCCAGAAGGGACCCTAGCACCTTTGTGAAGATTCATGGCGCCGTGGCCAACCCGAAAGGAAGAGCCACAAACTGATAATGCTTGTCCAGAAAGGCGAACCTGAGGAACTGGTGATGATCTTTGTAGAAAGGAATGTGTAGATATGCATCCTTTAAGTCCACGGTGGTCATATATTGACCCTCCTGGATCAATGGTAAGATAGTCCGAATGGTCTCCATCTTGAAAGATGGGACTCTTAGGAATTGGTTTAGGATCTTGAGATCCAGAATTGGTCTGAAAGTTCCCTCCTTTTTGGGAACTATAAACAGATTTGAGTAGAAACGTCATACGGCCTGAAATTGGAAAAAAAACAAGCAGCTCTCTGGTGCAGCAGCGTATATAACACACCAGTGCTCAATCCTTAAAATCAGCACAGTTTACGATAACAAAAACTCTCCACCTGTATCTCAATCATACAAGTGTTTGTTATCAGACAACGGAAAAAATCAAAAGTTTGGCGTGTATATACAGTTTTGTAACGGTCAACAGAAACAGTCTCCCATATAGAAAGACAAAAGTCCCATCCAGTTTGTGTCGTTTAAAATGTAACTTTTATTAAGTATTTTGTAAAAAAACAAACTTGTACAGACCTGGATCGAGTTCTGATAGTAGTACTGTGTACTTTTAGTAAATACCTCCGACTCCCACTGTTGCGTCACTAGACGCGTTTCGCCGAAGCTTTCTCAATAGTGACTTACAGAGTAATCTAAACCGCTAACCTTTAAACACCCCTCTGATCACGTGACAACCATTTACAAAAAACGGAAGCCTCGTTTCAGTTAATGTTTTGACCAATAGTAAGGAAACAGTGTTACTGCTCAATTGTTGCTAGGTAAATCTTCTATCCACATAATTGAACTGTTACAATATTTATCGCAACATTATATCCACAATTCTATTTAACAAAGTATATAACAAAATAGTATATAGAATTGTTGACACATGTTAGAGCAAAACTGTCCACTTTTCTCTTGGTAACTTTAAAAACTAAATATACAATTTAAAATTACAAAAAAGAGAGAGGAAATGGAATAATGAGGAATCATTCTGCTTTTGGAACTGGGCAGATCACTCCCATGGTAAAAAGGTCTTCTACACAGCGTAAGAACGCCTCTCTTTTTGTCGGGTTTACAGACAATTGAGAAAGATGGAACCTCCCCCTTGGAGGAGAATCCTTGAAATCTAGAAGGTATTCCTGGGTTACAATTTCTACTGCCCAGAAATCCTGAACGTCTCTTGCCCAGGCCTGAGCAAAGAGAGAGAGTCTGCCCCCTACTAGATCCGGTCCCAGATTGGGTGCTACTCCTTCATGCTGACTTAGTGGCAGCAGCAGGCTTTTGGCCTGTTTACCCTTGTTCCAAGCCTGATTAGGTCTCCAGGTTGGCTTGAATTGAGCAAAGTTCCCCTCTTGCTTTGCAGCAGAGGAAGAGGAATTGGGACCACTCTTGAAGTTTCAAAAGGAACGAAAATGATTTTGTTTGGTCCTTGTCTTATTTGACTTATCCTGAGGGAGGGTATGACCCTTCCCTCCAGTAATATCTGAAATGATCTCTTTCAGTGCAGGCCCGAATAGGGTCTTACCTTTGAAAGGGATGGACAAAAGCTTAGATTTAGATGACACATCAGCTGACCAGGACTTAAGCCATAATGCTCTATGGGCTAAAATGGCAAATCCTGAATTCTTAGCCGCTAATTTAGCAAGATGAAAAGCGGCGTCTATAATAAAAGAATTAGCCAACTTAAGAGCCTTAATTCTGACCAAAATATCATCTAGTGGGGTCTCCATCTGAAGAGCCTATTCTAGAGCCTCAAACCAAAAGGCAGCCGCAGTGGTTACAGGAACAATGCATGCTATAGGTTGAAGAAGAAAACCTTGATTAACAAAAATTTTCTTTAGGAGACCCTCTAATTTTTTATCCATAGGATCAATGAAAGCACAACTGTCTTCAATAGGTATAGTTGTACGCTTAGCCAGGGTAGAAATAGCTCCCTCCACCTTAGGGACCGTCTGCCATGAGTCCTTTATGGTGTCAGAAATGGGAAACATTTTCTTAAAAACAGGAGGGGGAGAGAACGGAATACCTGGTCTATACCACTCCTTAGTAACAATGTCCGAAATCCTCTTAGGGACCGGAAAAAACATCAGTGTAAACAGGAACCTCTAAATATTTGTCCATTTTACACAATTTCTCTGGAACTACAATAGGGTCACAATCATCCAGAGTAGCTAAAACCTCCCTGAGCAATAAGCGGAGGTGCTCTAGCTTAAATTTAAATGCTGTCATCTGAATCTGTCTGCGGGAACATCTTTCCTGAATCAGAAATCTCTCCCTCAGACAGCAAATCCCTCATCCCTACTTCAGAACATTGTGAGGGAATATCGGATACGGCCACTAAAGCGTCAGAAGGCTCAACATTTGTTCTTAACCCAGAGCCACTGCGCTTCCCTTGCAATCCAGGCAATTTAGATAAAACCTCTGTGAGGGTAGTATTCATAACTGAAGCTATATCTTGCAAGGTGAAAGAATTAGACGCACTAGAAGTACTTGGCGTCGCTTGTGCGGGCGTTACCGGTTGTGACACTTGGGGAGAACTAGATGGCAAAACCGGATTTCCTTCTGTCTGAGAATCATCTAATGCCAAACTTTTAGAAGTCAAAATATGCTGTTTGCAATTTATAGACATATCAGTACAAGCGGGACACATTCTAAGAGGGGGTTCCACAATAGCTTCTAAACAATTTGAGCAATGAGTTTCCTCAGTGACAGACATGTTTAACAGACTAGTAATAAAGCAAGCAAGCTTGGAAAACACTTTATTTAATGTAAAAAAACAGAATTTGCAAAAACGGTACTGTGCCTTTAAGAGAGAAAAAAAAAAAAAAAGGCATACACAAACTGCAAAACAGGTTAAAATTGCTTCAATTTTTCAGAAATTTTAACAATGTACCCACTAAGCTTTAGAAGGATTGCACCACAAGTTAATAAGCAATAAACCCCCAAATGAAAAAAACGGATTGAAATTTGTCTAAAACCGGTTAAAAAACCCTATAAGCACCTTGCCACAGCTCTGCTGTGGCCCTACCTGCCCTTAGGAACAATAATATAGGGTTAAAGCTTCGAATAGGCCCTGAGAAGATTATCAGGACCTCAGGAGAAGTTGCTTGCTGCTTGACTGTATAACTAAATGCGCAACTGAGGTGCGAAAATAGGCCCCGCCCACCTCACTCGATGTTGCTGGGGCCTACACAAATCTAACAAACCTAGTTTGAAAACCATGTGGGTTATAACAACCCCAAATAAGCCAAAAGACCCCTCAAGCAAACGTCCCATAAACATAAAAACGTTACTCCCAGAACACACAAATGTTTGTCCCAATTTTTCATAAACAAACTGAGTGCCCAAAAAAACTTAGCCCTTTATGCAAGCTAGTAAAGCCTCTTACACACTAGGATCACAGTCTCTGCAGAAAAATGACTGAACATACCTCATTGCTGTATAGCAAGAACCGTTCCTCACACTGAAGTTTTCCTGTACTCCTCAGCTTCTGTGGGAACAACAGTGGACCTTAGTTACAAATGCTAAGATCATCATCCTCCAGGCAGAAATCTTCATCTATGTCCTGCCTGAGAGTTAATAGTACAACACAGGTACCATTTAAAAATAACAAACTCTTGATTGAAGATAAAATAAAAACTAACAGTTTAACACCTCTTCTCTTTACCCTTCCTGCTTAGAGCCAGCAAAGAGAATGACTGGGGGATGGAGTTAAGGGGGGAGCTATATAGACAGCTCTGCTGTGGTGCTCTCTTTGCTACTTCCTGTCAGGAAGGACAATATCCCACAAGTAAGGATGAATCCGTGGACTCGGTACATCATGCAAAAGAAATAGAGATATTGAAACTATTAAAAAAAAAAAAAGGGACCCTTTAATGTTTCAAAATAGCAAGATTCTACTATTCCAGGACTTCTCCGCCGAAACCTCATTGAAAAGAAAGATAATGGCACCTTAATGTACTGAACTTATAAATAAAGGATTAAATGTGAATATGGTTTATCCTGATAAAATTATTGTTGAACACAGTGGTTTTAAAAGGGTCTTTTCGGAGGTTGGAGAGGTAAAAGAATACCTGGAAGATAAGTGAGATACCTGTCGATTCTTACATCTCCTAATTTAGATATTAGATAAGGTTAAATGTGTTTTAGGGTTTGTCTCTGTTATACCCTACAGGGTATTAAGCTGATTTTTACAGAAATTATGTACATCCGGTCTGTGGGAAGAATTTGCTTCTACAGTTTTTTTCCCTCCTTGTGGGGTTGAGTGTTTCCTATTTTTTTTTCTCTTCCTTTTTCTTCCGTTTTGTGGTCCACGAAGGGTCCCACTGGTTGATATATAGGTTCTTATCTGAATATGGATGTTAAAATTGTTTCTTGGAATGTGGGGGGGGGGATAACTTCTATAAATGTAAAATGAAAATTAAATCATTGGCTAAAGCTAAACCTGATATCGCTTTTCTTCAGGAGACTCATTTCAAAGAGCAGAAGCCAATAAAATGAAGACTAAATGGGTATGCAAGGTAATCACCTCCGAATCGATAAGGAGAAAGTGTGGCATTGCCATTTTAATTAATAAATCTCTTGATTATAAAATTTCGCAGGTGGAGTCAGATCCGGCTTCCAGATTTATCATATTACAAATTCTTATAAATAACAAACAATTCATTTTATGTAACATTTATGGTCCCAATAAATTTAAGATTGAGTTTTGGGAGAATACTAAGGTCAAATTATTTCCCTTTATTAAAGAGAACCTGATTCTTGGTGGTGATTTTCTTGAAATAATATTTTTTTATTGAGGTTTTCCCACAATGCAAACAAGTATATAAGTATACAGAATACCATCAAATCAAGGCATTGCTTTGTTTAGAAAAAAAAAAAAGAATTGCGGTGTACAAAAAATAGCTTGTGAATTATACATGTATAGTAAAATAAAATATGCAAAAAACAGAATTTATGCTTACTTGATAAATTTCTTTCTCTTGTGATGTATCGAGTCCACGGATTCATCCATACTTGTGGGATATTCTCCTTCCTAACAGGAAGTGGCAAAGAGAGCACCCAAAGCAGAGCTGTCTATATACCTCCTCCCTTAGCTCCACCCCCCCCCCAGTCATTCGACCGAAGGCTAGGAAGAAAAAGGAGAAACCATAGGGTGCAGAGGTGACTGAAGTTTTTAAAATAAAAATATACTACATGTCTTAAACAGACAGGGCGGGCCGTGGACTCGATACATCACAAGACAAAGAAATTTATCAGGTAAGCATAAATTCTGTTTTCTCTTGTAAGATGTATCAAGTCCACGGATTCATCCTTACTTGTGGGATACCAATACCAAAGCTTTAGGACACGGATGAAGGGAGGGACAAGACAGGTACCTTAAATGGAAGGCACCACTGCTTGTAGAACCTTTCTCCCAAAAATAGCCTCCAAAGAAGCAAAAGTATCGAATTTGGAAAATTTGGAAAAAGTAAGAAGCGAAGACCAAGTCGCCGCCTTACAAATCTGTTCAACAGAAGCCTCATTTTTAAAAGCCCATGTGGAAGCCACAACTCTAGTAGAATGAGCAGTAATTATTTCAGGAGGCTGCTGGCCAGCAGTCTCATAAGCCAAACGGATGATGCTTTTCAGCCAAAAAGAAAGAGAGGTAGCCGTAGCCTTTTGACCTCTCCGCTTACCAGAGTAAACAACAAACAATGAAGATGTTTGACGGAAATCTTTAGTTGCTTGTAAGTAGAACTTTAAAGCACAAACCACATCAAGATTGTGCAACAGACTTTCTTTCTTTGAAGAAGGATTAGGACACAGCGAAGGAACAACAATCTCCTGATTGATATTCCTATTAGAAACAACCTTAGGAAGGAATCCAGGTTTGGTACGCAAACTACCTTATCTGCATGGAAAACAAGATAAGGTGAGTCACACTGTAAAGTAGATAACTCAGAAACTCTTCGAGCCGAAGAGATAGCTACTAAAAACAGAACTTTCCAAGATAGAAGCTTAATATCTATGGAATGCATAGGTTCAAACGGAACCCCTTGAAGAACTTTAAGAACTAAGTTTAGGCTTCATGGCGGAGCAACGGGTTTAAATACAGGCTTGATTCTGACTAAACACCTGACTAAACACCTGAACGTCTGGGACATCTGCCAGACGCTTTTGTAAAAGAATAGACAACGCAGATATCTGTCCTTTTAAGGAGCTAGCTGATAATCCCTTCTCCAATCCTTCTTGGAGAAAAGACAATATCCTAGGAATCCTAATCTTACTCCATGAGTAACCCTTGGATTCACACCAAGAAAGATATTTTCGCCATATCTTATGATAAATTTTCCTGGTGACAGGCTTTCTAGCCTGAATCAGGGTATCAATGACCGACTCAGAGAAACCACGCTTTGATAAAATCAGGCGTTCAATCTCCAAGCAGTCAGACGCAGAGAAATTAGATTTGGATGCTTGAATGGACCTTGGATTAGAAGGTCCTGCCTCATCGGCAGAATCCACGGTGGAACAGATGGCATGTCCACCAGGTCTGCATACCAAGTCCTGTGTGGCCACGCAGGTGCTATCAAAATCACTGAAGCTCTCTCCTGCTTAATTCTGTCAACCAGACGTGGAAGGAGAGGAAACGGTGGAAATACATAGGCCAGGTTGAAGGACCAGGGCACTGCTAGAGCATCTATCAGTACTGCCTGGGGATCCCGGGACCTGGACCCGTAACAAGGAAGTTTGGAGTTCTGACGGGACGCCATCAGATCCAATTCTGGTGTGCCCCATAGCCGAGTCAGCTGGGCAAATACTTACGGAAGGAGCTCCCACTCCCCCGGATGAAAAGTCTGGCGACTTAGGAAATCCGCCTCCCAGTTCTCTACCCCTGGTTACCTCAATCATCGCTAGAGAACTCTGTGTTCCTCCTTGATGATTGATATAAGCTACAGTTGTGATGTTGTCCGACTGAAATCTGATGAATTTGGCCGCAGCTAGCTGAGGCCACGCCTGAAGCGAATTAAATATTGCTCTCAGTTCTAGAATGTTTATCGGGAGGAAAGTTTCCTCCCGAAACCATAAGCCATTTGCTTTCAGGGAGTTCCAGACTGCACCCCAGCCCAGCAGGCTGGCATCTGTCATTACTATCAGCCACTCTGGCCTGCGGAAACGCATTCCCTGAGACAGGTGGTCCTGAGACAACCACCAGAGAAGAGAATCTCTGGTCTCCTGATCCAGATGTATTTGAGGCGATAAATCTGCATAATCCCCATTCCACTGTTTGAGCATGCATAGTTGCAGTGGTCTGAGGTGTATGTTCATTGCCGCTACCATGAGTCCGATTACCTCCATACACTGAGCCACTGATGGCCGAGGAAGGGAATAAAGAGCTCGGCAAGTGGTTAAGAGTTTTTATTTTCTGACCTCCGTCAGAAATATTTTAATTTCTACCGAATCTATCAGAGTCCCTAGGAAGGAAACTCTTGTGAGAGGGAACTCTTTTGTATGTTCACCTTCCACCCGTGAGATCTCAGAAAAGCCAACACGATGTCCGTGTGAGACTTGGTTAGTTGGAAAGTTGACGCCTGAATTAAGATGTCTAGATAAGGCGCCACTGCTATGCCCCGCGGTCTTAGAACCGCCAACAGGGACCCTAGCACCTTTATGAAAATTCTGGGAGCCGTGGCCAACCCGAAGGGAAGGGCCACAAACTGGTAATGCCTGTCCAGAAAGGCGAATCTGAGGAACTGATGATGATCTCTGTGAATAGGGATGTGTAAATACGCATCCTTTAAGTCCACGGTAGTCATATATTGACCCTCCTGGATCAGAGGTAGAATAGTCTGAATAGTCTCCATCTTAAATGATGGTACTCTGAGGAACTTGTTTAGAATTTTAAAATCCAAGATTGGTCTGAAAGTTCCCTCTTTTTTGGGAACCACAAACAGGTTTGAGTAAAACCCTAGCCCTTGTTCCGCTTTTGGAACTGGGCAGATTACTCCCATGGTATGTAGGTCTTCTACACAGCGTAAGAACGCCTCTCTCTTTGTCTGGTTTTCAGACAATTGAGAAATGTGAAATCTCCCCCTTGGGGGGGGGGGGGAGTCATTGAAGTCCAGAAGATATCCCTGGGACACAATTTCTAAAGCCCAGGAATCGTGAACATCTCTTGCCCAAGCCTGAGCGAAGAGAGAGAGTCTGCCCCCTACTAGTTCCGGTCCCGGATCGGGGGCTACCCCTTCATGCTGTCTTGGAGGCAGCTGCAGGCTTCTTGGCCTGTTCACCTTTGTTCCAAGCCTGGTTAGGTCTCCAGACTGACTTAGATTGGGCAAAATTCCCCTCTTGCTTTGCAGCAGGGGAAGCTGAAGCAGGACCACCCTTGAAGTTCTGAAAGGAACGAAAATTATTTTGTTTGGTCCTCATTTTGTTTTGTTTTTATCTTGAGGGAGGGCATGGCCTTTCCCTCCAGTGATGTCTGAAATAATCTCTTTCAGTTCAGGCCCGAATAGGGTCTTTTCTTTGAAAGGGATGTTCAAAAGTTTAGATTTTGATGACACATCAGCAGACCAAAACTTAAGCCATAACGCCCTGCATGCTAAAATGGCAAAAACTGAATTCTTTGCCGCTAATTTAGCCAGTTGAAAAGCTGCATCTGTAATGAAAGAATTAGCCAATTTAAGGGCCTTAATTCTATACATAATATCCTCTAATGGAGTCTTCATCGGAAGAGCCTCTTCTAGAGCCTCGAACCAGAAAGCAGCTGCAGTAGTTACAGGAACAATGCACGCAATAGGTTGGAGAAGAAAACCTTGATGAACAAAAATTTTCTTTAGGAGACCCTCTAATTTTTTATCCATAGGATCTTTGAAAGCACAACTGTCTTCAATAGGTATAGTTGTACGCTTAGCGAGAGTAGAAAAAGCTCCCTCCACCTTAGGAACCGTCTGCCACGAGTCCCGCATGGTGTCAGATATGGGAAACATTTTCTTAAAAACAGGAGGGGGAGCAAACGGTATACCTGGTCTATCCCACTCCTTAGTAACAATATTCACAATCCTCTTAGGGACTGGAAAAACATCAGTGTAAACAGGAACCTCTAAGTATTTGTCCATTTTACACAATTACTCTGGGACCACTATAGGGTCACAATCATCCAGAGTCGCTAATACCTCCCTGAGCAACAAGCGGAGGTGTTCAAGCTTAAATTTAAAGGCCGTCATACCAGAATCTGTCTGAGGGAGCGTCTTTCCTGAGTCAGAAATCTCTCCCTCAGATAGCAAATCCCCTTCCCCTACTTCAGAACATTGTGAGGGTATATCGGATACGGCTACTAAAGCGTCAGAAGGCTCAGGGTAAGGTCCCATATTCCAATATTCCTTATAAAGTTTACCCCACAACCCAGGTATGGGCCCTTTTCCCAGGAAACAGGTGAATTAGCTATTAAGAGCTGAAGTATAAGTCAGTAGTAGTCAATATAGCTTAACATTAACTTGTTTACGATACCAAGCAGAGTAGGGGTTATCTTCTTAAGGTCCTTCATAACAACATTTAGTCATAATCCAAATCTGTGGCTATATGACCCTATGATACTCTGTTTTGTTAGCTTTATAATATATTGGAGTATGAGAATAATTATGGCTAAGAGACAACAAAGAAGCAACTATGCTAAACATACTATGGCACTTCAAAGATTATAGGATAAAGTTCCCATATGTACAAAATATATACTTAGGTTATATATACGAAGAATCTTAAGCAAAATCCCAAATTGACAGGAAGAGAGTCAGGAGGGGCCAATAGTATATATCAATGAGGAATTAATATCATAGTCAGTGATGGCATTACGAAGTATCTAAGAATAACATAGTTTTGTTGAAAACATATTTTTCTAAGCTGCGGTGAGCTTCAAAATAAACTCTGCTGTCATGGGTAAATTAACCATATAAAAGGGTATTACTTTTTCCTATCGCCATGAGCAGAAAAGATCTAGGTAATTAATCTATGGCTACGGTGTGTATAACAAAAACATTTCAACAGATACCTATATAAAACAGGAGATCAGCAAGAAAACAAATGCTTAACAATAGAACCAGATCAGACTCGTAAAACTGGCATTTTGAGACCTGGAGTAAAAGAAAAAGACAGAGTCTCTATCACCAATGCTATGTTCATTAGCCAACTCCTATTACCGGTATGCCATTTGAGGCTATCGGTAGGTGATTTACTTTTCTTCCCTTCTGAGTCTCTGTGATGAGACCTTCAATCTATTCCACTGGCCATCCTCTGTCTAGACTTTCAAAGAAAATATTTAAAATATGTGTGAACAGGACTAAAGTTAAATATGGGGGCACAAAACAAATAGTTCTCGGTTGCTGATAAAGGTAAAATGGACTTAAGCATTAGGAGAGCCAAAATCGGACAGTACTGTCGTCATCAATAAAATAATAGAGAAGTTTGTGTCACAGAAGCAAAGCTCTGTGAAGCAATAAGTCATCCCAGAGGATCTCACCCGATACCAGATTTATAGTGGCACTGCGATCGGGTCACGGTGGGAAGATTGCAGATCGTCTCCATTAAGAAGCCATCTTTTGTTAGTGAGCCGGTTAAATACCAATTGCGCCAGCGCGATTTGCTGAATAGGTATTCTGGAAAGGACGGATCATGGTGATGCATCAGAGGGTCGGCCGCATCCTCCGATGCAACCCTCATGACCCGCGCCAATTTTCCTATGTAGAAGGCTCGTTCATTCTTAGCGGTTTCCTCTCCGGCGCCTGAACTCCATATTAACAACGGGGGGCTCCTCCACAGCTGGACTTCTTCGGTCATAGCGACTTCAGGTAACAGTGATTCATGTGGGTCCGGCTCGAGCTCCACCATAAGAGTCAGCTCCCCTATTGGGGGAGTGAGAGGATTTTAGGGCTTGAAATCTTGACTCAGTTTGGATGGTCGGAGTTATCGAAGGGGGATCTATTTGGTGCTGGTGTCTATCCGTGAACTCCGCCTCTGAATTTAGCACAGATCTTAAGTCCTCCATTTTCATACAATAATCTTTTTTCGAAATTCTTCAACAGAGTCAATATTAGGCAGTGTAGCTACTCCATAATTGCTTATGAGACAGGTCCTTGTCATTGATAATGTAACTCTTTTTCCGTTTTAGTCCCCGTTATTGTTTTTAGCATTTTGGTGTGATTGCAGCCTAACCCATGCTGCCGGGGGAAGGGTGGAAGGATTGCACAGAAGGCCCCCCTTCTAGTAAAAATCAATAAAAAGTGAAAAAACCCAGCAAAGTGTTAACAGCATTCTGTGTAGTAGGTATTTGGGCTTCAGTATAGAGCTGTATGAACACAGGATGCCGGGTATTTAGAGTGATAAATGGTGGATCTCTTAATCTGCTCTTGGAGCCTCAGAAAGTGTGACCGGCCATGTTCCTTGCCTAGACACGCCCCCCTCTTGGTGGTGATTTTAATGTGACTTTCTGTCCTGAATTGGACAGGTTCTCACAAAAAAATGTCCCAGAAAATAGGAGAAGCTCAAAATATTTTCTAGATTCTGCCAGAAACTACAGGTTGTGGATATTTAGCGCAGTTTAAATCCAGACACGCTTTGCTTTTCCTGTTGAGTCTAAAGCACATTGAACCTTTTCTCGGATAGACCTATTCTTAATTTCTAAAACTCTGTCTATCTGTAAAACAGAAGTAGGAATTGGTGAGATTCTGATCTCGGACCATGCGATTATCTCTCTAGTGTTATATTGTCAGGATAGGTCTAAAGTAAAAGTGCCTATGTTTCTCTATCCCCGCTATCTTCATAATAACCCAAGGTTCGTATTATGGATAAAACAGAAATGGAAGGACTATTGCACACATAATATTTCATATTTCCATAAAATTGAAAACTTTTGGGAGGCGTCAAAAGCTGTTTTATGGGGAGAAATCAAGGCATATCTTGATGTTCAAAATAAGTAGAAAAGGGCCCGAGAATTACAATTAACTAATCAAGTTAAGAATGCTTATAAAAAATATCACGGGGACCGCTCGATTCACAATTGGCATAAATAACAATTTATGTAAGAACTTACCTGATAAATTCATTTCTTTCATATTGGCAAGAGTCCATGAGCTAGTGACATATGTAATATACAATCCTACCAGGAGGGGCAAAGTTTCCCAAACCTCAAAATGCCTATAAATACACCCCTCACCACACCCACAATTCAGTTTAATGAATAGCCAAGAAGTGGGGTGATAAAGAAAGGAGTAAAAAGCATCAACAAAGGAATTTGGAAATAATTGTGCTTTATACAAAAAAATCATAACCACCATAAAAAGGGTGGGCCTCATGGACTCTTCCCAATATGAAAGAAATGAATTTATCAGGTAAGTTCTTACATAAATTATGTTTTCTTTCATGTAATTGACAAGAGTCCATGAGCTAGTGACGTATGGGATAGCAATACCCAAGGTGTGGAACTTCCACGCAAGAGTCACTAGAGAGGGAGAGACAAAATAAAAACAGCCATTTCGCTGAAAAAGTTAAATCCACAACCCAAATATAAGTTTATTCTAAAAAAAAAAGAAAAACTTAAATCATAAGCAGAAGAATCGAACTGAAACAGCTGCCTGAAGAACTTTCCTACCAAAAACTGCTTCCGAAGAAGCAAATACATCAAAATGGTAGAATTTAGTAAATGTATGCAAAGAAGACCAAGTTGTTGCTTTGCAAATCTGATCAACTGAAGCTTCATTCTTAAAAGTCCAGGAAGTGGAAACTGATCTAGTAGAATGAGCTGTAATTCTCTGAGGTGGGGTTTTACCCGACTCCAAATAAGCTTGATGAATCAAAAGCTTTAACCACGATGCCAAAGAAATGGCAGAAGCCCTCTGACCTTTCCTGGAACCAGAAAAGATAACAAATAGACTAGAAGTCTTCTTGAAATCTTTAGTGGCTTCAACATAATATTTCAGAGCTCTCACCACATCCAAAGAATGTAAAGATCTCTCCAGAGAATTCTTAGGATTAGGACACAAAGAAGGGACAACAATTTCTCTATTAATGTTGCTAGAATTCATAACCTTAGGTAAGAATTTAAATGAAGTCCACAAAACTGCCTTATCCTGATGAAAAATCAAAAGAGGAGATTCACAAGAGAGAGTGGATAATTCAGAAACTCTTGTAGCAGAAGAGATGGCCAAAAGGAAGAACACTTTCCAAGAAAGTAGTTTAATGTCCAAAGAATGCATAGGCTCAAAAAGATGACCCTGTAACGCCTTCAAAACCAAATTAAGACTCCAAGGAGGAGAGATTGATTTAATGACAGGCTTGATACAAACCAAAGCCTGTACAAAACAATGAATATCAGGAAGTTTAGCAATATTCCTGTGGAATTAAACAGAAAGAGCAGAGATTTGTCCTTTCAAGGAACTTGCAGACAAACCTTTATCCAAACCTTCCTGAAGAAACGGTAAAATTCTCGGAATTCTAAAAGAATGCCAAGAGAATTTATGAGAAGAACACCATGAAATGTAAGTCTTCCAAACTCGCTAATAAATCTTTCTAGAGACAGATTTACGAGCCTGCAACATAGTATTAATCACTGAGTCGGAGGAACCTCTATGACTAAGCACGAAGCGTTCCATTTCCATACCTTCAAATGTAATGATTTGAGATCCTGATGGAAAAATGGACCTTGAGAAAGAAGGTCTTGCCTTAATGGAAAAAGCCAAGGTTGGCAACTGGACATCCGAACAAGATCTGCATACCAAAACCTGTGAGGCCATGCTGGAGCCACCATCAGCACAAACGATTGCTCCATGATGATTTTGGAGACCACTCTAGGAAGAAGAACTAGAGGCGGGAAAATATAAGCCAGTTGATAACACAAAGGAAGTGTCAACGCATCCACTGCTTCCGCCTGAGGATCCCTGGACCTGGACAGGTACCTGGGAAGTCTTTTGTTTAGATGAGAAGCCATCAGATCTATTTCTGGAAGCCCCCACATCTAAACAATTTGAGAAAACACATCTGGGTGGAGAGACCATTCTCCCGGATGTAAAGTGTGATGACTGAGATAATCCGCTTCCCAATTGTCTATACCTGGGATATGAACCGCAGAAATTAGACAGGATCTGGATTCCGCCCAAACAAGTATCCAAGATACTTCTTTCATAGCTTGAGGACTGTGAGTTCCACCCTGATGATTGACATATGCCACAGTTGTGATATTGTCTGTCTGAAAACAAATGAATGGTTCTCTCTTCAACAGAGGCCAAAACTGAAGAGCCCTGAGAATTCCACGGAGTTCCAAAATATTGATTGGTAATCTCGCCTCTTGAGATTTCCAAACCCTTTGTGCTGTCAGAGATATCCAAACAGCTCCCCAACCTGAAAGACTTGCATCTGTTGTAATCACAGTCCAGGTTGGATGAACAAAAAAGGCCCCTAGAATTATACAATGGTGATCTAACCACCAAGTCAGAGAAAGTCGAACATTGGGATTTAAGGATATTAATTGTGATATCCTTGTATAATCCCTGCACCATTGATTCAGCATACAAAGCTGGAGAGGTCTCATATGAAAACGAGCAAAGGGGATCGCGTCCGATGCTGCAGTCATGAGACCTAAAACTTCCATGCACAAAGCTACTGAAGGGAATGACTGAGACTGAAGGTTCTGACAGGCTGCAACCAATATCAAACGTCTCTTGTCTGTTAGAGACAGAGTCATGGACACTAAATCTATCTGGAAACCTAAAAAGGTTACCTTTGTCAGATGAATCAAAGAACTTTTTGGAAAATTGATCCTCCAACCATGTCTTTGAAAAAACAACACTAGTTGATTCACGTGAGATTCTGCAGAACGTAAATACTGAGCGAGTACCAAGATATCGTCCAAATAAGGAAACACCGCAATACCCTGCTATCCGATTACAGAGAGTAGGGCACCGAGAACCATTGAAAAGATTCTTGGAGCTGTTGCTAGGCCAAAAGGAAGAGCAACAAATTGGTAATGCTTGTCTAGAAAAGAGAATCTCAGGAACCGATAGTGATCCCAATGAATCAGAATATGAAGATATGCATCCTGTAAGTCTATTGTGGACATATAATGCCTTTGCTGAACAAAAGGCAGAATAGTCCTTAGTCACCATCTTGAAAGTTGGTACTCTTACATATCGATTCAAAATCTTTAGATCCAAAACTGGTCTGAATGAATTTCCTTTCTTTGGGACAATGAATAGATTTGAATAAAACCTGTTCCTGAAACGGAACTGACATGATTACCCCTGATAACTACAGGTCTGAAATAAACTTCAGGAAAGACTGAGCCTTTACTGGGTTCGCTGGAATGCGTGAGAGAAAAAACTCTTCTCACAGGTGGTCTTACTCTAAATCCTATTCTGTACCCCTGAGAGACAATACTCTGAATCCAATGATTTTGGACCGAACTGATCCAAACATCTTTGAAAAATCTTAATCTGCCCCCTACCAGCTGAGCTGGAATGAGGGCTGCACCTTCATGCGGACTTGGGGGCTGGCTTTGATCTCTTAAATGGCTTGGATTTATTCCAATTTGAGAAAGGCTTCCAATTGGAAACAGATTCTTTTGGGGAAGGATTAGATTTTTGTTCGTTATTATGTAGAAAAGAACGAAAACGGTTAGAAGCTTTAGATTTACCTTTAGGTTTTTTATCCTGAGGCAAAAAAACTCCCTTACCCCCAGTGACAGTTGAAATTATTGAATCCAACTTAGAACCAAATAATTTATTACCTTGGAAAGAAAGAGAAAGCAATCTGGACTTAGAAGTCATATCAGCATTCCAAGATTTGAGCCACAAAGCTCTTCTAGCTAAAATAGCTAAATACATATATCTAACATCAATTTTGATGATATCAAAAATGGCATCACAAATGAAATTATTACCATGTTGAATCAACTTAACAATGCTAGACAAATCATGATCCGATACTTGTTGCGCTAAAGTTTCCAACCAAAAAAATGAAGCAGCTGCAACATCAGCCAAAGAAATTGCAGGCCTAAGAAGATGACCTGAATATAAATAAGCTTTCCTTAGATAAGATTCAAGTTTCCTATCTAAAAGATCTTTAAAAGAAGTACTATCTTCCGTAGGAATAGTAGTACATTTAGCAAGAGTAGAGATAGCCCCATCAACTTTGGGGATCTTTTCCCAAAACCCCAATCTAACTGCTGGCAAAGGATACAATTTTTTAAACCTTGAAGAAGGAATAAAAAGTACCAGGCCTATTCCATTCTTTAGAAATCATATCAAAAATAGCATCAGGAACTGGAAAAACCTCTGGAATAACCACAGGAGGTTGATAAACAGAATTTAAACGTTTACTAGTTTTAATATCAAGAGGACTGGTTCCCTCCATATCTAATGTAATCAATACTTCTTTTAATAAAGAACGAATATACTCTATTTTAAATAAGAGGATTTGTCAGTGTCAAAATCTGAGGCAGGATCTTCTGAATCAGATAGATCCTGATCAGAGAAGGATAAATCAGTATGTTGCCGGTCATTTGAAATTTCATCAACTCTATGCAAAGTTTTAAAAGACCTTTTACGTTTATTAGAAGGCAGAATGGCAGACAAAGCCTTCTGAATAGAATCAGAAATAAATTATTTTAAATTTACAGGTATATCTTGTGTATTAGATGTTGAGGGAACAGCAACAGGTAATGAACTATTACTGATGGATACATTTTCTGCATGTAAAAGTTTATCATGACAACTATTACAAACCACAGCTGGAGGTATAATCTCCACAAGTTTACAACAAATGCACTTAGCTTTGGTAGAACTGTTATCAGGCAGCTGGGATCCAACAGTGAATTCTGAGACAGGATCAGATTGAGATATCTTGCAAATATAAGCGAAAAAAACAGCATATAAAGCAAAATTATCAATTTCCTTATATGGCAGTTACAGGAATGGGAAAAAATGCAAACAGCATAGCCCTATAACATAGAAAAAGGCAAGAGGCAAAAAGGAATGGGGTCTTAAATACTGAAAATATTTGGCGCCAAGTATGACACACAACAAACAGAAAAATATATTTTGGCGCCAAAAACGTCACAGATGACGCAACCTTGTGAAGGACTCGGCGTCAATGAACATAACTTTGCACAAAAAAATCTTGAACCAAGAATAACGCAAAAAACTTTGGCATTTTGTGCCCTTGCGAGCCTAATTCTGCCCGCGAATTTAAAAGACAGTCAATTTAAAAAAGAGACTATACCCCAGGTAAGAAATACATTTTCATAAAAAAGCATTTCCCAGATATGAAAATGACAGTCTGCAAAAAGGAAATATACTGAAAACCTGAATCATGGCAAATATAAGTAGAATACATATATTTAGAACTTTATATAAATACAAACTGCCAAACCATAGCTGAGAGTGTCTTAAGTAATGAAAACATACCTACCAAAAGACACCCATCCACATATAGCAGATAGCCAAACCAGTACTGAAACGGTTATCAGTAGAGGTAATGGAAAATGAAAGTATATCGTCGATCTGAAAAGGGAGGTAGGAGATAAATCTCTACGACCGATAACAGAGAACCTATGAAATAGATCCCCATGAGGAAAACCATTGCATTCAATAGGTGATACTCCCTTCACATCCCTCTGACATTCACTGTACTCAGAGGAATCAGGCATTTAAAAATGCTGAGAAGCGCATATCAACGTAGAAATCTTAGCACAAACTTACTTCACCACCTCCATAGGAGGCAAAGTTTGTAAAACTGAATTGTGGGTGTGGCGAGGGGTGAATTTATAGGCATTTTGAGGTTTGGGAATCTTTGCCCCTCCTGGTAGGATTGTATATCCCGTACGTCACTAGCTCATGGGCTCTTGCCAATTACATGAAAGAAATATTGATATGAGGAGAGAGATGCATTTTTATTGCAAAAGCACCAGGAAGAAGAGACTAAAATGAACCTATATTTCAAGAGCTTCTATGGCTGTTCAGCCAAAAATCTAGCTAGATTGGTTAAGACTAGGAAAAGGAAGAATTTTATTCCTGTTATACAGGATGGCGATAATCGATATTCAGATACGGAAGATATATGCAATGTCTTCTTTAAATACTATCAAAAATTATATGCCGCGGTTCATGTCAATTGCTTTAATCAAGAGAATTTCTGGTCAAAGATCATCCTACCCAGCATACAGAAATAGGACTTAGAATCCCTTAATGTCCCCATTACGGCAGAAGAGATAGGTAAAGCTATTGATTTATCCAAACTAAATAAAGCGGCTGGCCCAGATGGGTTTCCTGCAGAATACTATACAAGTCTAGCTGAAGAGATAATCCCAATTCTGGAGGCTCTTTATAATAGTAACTTCTCTACTGATAATCCAATTTCAGCTCTCTTTTTCTGCAGCGAATATTTAATTCATTAAAAAAAAGTAAAAACCCTGAAGACCCAGCTTCATATAGACCTATCTCAGTACTCATTGCTGACTATAAAATCCTGGCCTCTATTATATCTTTCAGACTTGCTTCTTGTTTAAACAAACTTATTCATCCTGATCAGTCCGGTTTCATGACAGAGCGGAATCCTTCTAAAAATATACCTAAACTGATTACATTGGTTGATTATATATGGAATTGTGATCAAATTAAGGAGAAGAATGACTTTAAAGATATAGCGATCCTTACATTGCATGCTGTCAAAGCATTTGACAGCATATCTTGGATCCATCTCTTCACAACACTCTCGAAATTTGGCTTTTCAGATAATTTTGTCAAATTCATCAAAACAATTTATCAGAACACTGTTTCATTTCTCCTGATTAATCGCACTTTGTCTTCTAAAATAATTTTGCACAGGGGAACAAGACAGGGTTGTCCCCTCTCACCTCTCTTATTTAAAATTGCATTAGAGCCTTTGGCAGTAAGGGTAAGGGAGGTGTTATTGGGGATTCCAGTTGGTACTCAAAGTTTAAAGTTGCAGATGACATTTTAATATTTTTGCAGAACGCTGTCAATACAATTCCTAAGGTAGTTCTAGCCTGAGACGAGTTCAGCTCCTTTGCAGGATATAAAGTTAACTTATGAGGCTTGGTAAAAAGAATATTAAACAACTTACAATTAAGTTTCATATAGTTAATGCTATTAAATATCTTGGACTTGAAATACATAAAGATCCCAAACACTGGAACCAGGCCAACATTTTACCTCTCTTTCAAAAGGTTAAAGAAGACCTCGAGCTATGGGCAGCTTTTCCCCTGTCTATTAGAGCGACCATTAATTTAAACAAAATTATAATTTTTCTACGTATTTTATACCCGTTGCAAAATTTACCGCTTTTTATATTAAATAAAGATATACGTAAGTTGGCTTCTTGGACTTCAAAATGTATCTGGAAATCCAAAAAATCTCGTATATCTCTTAGCAGATTGTCACAAAAATATTCCGCGGCTGGCTTAGCTCTTCCTAACACCAGACTTTACAATTGGGTGACTGCTTAAATTAGCCATCGACTGGATCGCTCAATCCAATCGTGTTACCTCTTATGATATGGAACTTTATCTTGTTCCTCATTGGTCGTTAAAGGCCCTCCTTCATTGTACTTCACATAATCTTCCTTCAAATATCATTCTTCTCCGGTCATTTAAAAAGATAATACTTGCCTTGCATAAGTTCTGTCATCTTTTAAGAATTGATTTCTCTTTCTCTGAATTTTTACCTATTAGGGGTAATCCTCTTTTTACCCCGGGTTTAGATCAGAAAACTTTTCTAGAATGGAAGGATAGAGGTCTTAAAGATGTCTATCAATTGTTGAACTCAGACTCTGATATACTCCCTTGGGAGACTATTCATCAACACTTTGCTCTTCCTCGCCTAAACCGTTTCGCGTATTTTCAAATATGACACTATATCCATTCACAAAAAAAGCATTGTTCTATTAAATTTGAGTGGCCTGAGGACAAGACTAGTATCCAGAAATTTACAGCAGGAGATGCTTCGATTTCCCTTATCTACGATATTATGCTTACTATGCAAGCATAGTTCCAAGGATCAGGTAAGGTTTTTAAAAGGAAAAGCACGCTGTAAACTAGTGGATTGGTGGGCCGGACATGCTTACTTTTCACCTGAGATGCTGGTGGCATCTCTGCACTTGGAAAAGATTGGTTGAAACTCTTGTCTACCCTTTGCCCTCATTGTAGGTTCTCTAAGGAGGAAATAAGTCTAATAGCAGTTAGAGAACCTATATCAAACAATGCCTAGAGGAGCACTTCAGAATTCCCCTCACTCCTTGCTGGAGGCAAAAACTGACAGAGATTTTATTACAAGACCAGAGACTTCATATTTGCTTTACTTTCCTTTACTACTAGTGTGCAGCATTTCAAAGTACAATAAAACACATTACATAAATAAAGAGAAAAAAGAGACAAGGTAATTAACCCATGAAAAGGTTACATTAGATAACAGTGAAATAATGGACCAATCAGCAGACCCATACTGTCCATAAACCGACCAATGAGCTCCCCATCTTCCTCTTTCTTTTGCTGCTCATTCAAAAGATAAGTATGCTATATTTTATCTCTCATAAAAAATATATAGTTTTCTTTTAATTTTATTGTTATTATATATTATTGTATATTATTTTATCCCTTATATTGTTCTCTTTTCATTTCATCTTTTATTTTATTGTTTTTTCTTATACAATTAGTTTTATCTTTTATTCTTTCGTTTATTAATAACTGCCGTTTTTTGCAAAACATTTTATTTTCCGTTTTAGCTTTCTGTTTATTTCCCTCTCTTCCCATAATAGTAATCTTTTTTCTATCTTCCTATTACGTTACCGCTTTTTTGTAACTTGCTCGTTTTTTCCCCTGTGTTTCTCTCCTGCTCCGTTTCTTACTTCGATCGCCATGTTGTGGGCGTTAGGCTCGTGACGTAGCCGCCGCCCATTTTGTTAGTGCGTCACTGAGCTCCTTACTTGACGGACGAATCTCTGGCACTTCGCATGTAAAAAAGTTCAATACAAATTGAAACATTGTCTCTCATTTTCTCCTTTATCCTACTAAACAAGTTTTTTCTTATTCTAGGTTTACATTGCCCTCCGGTGGTCAATTTTGATAGCCTGCTAAATATATATTTACATTATTTTATCCTGGTTGTTTTTTCTATCAAATTAATTCTTTTTCTGTCAGAAAAATTATTTGAAATTCAATAAAATTTATTTAATTATTTTATGACATATTAAAAATATTTATTGATTGTTGTATTTAAGTATTGACAAAATTTTTTATTCATTTTTATTTTTTATTTCATGATGTCTCAAGACACATCAACTTCTGCTCCTCTGACTGAACAATCAGTTCAGATGATGATAGACAATTCATTAGGAAAATTAATGTCCCATATGACAAATTTATTATCTAAATCACCACTAAAGAAAGCTATTAAAAGAAAATCTGCTTCAGCTGCAGTTAAAACTAGTAGGAAGCTAGTTTCAAAGTCTAAACAAACACTATCCGATATTCCTGGCGGAAAAGGAATTCAAACATCCGCAATGAGAACCCTAACTCCCAAGGGGCATAAAAAGGGAGCTGTTAAACATTTAACAAAACCTTTTGTTAAAGAAGTTGATTCAGATTGTACTACTTCAGAAAATTCTGATTCATTTTATGATTTATCTGATAAAGATTCTTCTAATCATGATTCTGATTCTTCGGATTCAGAACCTAAAAAGAAAAAATCTAAAAGACATCATAAGAAATTTTCAGAGGATGGTTTCCTCCTTTAGATATAGCTAAATTTGTTGATTATCAATTAAAGAAAACGTTAAAGAAAACGTGCTAGAAATAATATGAGGGCAGAATGCCCTAGACCTCTTCTTCCACATAATAGTAATTTAACTCCAGATATAGATCCTAAGGTTATTAAATTCATAGGATCACCTGGTTACAAATTAAAAAAGGGCCTTGATAGATCCTGGAAAAACTGCCAGGATAGATTATTGGATACTATTGGCCCAATAACTAAATTATTTGAACTTTCAGAGGAGGCTGTTTTAAATGATTCTAGCATGGACCCTCATACGGTTAGAGAATGGGTTCAGAGAATTTTATCCTTTGTTGGTAATACTAACGCCAACATGATTATTGAAAGACGTAAGAATATCTTACGTAGAATTGACCCACAAATTTGCGATTTCGCAAATAATGAACTTCATTCTGATAAGGATGGTTTTCTTTTTGGTGATGTTTTCTTAAAAGACCTTAATCAGTATGCTAATACTTTTACAACTTTAAATAAAGTCAAAAATAACATGAGAAAAATTTTGCAATCTCAGAATTTCTCTGACAGGGCCGGTAAAGGAAGAGGTCGCTTTCCCGGCCGTGCCTCTTTTATTTCCAGACCTCATTTCCAACAACCAAATTACAATTTTAATAGAACCTATCAAGAACAAGGTTATCCCTCAAATTTCTTCCCACCACGCGCCAGACCCTGGCAACAAAGAGGATCCCGCTTCAGAGCAAGATCACGCTCATCTGCAGGTAAATCCTATATCTCTTCTTCCTCTACATTCTTTCCCATTAAAAGTTGGAGGAAGACTACTTCTATTTTCTCAAAATTGGGTTCATATTACTTCAGATCCTTGGATTCTTCAAACACTTCAAGGAGTATTAATAGATTTCATTTCTCCTCCAATTCAAAATGTTCTCCCTTTTCCGATTCATTTTTCCTTAAAAGACAAGGTTCAGATTCAAAAAGAAATAAGAAATCTTCATTTAAAAGACGCAATATCTCTAAGTTTAAACCCTCATTTAGCCTTTTTCAGCAATATTTTTCTTGTAAAAAAGAAAAACGGTCAATTCAGACCAGTAATAAATCTCAGATCACTAAACGCTTTCGTTTCTTACAATCACTTCAAATTAGAAGGTATCCATCTCTTAAGAGACTGCCTTTTAGACAACGATTGGTTAGTCAGATTGGATCTGTCCGATGCTTATCTAACTGTTCCCATTTCTCCGGAACATTGGAAATTCCTAACTTTTTCATGGGACAATCAAGTTTGGAATTTCACTTGTCTTCCTTTTGGCCTTTCTTCGGCCCCTTGGATCTTCACAAAGCTTCTCAAACCGGTAGTATCCTGGTTGAGACAGAGGGGTTTTCGTCTTATCATTTATTTAGACGATATTCTGTTAATGAATCAAAATTTCTCTTCCCTCCAATCTCAACTATCTACAACTATCAATCTTTTGGAGAACTTAGGTTTCTTGGTGAACAAAGAGAAATCAGTCTTATTTCCTACCAAGAATCTGATCTTTTTAGGTTTCCTTATAGATACTTCCAAATCCACGTTGAGTCTCCCTCAAGAGAAGATAAAGAATATAAAGAAAGAGATTTCAAGAACTCTTTCCAAACAGTTAGTTTCTGTAAGACAAATAGCCAGAATTGTTGGGTTACTTTCATCCTCCATTCAGGCTATTTTTCCTGCCCCCCTTCATTATCGCAAACTTCAACGTTTGAAAATTTCTTACCTTCAGAAAGGTTTCTCTTACTCTCATCTCATTCCTTTATCTTCAGATTCCAAAGAGGAGCTTTCATGGTGGCTTGCTCATATGGAAGCTTGGAACGGGAGAGCTATTTTTGGAAAATCTCCGGATATCATTATAGAGTCGGATGCCAGTCTCTCGGGATGGGGAGCTCGTTGTGGTCTGTCCATAACAGGAGGCAAATGGTCCTTAGAGGAGAAAAATCTACATATAAATTGTTTGGAACTTTTGGCCGGATCTTTTGCTGTAAAAAGTTTTGTAAAATCTTTTGCTCCAGCTTCTATTCTTCTTCGCATGGACAATATTTCGGCTGTCAGATACCTCAATCGTTTAGGTGGCACCAAATCGAAAAATCTTTCCATGATTACCATAGACTTTATCCATGTGTGTTTGGACAGGAATATTTCTATCAAAGCAGAATATATTCCAGGTCTCTCAAATTCAGCTGCAGATTGGGGTTCTCGTTTTCTTACAGACTCCAGCGATTGGATGTTAAACAGGGACATTTTTCTTTTAATTCAATCCCTTCGCGGTCCTTTTTCTCTAGATATTTTTGCATCTCGACTCAATCATCAATTCCTCACTATTTCAGTTGGCGTCCGGATCCGGATGCTTTAGCTATAGATGCTTTTCTTCAGCCGTGGCCTTCCCACGGATCTTACGCCTTTCCCCCCTTTTCTCTGATTGCTCGGACAATTTCAGTAGTTCGCAGGAATCTTTTATCCCTTCTTCTGATAACTCCACTTTGGCCAACCCAAGCTTGGTTTCCTTCACTTCTGGAGATGTCGTTCAAATCTCCCCTCCTTCTCCCTCTGTTCCCAGAACTTCTGCTAGATCCTGTAAACAATCCTCACAATCTTATTCTAAACCAATCTCTCAAACTGATAGCTTGGTCAATTACGGGGAAATCAGAGATCTCCACGAACTTTCGGAATCAGCTAAATCTCTCATGCGGGAATCATGGGCTCCGGAAACCCATAAATCCTATTTTTCCGCATGGTCCAGATGGTCTAGCTGGTGCTTGTCTAGGAACTTGGATCCCTTTTCAGCTCCTTTGACTCAAGTTTTAAATTTTCTTTCTCATCTTTTTCATAGTGGACTTGCTTACAGAACTATTAATCTTTTTCGATCTGCTATTTCTGCTAGGCATGATTTTATAAATAATTCTCCCATTGGTAAACATCCGTTAGTTTGTCGTCTTTTAAAATCTATTAGATTAAAAAATCCTCCTGTCCCTAAATATAATTCCTTTTGGGATGTAGACTTGATTTTTTCTCTTTTTAGAACTTGGCCTTCTAATTTTTTATCCTTAAAACAAATTTCTGCTAAACTTGCTACTTTATTATGTCTTATCTCTTTTCGCAGAGTTTCTGATGTTTGGGCTCTTGATTTTAACTCTAAATCTTTTTCTGCAGAAGGTGTTACTTTTCTAATCTCTCGTAGAACTAAGACTCTATCTTCTTCTATTTTCTATCCTTATTTTCCTTCCGAACCTTCTCTTTGTGTGGTTTCATGTTTAAAATCTTATAAATCTAAAACAGTTTTGTTTAGAGACTCTTCAAAAAATCAACTGCTTTTATCTTTTGTTCCTCCTCATGCTCCTGTAACTCCTACTTCCATTGCGAGGTGGATTAAATGGGTTATGTCTGAAGCTGGAATTAATTGTTCCTTTTCAGCCCATTCAGTAAGGGGATCTGCCGCTTCTAAAGCCTTTTTAAAATCTGCTCCTCTTCAGGAGATTTTAAAGGTGGCAGATTGGTCTTCTGATTCTACTTTTAAACATTTTTATTTTAAACCCATTCAACACGCCTCTCAAAATCTTTTTCATAGTTGCTTTAAACTAGCAAATATGAAGTCTCTGGTCTTGAAATAAAATTCCGATTATCCTAGCTTAGTGAAGGAATAATCTAGATTTTATTAAAGACACAGAGACGAATATTTCCCTCCTCTTCTATGCTGTCTTTCCCACCCAATTTTATTATATGACATTAATATTTTTTATATTTATTTTAGCTACCAACTTCTCAAATATCTCTAATTAAGACGGGCTTCGCACCTTCAATCAAATCTCGATCTTCTTTTGGGATTTTGAAATGGATTAATTATCTGTCTTCTATCAACTACCAGATTTCATCGAACCCTATATTTTCTAAGTTGTTTCAAGTTTTTTGGTTCCTCTTCATCTTATTATTAATCGTTGGACTGTTTTGTGTTTTATGCTTTTTTGGGAACTTCTTTTTCATGAGCTATAGACAAGAAAGAGGAAGATGGGGAGCTCATTGGTCGGTTTATGGACAGTATGGGTCTGCTGATTGGTCCATTATTTCACTGTTATCTAATGTAACCTTTTCATGGGTTAATTACCTTGTCTCTTTTTTCTCTTTATTTATGTAATGTGTTTTATTGTACTTTGAAATGCTGCACACTAGTAGTAAAGGAAAGTAAAGCAAATATTCATCTCTGTGTCTTTAATAAAATCTAGATTATTCCTTCACTAAGTTAGGATAATCGGAATTATGGGATAGTGGTTGGAATTAAAAGTTCTGTTATAGCATCATTAAAGAGAGATACATATACTGTAATGCATCTCTTCAATGTACATAGGAGGACTGCAGTAGAGTAAAGCATTTACAATATGTATGTTTTGTTCATGCACATTTTAAATAAAACCAACATATAGTGTTGTCATTTTTGTCAATAATGGTGTGATCCTACGTGGGGGGCCAGGGTAAGTTTAATGTAAAATGTGCATGAGCTAAATAAGCATATTTTAATTGTTTCACTGTATTGCACTCATCCTATGGATATTGATGCCTTATTTTAATGCATTTTTAATGGCTTAAATGTAAAACAAAATAAAAAATACCCATACAATATTATAAAGATATTTTAAAAAAACAACAACTGGCTACAGCAAAGTACTCAAGATGCTTTTTAAGAACTATTTTCCTGGACTGCAGAGCCATGTAAATGTTGCTAACATAATGGACACTCCACTTATATTTGTAGAAAACAAAATGTTTGAATTTATTGCCCCTCTGCCAGCCAAAATGTGTGAAAACGCTATTTAAAAAAATCAAGCAGATTTGTGATGCTTTGGCTAATTTGTGTCAAATGAGGCTATAAAATGTCTCTATCTGTTGACAGAGACACAGGCACACAAAAATAAAAACTATTAACATTTGTTTTACGGTATTAATTCTTAATTTGAGCACCCTGCAACAATTAAACATAACTGAAGCATAAAATTTAGCAATTTTTCATGATTTTATGACATTTTTATAACAAATCTGATAAAATGACAACATATACAATTTAATGTGGTTAACAAACAATGAAGCATTTGAATTGATTTCAAACCAATTTTATATAATAATCCAGAGATGGTGCACTTTCCCCTATAACAGCAGCTGCCAGGGTTCCAGACAGGTTAATATACTAAAGACAATGAGACGACACTTGCTGGTCCTTTTATGCAGCAAACAAACTTTAATGTAGCGTGAACGTTTTCTGGGGAAATTCTCTTCTTTCTCAAACCTTAACAAAAAGAAAATTGGTTCACGAAAAGATTCGAACATCACAGTTGTCCGCCTACTTCTGCAATTGGCATTGAACAAAATGCTGAATGCTCAAGTCTAATATATAAACAAAAAAAACATGCACGCGCACACACACACAGGGTTGCTAAAAACCATCAATTTGTAAAAAGAGCAATATCTGCAATACGCAATAAAACGAGGTATATATATATATATATATATATATATATATATATATATATATATATATATATATATATATATATATATATATATATATTTATATCTGTGTGCATCATTTCATGTACTGAACCTCTGATGAGATCTCACGTTAAACATCTTCGCTGCCAGCATGCAGCACTCTTGTTATCATTGCAAGGGATATATTCTAAACAAATAGGTTTTGCAGGGTCTTGCACACATTCTGCACATTTTTCGAATGTACCACTGCACAACGGTGTTACCTGGCAACCATTCTACAGAGAGGCAAATAGGCGTCTTGCTTTAATCATTCAAATGAAATAGACTTTAAGATGTAATTAAAACAAGTATGTATTTGTTCCTTGTTAAATCATATTATAAAAAAGCCCTGTGTATATATATATATATATATATATATATATATATATATATATATATACATGCGCATTATGTCTATAAAAAACATACCTCAATTCAAAAATACATTATTGCTAAAAATTGCTAATCCATCTGAGCCTTCAGTGAGTTG
Organism: Bombina bombina; assembly: GCF_027579735.1. Lineage (NCBI taxonomy): Eukaryota > Metazoa > Chordata > Amphibia > Anura > Bombinatoridae > Bombina > Bombina bombina. The sequence goes on from NC_069504.1 coordinate 1,020,512,883, forward strand.
TAATCTTTTTTCTGGTGGTGTGTATATATAGGTATGTATATATGTGTATTTATGTGTTTATAACACATATATATATGCACATTATGTAATCTTTTTTTCTGGTGGTGTGTATATATAGGTATGTATATATGTGTATTTATGTGTTTATAACACATATATATATGCGCATTATGTAATCTTTTTTCTGGTGGTGTGTATATATAGGTATGTATATGTGTATTTATGTGTTTATAACACATATATATATGCGCATTATGTAATCTTTTTTCTGGTGGTGTGTATATATAGGTATGTATATGTGTATTTATGTGTTTATAACACATATATATATGCGCATTATGTAATCTTTTTTCTGGTGGTGTGTATATATAGGTATGTATATATGTGTATTTATGTGTTTATAACACATATATATATGCACATTATGTAATCTTTTTTCTGGTGATGTGTATATATAGGTATGTATATATGTGTATTTATGTGTTTATAACACATATATATATGCGCATTATGTAATCTTTTTTCTGGTGGTGTGTATATATAGGTATGTATATATGTGTATTTATGTGTTTATAACACATATATATATGCTGGTAAAATGGTGCGGATAGACTTGCTCGACACAGGGTTGCTAAAAACCATCAATTTGTAAAAAGAGCAATATCTGCAATACGCAATAAAACGAGGTATATATATATATATATATATATATATATATATATATATATATATATATATATATATATATATATATATATTTATATCTGTGTGCATCATTTCATGTACTGAACCTCTGATGAGATCTCACGTTAAACATCTTCGCTGCCAGCATGCAGCACTCTTGTTATCATTGCAAGGGATATATTCTAAACAAATAGGTTTTGCAGGGTCTTGCACACATTCTGCACATTTTTCGAATGTACCACTGCACAACGGTGTTACCTGGCAAACATTCTACAGAGAGGTAAATAGGCGTCTTGCTTTAATCATTCAAATGAAATAGACTTTAAGATGTAATTAAAACAAGTATGTATTTGTTCCTTGTTAAATCATATTGTATGCACTATGCATTGTGGTTATTCATTCCCCAAAGACTCCAACTGATTTTGCTGGAAAAATGCATGCGCACTGTGAAATTGTACAAACTTCTATGTGCTCCTTGTTGACTAAACGTTTGGTTATATCTGCTCAGAGAAGGGTTGCAAAGTGCTATTATTCACCCACACAGCCAAGTAAAAATACTGGACACTTAAATGTACAATTTTCTTAAGTCCCTGTGTGTTAGCTAAAAGTAAAAGGTCTCCTTTGCCTTAGCACATTACAAAAAGGCAGCGGAAATAAGTGGGGGCAGCCAGAGGGTCAACTCACTTCTGTGGGGCAAAAATATCAAATTTTGTATGTTACTGGCAGCCAACGGCTAAAATAACTGCTCAGTTGCAAAAAATATACATGTAGGATCAAGAGTGGGGGCTTTTGAGGGGTATTTTGTGACCCTGCCTACAATTGTGGCCAACCACTGAAAGACTGTCCAGTATTTTTGTGGATGGCAACCCTAGCTAACAGATTTCTCCAGATCTTATTCTGCTTCTTATTTTCTATATTAAATGAGGTACAAAGTGACAGTCTGTTGGAAGCTGACACAATTTAATTAACGGGATATGAAACCCACAATTTTTATTTCATGATTCAGATAGAGCATGCAATTTTAAGCAACTTTCCAATTTACTCCCATTATCAATTTTACTTTGTTTGCTTTGTATCTTTATTTGAAAAAGCAGGAATGTAAACTTGGGAGCTGGCCCATTATTGGTTCAGCACCCTGGGTAGCACTTGCTGATTGGTGGCTAAGTGTTTCATATCCCTTTAATTAACAGTAAGATTGCTTTAATGAGCACATTATTAGCTAGATTTAAAAAGATCTGCATGAGCAAACACATACTTTTCTACAATTCTCACATATACTGTACAAGCCAAGCACATATTTCCATATTTATTAAAAAACAAAAGATTTGCAACCAAAAGAGAACCATAATTCACACAAATGAGGACACACTGCACTCTAATAGAAAACTCATGTGTTTGATTACAAGATTCATGTGGTTTTCAGGCAAAGATGTAATTTGTCCTTTACTCATATTTCTAATGGGAAATATTTTATGTATATCAAAAATATGTGAAATTTCTTCCTTTATGCTTCAGTTACATGTAATTGTTATTGCCCTGTGCCCAGATGAAGAATCTTAATATCTAGGTATGTTTTTCTTTGCGTGTGTGTGTGTGTGTGTGTTTTTGTGTGTGTGTGTGTTTTTGTGTGTGTGTGTGAGTGTTTTTGTGTCTGTGTGTGTGTGTGTTTTTGTGTGTGTTTTTGTGTGTGTGTGAGTGTTTTTGTGTCTGTGTGTGTGTGTGTTTTTGTGTGTGTTTTTGTGTGTGTGTGTGTGTTTTTGTGTGTGTGTTTGTGTTTTTTTGTGTGTCGCGGTCTTGGTTCTTTTTCCAGCAAGCAGATGGAGAACTTCTGTAGCGTGACTAAGCATAGATTGGTGTGGCTGTTTTTTGGTTACAAATGCAAGTACATACTTTTTCAAGTAATAATCTACACTTCTGGAAAAGCATGGCAAACGTGTTAGTTATACTAATTTGAGTAATTTTGAATAGCAGGTACCCATATTTCATGTGGATTTCATATATCTCACTTGAATGTGCTAGAAAGAAACATAAAAGGGATATAAAACCCAAAACTTTGCTTTCATAATTCTGATAGAGCACTGGTTTTCAAACCTGTCCTCGGGCCTCCCTAACAGGTCAGATTTTCTTACCTTACCTTGGTTGAAAGCAGGCAAAATAACTGTTTACTAATCAGCTGATTATTTCACCTGTGCTCTAGTTCAGATATCTTCAAAATCTGCCTGGTAGGGAGGCCCGAGGACAGTTTTGAAAACCAGTCAGAAAGAACATACAATTTTAAACAACTTTCAAATGTAATTTTATTATCAAATTTCCTTCATTCTCTTGACATCCTTTGTTGAAGGAGCAATAATGCACTTCTGGGAGCTTCCAAAAAAAACAAGGAACAGCTAAACTTCCAAAGTAAGGTGCATCCAATGACAACTGACATATATGGGAAGCCACCAATCAGATGCTAGCTCAAGATTCAATTCAAGTTCCTTTATAAGATCTTGAGAGGTTTGTTTCTGCTTTCAAGCTTTGCACCTGCCTTACCTGCCTGGGAGACTCTCTACTGCTCCCTTACGGGTAGATTACGAGTTTAACGCTAAACAGGGTGCGAAACTAACGCCAAAAAAGTTGAGTTATTTCACTCTCCATAGTGCTGCCATTACGAGTTACTGAAAAGCCTCCTTGTGCGTGCGATATGGTGGAGTTAAACTCCATACTGCACAAAATACAAGGGCTGTTTTGACGTGCTCGTGCACGCTTTCCCCCATAGACATCAATGGGGAGAGAGTGTTAGAAAAATCAGCCAATAGGATTTCAGTAGCTCTCATCCTATTGGCCAATCTGAATTTGAAGAATCATATCAGCCAATAGGAATGCAAAGTACGCCATTTTGAAATGGCTACCTTGCATTCAACTTCAGTGTACGGCGGTGACCGTATAAAGAGGACGTTCCGTGCAGAATGTCTTCGGCTTCCAGGATGGCTCTGCGCTGCGCCGCAGAGATGAAGATAGAAGACGCCCCCGGGATAGATGAAGATATCGCTGCCTGGATGAAGACTTCTCGCCGCCTGGATGGAGATGAATGTCTGGACTTCAAGAACCGTGAGTAGATATTCTTGGTTAGTGGTGGCTTATTATTTTTAGATTAGGGCATTGGGCTTTTTTAAAAGAGCTGAATGCCCTTTTAAGGGCAATGAAGAAGAGCTGAATGCCCTTTTAAGGGCAAAGAAGAAGAGCTGAATGCCCTTTTAAGGGCAAAGAAGAAGAGCTGAATGCCCTTTGAAGGGCAATGCCCATACAAATGCCCCTTTAGGGGCAATGGGTAACAGTTTTTTTTTTTTAGAGTTAGGCTTTTTAATTTTGGGGGGTTGGTTGGGTGGTAGGTTTTACTGTTGGGGAGGACTTTGTATTTTTTTTTACAGGTAAAAGAGACATTTAATTTAGGGCAACACCCTACAAAAGGCCCTTTTAAGGGCTATTGGTAGTTTATTGTGGGCTAGGGGTGTTTTTATTTTGGGGAGGCTTTTTATTTTTATAGGGCTTTTAAATTAGGTTTAATTGTTTTTATTTTTGATAATTTTGTTTATTATTTTTGTAAGCTTAGTGGGGTTTTTTTCTCATAATTTAGTGCTTATTTTTGATAATTTTAGATTTTTAATTTTTTTTTCGTAGTGTTTTATTAGAATAGTAATGTTAGGTTAATTTGTAGTTTAAAGTTAGGTTTATTTTTATTTCACAGGTAAATTTTTTATTTATTTTAAGATAGTTATATTGTAATTTTAATTTAAAGTTAGGGGGTGTTAGGTTTAGGGGTTAATAGGTTAATTTAGTGTTTTGCGATGTGGGAGGCCAGAGGTTTAGGGGTTAATAGGTTTATTTAGTAGCGGTGATGTTGGGGAGCGGCAGATTAGAGGTTAATATATTTAAATAGTGTTTGAGATGCGGGAGGGTGGCAGTTTAAGGGTTAATAGGTAGTTTATGGGTGTTAGTGTACTATGTAACAGTTTAGTTATGAGTTTTGGGAAACATTTTTACTGCGCGAAACTCATAACTACTGCTCTCAGATGGCGGTATGGATCGTGTCAGTATAGGCTTTAACGCAAGCATTTTAGACTCAAATCACAACCTGTAATACAGGCGCTATGAAAATCCCACACAAAAATGTCATTTTTTTGAGTGCGGAATGGACGTTGCGTTACAGGCTAAAATGCTTGCGGTATAGCTATACCGACACAACTCGTAATATGTGTTCCTGGCCATTACGCCGGAAAAGCCATTTTTTCAGCGTTAAAAGCCGTAACACAAAAATCGAAATCTACCTGTTCGTGTTTTTCCTGGATACCACTTATCCATTATATTGAGTGCTAAAAACCTGCAGATGACAAGCCAAAATGAGCAGATACTATGGCATAAGTTATAAGTGGAGCGTTATCCTTACCGTAAAAAAGTAAACACAAGGTCGCTAGAATCCTTATTACAAATTGAGAACAGAAAATATCCCAACCTATCTTGCTTAAACTCGCAGTAACTAACACTCCCTTTACTGTTCAATGACGAATGCAACTTGGAAACTCACAAATGTATATCAAGTCCAACCCTTGTACTCGAGCAATAACCACTGGAAATATTAACCATATAGCAAAGCTCTGGTAAGGTCATAGTGAATACTCATACAGAACGTCAGAAACCAAAAAACTGGCCTCTTAGTTTTTTCGCCCCACAATTTAAAGAGATTTTACAAAGAACATTGCTTTTGTGCATAGACAAAACACAATGATGCCATTTTGAGTTGTACTGTAAAATATGTTTCTCCTTGAAACAGGTGTAGCCATTTTTAATGTGAGATATTGATATCCTGTACCGTTAATTTTGTTTCTAGACCAAAAACACACCAAAATAAAAAAAAGGCTTTTTTTTTTTGCATAATAAATGAACTTAGAAAAAATATATAACAATCAATTTTACAATATAGTGTATATATATATATATATTACACATTATATGTAACAGCTAGGTTAATGGTTAATTCACAATGTGTATCATAGTTTACTTGGTAAGTTGTGCTCGAGCAATAAAAAGACCCCGATCGGGATGATTGACGGCCCCTGCTAATGGCCGATTGGCCGCCAGTGAGCAGGTAGTGGCATTGCACAAGCATTTCACCAGAAATGCTTGTGCAATGTTAAATGTAGACAGCGTATGCTGTTGGCATTTAGCGAGGTCGAGCGGACATAATTCGATACAGCGAATCATGCCGCTCAATCATTAACAAATCTACCCCTTGAAGTTACAAGCTGTGGTGTCAGCAGTGTCATCTAGCCTTACTGGAAGAATAATTTATAAAGTAGATCATGTGGAGGATCAACATTATTCCCCAGATTCCAAGGACATTGCAGCACGGCAATCAAGAAAATAGGTTAGAGGAGTTTTGACTGCGCCCGGTTCTGGTTTTGACTCATTATTAACAAACACCTAGACTACGAGTTTTGTGTTACAGTTTTAACACTGAAAAAATTGCATTATCAGCGTTAAAACAGTAACGCAGCCATTACGAGTCATGTCGGTATAGCTATACCGCAAGCATTTTAGCCTGTAACGCAACGTTAATCCCGCACACTTAAAAAATTACGTTTTTGTGTGGGATTTCCATAGCGCCAGTATTACAGGTTGTGCGGTGAGGCTAAAAAGCTTGCGTTATGCTCTATACCGACATGATCCATACCGCCATAGAGCAGTACTTATGGATTTTGTGTAACAAAAATATTTCACAAAACTCATAACTAAAGTGTTACAAAGTACACTAACACCCATAAACTTAGAATTTTATTAGCTCTCGTCCTATTGGGTAATTTGAACAGCCAATAGTATTTCAGTAGCTCTCATCCTATTAGCTGATTTAAATTTCAAGAATCAAATCAACCAATAGGAATGCAAGGGACACCATTTTGAAAAGGCTCCCTTGATTTGAAGATCCAATGTATGGCAGTAACCGTATGAAGAGGACGCTCCACGCCGGATGTCTTCAAGGATGGATCCACTCTGCGGGGATGAAGATAGAAGACGCCACCTGGATGAAGAGTTCTCGCCGCCGGGATGAGGATGGATGTCCGGACTTCAGAAACTGTGAGTGGATCTTTGGGGGTTAGGGTTTTTGTAAATCTTTTTGGGTGGGTTTTTTTTTTTTATTAGGGTTTGGGCTTTAGGTAAAAGAGCTGAATGCCCTTTTCAGGGCAATGTAAAAGAGCTGAATGCCCTTTTAAGTGCAATGCCCATACAAATGCCCTTTTCAGGGCAATGGGTAGCTTAGGTTTTTTGTTAGAGTTAGGTTTTTTATTTTGGGGGGTTGGTTGGGTGGTGTGTTTTACTGTTTGGGGATCTTTCTATTTTTTTTTACAGATAAAAGAGCTGATTTATTTAGGGCAATGCCCTACAAAAGGCCCTTTTAAGGGCTATAGGTAGTTTATTGTAGGCAAGTTTTTATTTTTATTTTGGGGGACCTTTTTTATTTTTATAGGGCTATTAGATTAGGTGTAATTGTTTTTATTTTTGATCATTTCATTTGTTATTTTTCCTAATTTAGCGTTTGTTATTTTTCATAATTTAGTATTTTTTGTAATTTTTTTAGTAATGTGTAATGTAGTTTTTTTAACCGATAGTTATTTTTATTTTAGTATAATAGTTTAGTATAATAGTTATGTTAGGTTAATTTATAGTTTAAACTTAGGTTTTTTTAATTTCACAGGTAAGTTTTTATTTATTTTAAAAAAGGGATATAGTAATTTTAATATAAAGTTAGGGGGTTGTTAAGTTTAGGGGTTAATAGTTTCATTTATTTTTTGGAGGGGCTGGCGGTTTAGGAGTTAATAGGTTTATTTAGTGGCGGTGATGTGGGAGGCCAGAGGTTTAGGGGTTAAAAAATGTATTATAGGGACGGCGTTGTCGGAGAGCGGCAGAATAGTGGTTAATAACTTTTATTAGTGGCGGCATTGTCGGGGAGCGGCGGAATAGGGGTTAATAACTTTATTTTGGTGTCGGCGGCAGGATATTAGGTGTTTTTAGACTTGGGGTTTATGTTAGGTTTAAATGTAACTTTTTTTCCCCATAGACATCAATGGGGTTGCGTTACGGCGATCGCCATTCCGCGCTTCAGGTGTTAGATTTATTCTAACACTGTCTCCCCACTGATGTCTATGGGGAAACCGTGCATGAGCACGTCAAAGCAGCCCTTGGATTTTGTGCGGTATGGAGCTTATTGCCACCATATCGCACACACAAGGAGGCTTTATAGAAACTCGTAATGGCAGCGCTATGGGGGGTGAAATAAAGCAACTTTTGTTGCGTTCGTTTTACACCCTATATAGCGCAAAACTCGTAATCTAGGTGAAAGTATTAAATACTGTGTTATTCTGTCTAATTTGTAAACATATAGGGACAGATTACAAGTGGAGCGCTAATTAACGTTCCTGCGAGTGTTAACTGCGCTAGAAGTAAGCTTTTTGTGCTCGTTGGGTTGCGCTTGTATTATGAGAAGTAAACCGTTTTCACTCACACACTAACCTGATGTCAATGGAGAGAAAAGTGGGGGAAAAAACATAATTTATGCTTACCTGATAAATTTATTTCTCTTGTAGTGTATCCAGTCCACGGATCATCCATTACTTATGGGATATTCTCCTTCCCAACAGGAAGTTGCAAGAGGATCACCCACAGCAGAGCTGCTATATAGCTCCTCCCCTCACTGCCATATCCAGTCATTCGACCGAAACAAGCCGAGAAAGGAGAAACCATAGGGTGCAGTGGTGACTGTAGTTTAATTAAAATTTAGACCTGCCTTAAAAGGACAGAGCGGGCCATGGACTGGATACACTACAAGAGAAATAAATTTATCAGGTAAGCATAAATTATGTTTTCTCTTGTAAAGTGTATCCAGTCCATGGATCATCCATTGTAAAATTTCGAAAAGGTGTGAAGCGAAGACCAAGTCGCAGCCTTGCAAATCTGTTCAACAGAGGCCTCATTTTTAAAGGCCCAGGTGGAAGCCACAGCTCTAGTAGAATGAGCTGTAATCCTTTCAGGAGGCTGCTGTCCAGCAGTCTCATAGGCTAAACGGATTATACTCAGAAGCCAAAAAGAAAGAGAGGTTGCCGAGGCCTTCTGACCTCTCCTCTGTCCAGAGTAAACAACAAACAGGTTAGATGTTTGGCGAAAATCTTTAGTAGCCTGTAAGTAAAACTTCAAGGCACGGACTACGTCTAGATTATGCAAAAGACGTTCCTTCTTTGAAGAAGGATTAGGACATAATGATGGAACAACAATCTCTTGATTGATATTCTTGTTAGAAACCACCTTAGGTAAAAACACAGGTTTTGTACGCAGAACTTTATCTGAATGAAAGATCAGATAAGGAGAATCACAATGTAAGGCAGATAACTCCGAGACTCTTCGAGCCGAGGAAATAGCCATCAGAAAAAGAACTTTCCATGAAAGAAGTTTGATATCAATAGAATGAAGGGGTTCAAACGGAACCCCTTGAAGAACTTTAAGAACCAAGTTTAAGCTCCATGGAGGAGCAACAGGTTTAAACACAGGCTTAATTCTAACTAAAGCCTGACAAAATGCCTGAACATCTGGAACTTCTGCCAGACGCTTGTGTAAAAGAACAGACAGAGCAGAAATCTGTCCCTTTAAAGAACTAGCTGATAATCCTTTGTCCAAACCCTCTTGGAGGAAGGACAATATCCTAGGAATCCTAACCCTACTCCATGAGTAATTCTTGGATTCACACCAATGAAGATATTTACGCCATATCTTGTGGTAAAATTCCCTGGAGACAGGCATTCGTGCCTGTATTAAGGTATCAATTACTGACTCAGAGAAGACACGCTTTGATAGGATCAAGCGTTCAATCTCCATGCAGTCAGTCTCAGAGAAAGTAGATTTGGATCATTGAAAGGACCTTGTATTAGAAGGTCTTGTCTCAGAGGCAGAGTCCATGGTGGAAAGGATGACATGTCCACTAGGTCTGCATACCAGGTCCTGCGTGGCCACGCAGGCGCTATCAATATCACCGATGCTCTTTCCTGTTTGATTTTGGCAATCAGTCGAGGGAGCAGAGGAAACGGTGGAAACACATAACCCAGGTTGAAGAACCAAGGCGCTGCTAGAGCATCTATCAGTGCAGCTTCTGGGTCCCTGGACCTGGATCCGTAACAAGGAAGCTTGGCGTTCTGGTTTGCCCCAACGGAGAACCAATTGAGCAAACACCTCCGGATGGAGTTCCCATTCCCCCGGATGAAAAGTCTGATGACTTAGAAAATCTGCCTCCCAGTTCTCTACACCTGGGATATGGATCGCTGACAGGTGGCAAGAGTGAGTCTCTGCCCAGTGAATTATCTTGGAGACTTCTGACATCGCTAGGGAACTCCTGGTTCCCCCTTGATGGTTGATGTAAGCCACAGTCGTGATGTTGTCCGACTGAAATCTGATGAACCTCAGTGTTGCTAGCTGAGGCCAAGCCAGAAGAGCATTGAATATTGCTCTTAACTCCAGAATATTTATTGGGAGGAGTTTCTCCTTCTGAGTCCATGAACCCTGAGCCTTAAGGGAGTTCCAGACTGCACCCCAACCTAGAAGGCTGGCATCTGTTGTTACAATTGTCCAATCTGGTCTGCGAAAAGTCATACCCTTGGACAGATGGGCCCGAGATAACCACCAGAGAAGAGAATCTCTGGTTTCCTGATCCAGATTTAGTAGAGGGGACAAATCTGTGTAATCCCCATTCCATTGACTGAGCATGCATAATTGCAGCGGTCTGAGATGCAGGCGCGCGAATGGCACTATGTCCATCGCCGCTACCATTAAGCCGATTACTTCAATGCACTGAGCCACCGTGGGGCGCGGAATGGAGTGAAGAACACGGCAAGCATTTAGAAGTTTTGATAACCTGGACTCCGTCAGGTAAATTTTCATTTCTACAGAATCTATTAGAGTCCCTAGGAAGGAAACCCTCATGAGAGGAGATAGAGAACTCTTTTCTTCGTTCACTTTCCACCCATGCGACCTCAGTAATGCCAGAACTATCTCTGTATGAGATTTGGCAATTTGAAAGCTTGACGCCTGTATCAGGATATCGTCCAGGTAAGGAGCCACCGCTATGCCTCGCGGTCTTAGGACCGCCAGAAGTGAGCCCAGAACCTTTGTAAAAATTCTGGGGGCTGTAGCCAACCCGAATGGAAGAGCTACAAATTGGTAATGCCTGTCTAGAAAAGCAAACCTCAGGAACTGATGATGATTCTTGTGAATCGGAATGTGAAGGTAGGCATCCTTTAAGTCCACTGTGGTCATGTACTGACCCTCTTGGATCATGGGTAAAATGGTTCGAATAGTTTCCATCTTGAATGACGGAACTCTGAGGAATTTGTTTAGGATCTTTAAATCCAAAATTGGTCTGAAGGTTCCCTCTTTTTTGGGAACCACAAACAGATTTGAATAAAACCCCTGTCCTTGTTCAGTCTGCGGAACTGGATGGATCACTCCCATTACAAGGAGATCTTGCACGCAGCTTAGGAATGCCTCTTCCTTTATCTGGTTTGCAGATAATCTTGAAAGGTGAAATCTCCCTTGTGGAGGAGAAGCTTTGAAGTCCAGAAGATATCCCTGAGATATGATCTCCAACGCCCAGGGATCCTGAACATCTCTTGCCCACGCCTGGGCGAAGAGAGAGAGTCTGCCCCCTACTAGATCCGTTGTCGGATAGGGGGCCGCTCCTTCATGCTGTCTTAGAGGCAGCAGCAGGCTTTCTAGCCTGCTTGCCCTTGTTCCAGGACTGGTTAGGTTTCCAGGCCTGCTTGGATTGAGCAAAAGTTCCCTCTTGTTTTGAAGCAGAAGAAGTTGATGCTGCACCTGCCTTGAAATTTCGAAAGGCACGAAAATTAGACTGTTTGGCCTTTGATTTGGCCCTGTCCTGAGGAAGAGTATGACCCTTACCTCCAGTAATGTCAGCAATAATTTCTTTCAAACCAGGCCCGAATAAGGTCTGCCCCTTGAAAGGAATGTTGAGTAATTTAGACTTTTGATTGAAGTTAAAAAACTAACTATAATACACCACTCTCCTCTTACTACGTCCATCTTTGTTGAGAGTTGCAAGAGAATGACTGGATATGGCAGTGAGGGGAGGAGCTATATAGCAGCTCTGCTGTGGGTGATCCTCTTGCAACTTCCTGTTGGGAAGGAGAATATCCCATAAGTAATGGATGATCCGTGGACTGGATACACTTAACAAGAGAAAACTAAGACCCCAATCGCATTTTCTCATGTGTGCTAACTTGATGTGAAAATATGAATATTTCATATTCCTGTCAGGGAATAGGTGAGTGACTTTATGTAATATATATATTTAAATACATATATGATGTAGATAAAGAATTAATTTATATATGAAAATCTGGCTAATGTAAGTTGCATTAAATTCTAAAATCAGACTTTTCAGCCCAGATCCCTCTCTACACTCAATATACAGACTGCACTTTGATGTATTTCTAAATAACTGAATTAAAATAATTGCCCTGATACTTACCTAATTCAGGATGCCCCCTGTAGAGAACAGACATTCAGTCTGAACTGATATTTGAATATACAAAAATTCTTAGGGAATGTGGCCCTTATCATTAAAGTCTTAATTACCCTAAGCTCAGACTTACGTCTCTATGGAAAATAGCAGGAGAAACTTAAAGTATATTTAACTAGCTAGAATCTATATAAGAATTTAAATCTTAAAACTTAAATATATATTAGATAAGTGTCTGTTATATTGAGTGGGTAGCTGCATTGGTGAATGTAAAATGTTTAACTATGTCAGAATAAAACAACATTTGTTTTTGTTTTTCAGAATCTGGTGTGAAAATTAGGTTTTGAAATAAATACATACTAGATAAATTGTCCTATGACTATAATCATAGATATGAGACCATATCCCTGTACCTTATTAAGGAATGACTTCAAATAATATATATATATTATATAGTCAATAATAATAAAGTTAAATATATGTATATATCTATGGTGATATTGGTTCCAACAAAATTCTATTGCAGGTATGTATGGAATATAGAGCTATGCTCAAAAATGCAATGTGATACCTAGATATGGAATGATATGATTCTATCAAATAATAGTATAACTAATTATCAACTGATATACAAATAAAGTTAAATATACATATATCTATATTGAATTATAACTACTAGTCCATTCATAGAAATATGACTTTTAAAATATTATAAGTAGGACATATATATCACATATATATATATATATATATATATATATATATATATATATATATATATATATATATATATATATATATATATATATATATACTAAGTGTACCCATATTTAGTCTCAAAAATACGTGCTCAGTTATATTAGATGGGCAATATACTGAACAGATAGTTTATTAATACTAGGAAATAATAAATATATTGAATATAGATTTAATAAAATATATTTTTCTGTAGTACTATTTGCTAATGAAACTACATTCCATTGCCTATTGTCCCCTCTGTGTTCAACACGAGAATTCCAACCAAAGGATATTTTAAATTGTCAGTGGATTTAAAATTACCATATTCATTTCCAAGGGCCAATGAGAGATAAGCTCAGACTAAAAGGGCGCACCCAGAGAATTTCCATTGGGTGATTTAGAAATTAATTTGTCAGGGACAAAAAGACTATGCAAAGAAGTGAACACAAAAACACACTTTGGTTTGGGGCCTGGTTTGGAATAACTCTCTGTGTTTGTGATACCCTGTTTGCAAAAATACCTTCACGTATGACTTTGAAAAACTCTGATTGAAAAAGCTGAACTCTCATATTGGTTACTGGTACTGTATTAAGCGTTTTGATGTTTTTATATTTGTATGTTTTAAAGTGAAGATAGTCTTTATTGCTGTAGTTTAATTAAAGCAGGTGTTTAAAGAGGTACTTTATAGTTGCAATCTAGTATTAAATAGACCAGTATTTCATATTTTAAATATACTAGCGCTGTCTATTATTGAGAAAAGAGTCAAGCATGAATATTTATAAATTCAATTGAGTTACTGTGATATAAATTGCATTTATTATTGTGGTTAAATCTCTGGTTAATTATTTGAAGTACAGGTAGCCCTCAGTTTACGCCGGGGTTAGGTTCCAGAAGGAATGGTTGTAAATTGAAACCGTTGTAAATTGAATCCCAGTTAATAATGTAAGTCAAAGGGAAGTGAGGGAGATAGGTTCCAGGCCCCTCTCAAAATTGTCATAAGTAACACCTAATACATTATTTTAAAAGCTTTGAAATGAAGACTTTAAATGCGAAAGAGCATTTTTAACCTAATAAAATAATCACACAACACAGAATATATAATTAAACTAAGTTAAATGAACAAAAACATTTGCTAAACAGCATTATAAACCTAATAAAATAATCACACAACACAGACTTTACTTGCATTTCTCTGCAAACTGTTCTTTCTATGCATTCCAATCTGGACTGAGTTATAGACAGGAAGATCTTGTTCCTATAAAATCTGCTCTATAGCTCAGATCTGATTAAACTGATTAATTTCAGCTTGCTTGGCTTTACTGCAACACAAGCGGACAGCTCCACCTACTGGCTATTTTAATAAATGCACTGCTTCTCAATGCTTTTCAATAGCAGTCACATGACTGGAAAAAAAGGTTGTTATTCTGAAACGGTGTAAATTGAACCGTTGTAAAACGAGGGCCACCTGTATTACAAGACTATTTGGGGCCACATAGTTTAATTATACTTTTCTGGAAGTTCGATTAGATTTATTAAAATTTGGTAAGATTAGTGTTAAAATATTTGGTTATATTGTTAACTAAGCACTGTTAAGTTAGTAGTCTTGTTCTTGTAAAAGTCATGTGGAATATTTGTTAAGTGATTTATTTTGAGTTAAGGTTAATTTATAGAAATATTGTATCCATACATGGGATAATAGACAATATCTATTGAATAGTAATTAATCTAAATATCTCTATATACCCTGCTTTATATTATAATATTGTATTGATAAATTGATAGATATAACTGGTCATAGGTGATATTCAGCTACTACATAAATATAATCAAGGTTTATATAAAGATTAACTGATCAGAATTTAGGAATATTTTATATTGAGATTAAATATTAATTTTTAATAATAATATTGTCCAATTTATAGATATCTCAATAGTGATATTTTGGGGTACACTACAGAGATTTAACATCTTACTGGAATGTATTGAAAAAATTCTACTATATTAATTGTAGATATCTCTGACAATTTTATACTGCTATTAATTATTAATATTCATAATTACAATACGTAACACGTTGGTGGCAACTCCTGCTGATAAATACACCAACATTATTGGAGGACACTCCTGAGACGTATCAACATTCCAATGCTCTTTACATAGAAGAATATGTTCTACTTATTCATAAATACATATTTCTACATATATCTGATTGTTGTTGGTACAATATATATCTATACCTATATATCTATATGATTATATACAGTTATAGATCTATACAGATACAAATGTATATATATATATATATATATATACACATACGGTATATATATATATATATATATATATATATATATATATATACACACACATATATGAATATATATTTAAAAATACTTAGAACATATTCTGCTATGTGCATTACTTTGGAATGTGAAATATTTACAGTAAATACACAGTATAACACTTTATTAAATATGAATATTTCATAAATATGCTTTTACATGTTTTCATCTACTTAAAGGGACACAAACCCCAACATTTTCTTTAATGATTTAGATACAGTGTGCATTTTTAAGTAACTTTCTAATTTACTATTATACTATTTTCTTTGTTCTCTTGCTATCCTTTATTTATCTTCAAATAAACATAGCATGAAAACAAAGAAAAAAATTATTATAGGAGTTAGGAGAAAGAAAATAGGTTGTGTGTCCCTTTAACTGCAAAGGTCTCCATTGCACTTCTATATATGTCTATATATCTGTGCATACAGTATGTATTTATGTGTTTATATGTCTGTAAATACATATATACACGTATAAATACATATGTATACATAGACATAGATATATATATATATACATAGATATATAGATACATATACATCTTTAGACATGACATATATCTCAATGTTTAAGCCCTATGACTGCCTAATGAGGCCTCATGTCTTTGAACCCTTATAACTTTTTTGTGCATTATTTTTATGTAACTGTACTTTGTAATGTATTTTTTATATGTTTTGTGCAACTTTTTTGTTACGCAAAACAGTTAACCAGAGCTCTGAAGTCACGGTAATCGTTCTAGTGGAAATCGCGATTGCGCTCAAGCGATAGTGTCTACTTTCAACTTATAATATCAGTGGTAACCCCAACAAGCGCAAATACCTGTGAAAAACGTAATCATAAGAATGTGGATATCACTCAAAGGAAATATACACTTGCTGTATCTAATATAGTGAATTCATTATTTATTAAATAGTGTCATTTCGGGGATGTAGATTCCCTTCTTTGTCATTGTCTTAAGTCCAGTGAGTGTGGATTTTGTTTGAAGATTATATTCATCTACATCTGATAAGCAAACGGTATTCTAGAAAACAAAAATAACTCACACAAGAGTAGTTTTGATCAAGATGATTTGCCTGAGCTCAATGCTAGGTTATTACAGTTGGAACTGTTATAACCTATGACAAATTCTTGTGTCTGGGCTGTCTTCCAAAATCATTTTCATCTCAACTGGCAGAAGAACAGAAGTCTGTATTCTGTACTAATTAAGGCCTTCAGAAGAAGACCACCAATTGAAAATATGACACACTCTACACATTAGTTTAAAAGGGGTCACAGACATATAATACTGTTCATCCAAATTGGATAGGTTATTTCACAACAAATAGAATGCAAATAGTTGACCTGATACTGTAAATAAAAAAATATACACTATGTGTTGAAGTTTCCTAAGAAAAATATAATATTGAGGTAACAAAATTAGAAAAAAAAAATAACAGAAATAAAAATACATTTGAGATTTTTTTTAAAATACCTTAGAGTTAAATGATATAAATCAGGTCTTTGGGCGAGTTAAAAGTTTATACATTTATCAAAACAGTTGGTAAAGACCCTTAAAATGCCATAGATTTATATATATATATATATATATATATATATATATATATATATATAATTATTATACTTTATTTATGAAGCACCATCATATTCCGCAGTGCTGTCCATGGATACAGTTCATTTAAATAAAACAATAATATAAAACTTCTAAGACTAAGAGACAGGACAGAATTTACAAACACATACAGGAGGAATCGAGGGCCCTATTCCAGTGGGATCTTACAATCTAGAAGGGTAGGAGGTTGAGAAACAGGAGGTGAGGACTCCTGTTATTTTATTTTTGTTGAAATGAAAATTATTTACTACATTTTTTAATTTGTAAAGCGATTACACTGTCACATACCAAAGCACTAAACTACTTGCATAGAAACAAGGATACATTTTTCTAATCTTTAAAGTGATTGTAAAGTATAAGGAATTAAAGCCAAGTATTAAAAAAATACTCTTAAAGACGGGCAATTTAATTAATTAAACTTTACAAACACGCGTACCTTTAAGTTATGGGATACAGATCACAGAAGCAGATCTTCCGCCCGCTTCTCCTTCTGTATTTTGCAGATCGATGATGAATCCAACTTCCTCCAATCATTGTGTGTCTCCATTGGCATGCAGCTCGTGAGGCACGCAAAAATTGGAGGATGCCGGATTCGTCATCTACAGTATATGCAAAATACAAAAGAAGAAGCTGGTGGAGGATCTGTGGTCTGTTTACCGTAACAAAAAGGTAAGTTTTTTTTTTTTTTAAAAAAAAAGCTGCATTCATTACTTTTGGGAAATACAAAACCTGGCCACCAGGAGGAGGCAAAGACACCCCAGCCAAAGGCTTAAATACCTCCCCCACTTCCCTCATCCCCCAGTCAATCTGCCAAGGGAACAAGGAACAGTAGGAGAAATATCAGGATGAAAAAAGGTGCCAGAAGAACGAATAAAAAAATAATTTAAAGGCCGCCCACAGAAAAAAATGGGCGGGGAGCTATGGACTATCCCCGTACAGAAGAAAAGAAAATTATCAGGTAAGCATAATTTAAGTTTTTCTTCTTAAAACAGGGAGAGTCCACGGCTGCATTCATTACTTTTGGGAAATCAATACCCAAGCTTATAGAGGACACTGAATGCAAATGGGCGGGAACAAAAAGGCCTCCCATTCTGATGGCACCACAGCCTGACACAACCCAGATACCCAATAAAAAACTACTTCAACAAAAATATGGAAGAGGACAAGGTAACTGCCCATCATTAGAACCATAAGGATCCCACTCTAAAATCTGGACTCCACTGAGCACAAAAACCTCTGAGGAGACAAAAGTCCCAACTCTAGAAGCACACAAATGAAAGCCTCTACCTGAACAATGGCAAGGTAAACAACAAACTCCCACACTACATTTTCCCTAACTGAAAGAAGGGAAGAATCAGATAAGAAGGTCTGAAAGAACCTCCAGAAACAATCCCCGAAGATTCAAGAACAAAACACAGAGAGAAGCCCCTAGCATAACTCGAAAAAGAGCGGCTACCAGGCTGCAAGAGGACAAAGTCCCGTAGAGAATACTCTACCAATGGAGGAGAGCAAAGAAAGGAAAAATTCCAGACCACCTCCTACATGGATCCAAAAGGAACCAATGTAAAGCCTTAACCAGAACCGAAGTCCCAGAAGGACAAAAGGTAGAACAAGACTACCTTACCATAGATAGCTAACTAGCACAGAGAAACTGAACAAGAGAAAAAACTCAGAAAGCTGGGTGGACCAACTTCCCCTCCCCCCCCACACTAGAAAACGGGGTAAGGGAGGACAACCCTGACCAATAAAGAAGAATCAACTACCCGCTAATAGAAGGTTCCCGAACACTAGAAAACGGGGTAAGGGAGGACAACCCTGACCAATAAAGAAGAATCAACTACCCGCTAATAGAAGGTTCCCGAATTAAAAATTCCCAGCATCGATAAGGCCTGGAAATCAGATAACGAATCTCCAGCCACGAGTGCTTAAGGAAAAGAAGCAAGAAAGAGGCACTGCCACCCAGAGAGACTAACTCGGAATCCCGAATACCTATCCTATCCTTACCCCTCAGAAAACCGAAGGAAGGGTACACTGCAGACAAGAGAAACCCTCGACCCACTGAAACTCCTAGAATCAGATGAGGAAAAACCTCAGGAGGAGCCAACTGTATAGGCGCAAGAGACCAGATCCTTCTAAATAGAAGGAAAATGAAGAAACCCAGGAATATTCTAGTAAAGAAATTCCCAGGAAAAACTTCCTCCATCTCTCCAAAAGAGAGAAAAAGAACTGCCCCAGTAAGAACAAGGAGATTTCCCCAGGACCAGGAAAACAAGCCTACTACTGAACGCCGGACAGAGCTAGGACTATTAAAATCTGGAACAACAGATTAACCAAAATGACAAGTCAAAGACAAGGACTAGGTTAAAAAAAAAAAAACGGACCCCCAAAACCAGGTGCTGGATCAAAACCAAAAACCTTACAGAACAACCGCAAAGTAACCTGAAAATGAAAGTTACACAAAAGTTGATGCATGCCATACTCCCATGGGGTCTTGAACTCTGATCTCTCATGATGTATCCCAGTGGCTAACCACTCAGCCCCAAAAGGCTGCTAAGATAACACCCACAAAGTCCAAAGACAAAGGAAGGACCCAAAAGAGATCAGAACTCCACGATTGAGAGAATATGACAGTCTCTAAAGATCCAGTCTGGATCAACCCCAGAAAACCTATAACTTAAGGTATTATGAATGAACGAGCATCCTAAAACTCCTATCAGGCAACTGCAAGAGAGACTGCATAACAATCTCCCAGATCCCCAAGTATATAGGATCAAACAGAGGATACTGCAAGGGAAAAAACGGTCCCTAAGAACAGACTCCTCAACCAGAGGACCGAAAGTCCTACCCCAAAGGCAAGGGGAAGCAAAAGTACAGCAATCCTCAAAATAATAGGAGAGAAACACTGGTGAAAGAGATCTGAAAATCAGACAATTTAATCCACAAGAAGTACCAATAGGGGGGAATAATTGCCCCTACACCAGGTACTGGAGATCTCTATGCAGTCATCTGATCCCCCCCCCCCAGAAGGGAGAACTCTAGCTCCTGTCCAAAGGACCTCAGGAACTACAAATATACTGCCATATCAGAATTTGTAATCCCAGCAAACCATGTAAGCTATGCAGGGACAAAACACTTAGTATCGAGTATGACCAAACATCAGACGCTCCAGCAAGATGCAATAAACTAGGAACAGCTTGACATCTAGGATAGAAGGGCCTCCTATAACTTGTAGAAAACAAGAAAACAACCTTGTAACAAAAAGTAAGCAAACCTAGTACCCAAACAGGACCAGCCTGTTGCCAAGAATACAAAATGTCCGATATATACCTCAAAAGAACAGAGTCAACTAGTACCCAACCAGGACCAGCTTGCTAACCAGGGTACAACCGAAATTTTCAAGGGTCAACTGAAAGTTCTAAACCCTAGCAGGGCTAGACTAAACAAACAGACAAACGACAGACAAATAAGCCCTGAGGCTTAAACATTGTCTTAAAATATTTTTCATTTTATTTTTATTTTAGAACTTCCGCCGGAAGCAACATCTATCGCGACCATACAATCGCTAGCATCAAAATCACAGAAAAGAAAAAATTTTCAGAAAAGGAAAAATCTACAACAGTGACAAGCTCCAAAATAAAGAAATAAAACACATCCTAACCGGATCAAAAGAAAGTAACCCGCTCCCACCGGTGAACGCCAAAGAGGAATGAAAACTCTAACAGGACCAGCCTGTCCGATATCCTAATCCTCAGGAGCTCAGAACTGGGATTAGACACACAAAAACAACAGACGACCAGGAGTAGGATCTCATCCCTCCACTCGTCTAGCGCTATTCACCATCTGATTCAGAAGCCTAAGGATTCGTTGATAAATCAGAACTGGTATCCTCTAAGGATTTTCTGTGTTTTTGTTTCCCTGGTATCCTCTAAGGCTGCCAACACATGCCGCAGCAGTACCTGCAGGCATGCCAGTCTGAATCTAAAGGCAAAATCCACCTCCGGCGGGGCATCTGAAGGCCTCAACCCTGAAGGCTGTACCCCTAAAGCCTCAGAGGAAACCGCTTACCCAGAGGAAATCACACCTAACGCCCCGAGGTTAAGGGGACACGGATGATTCCGCCTACAATAAGGAAGATGTAAGAGCGCCAACACCAAGGAAATAAACCTCCTCCCGGAGAAGGGGTAACGGTATACGGGACAACTGCCTGTGTACGTTCTGTAATAGCCATGAGCCCCAACATTTCCACACATAAGCAGACAGAATCACATAACAAACATTATTAAAGTCCCCCACCGCTCAATAACCCCCCTCAACAGATATTAACCCTTGATTCCATAAAGATAAAGGAGTCCCACTGAGACCCTGTCTTCTAACATTTACATTACATTCCCACAATGAAAGGAAAATAAAACAATCTTACCGGAATCTATGCCATGGCACAGTAACACGGTCCTTCAAGTTTGACAGATAGTAGCGTTGCTTCTGACATGGACTTAAGTGAAGAAAGCAGGCAGGGAAACTTGTCAACGCTGATTGCTTATGGAGTTGTTAATATGAGTCAGGATGGTTTCACAGAAAGACTCTCCCTGCATCTCTGAACTCTAACTTTCGTCCATGCTCTCACCGAGAGGCTAACAGGACTACTTAAAATTCCCATCCCATCTTTAAGAGTACTACCCTCCATGAGAGACTACTCTGTAATCTTCCGACACTTCTCTGCCAACCTCCTGTGAGGAAAGGCAAAGAATGACTGGGGGATGAGGGAAGTGGGGGAGGTATTTAAGCCTTTGGCTGGGGTGTCTTTGCCTCTTCCTGGTGGCCAGGTTCTATAATGAATGCAAATGTGGACTCTCCCCGTTTTAAAGGGACAGTCTAGTCCATAAAAAACTTTCATGATTCAGATAGGGTATGTAATTTTAAACAATTTTCCAATTTACTTTTATTACCAATTTTTCTTTGTTCTCTTGGTATTCTTAGTTGAAAGCTTAACTTAGTAGGTTCATATGCTAATTTCTTAGACCTTGAAGGCCGCCTCTTAAGAATGCATTTTAACAGGTTTTTCACCACTAGAGGGTGTTAGTTCATGTTTTTCATATAGATAACACTGTGCTCGTGCACGTGAAGTTACCTGGGAGCCATCACTGATTGGCTAAACTGCAAGTCTGTCAAAAGAACAAATAAAGGGGCAGTCTGCAGAGGCTTAGATAAAAGATAATCACAGAGGTAAAAAAATATATAAATATAACTGTGTTGGTTATGCAAAACTAGGGAATGGGTAAACAAGGGATTATCTATCTTTTAAAGCAATAACAATTCTGGTGTAGACTGTCCCTTTAAGAAGAAAAAAAGCAGGTTTGTAAAGTTTAATGAATTAAATTGCCCCTGTATTTAAATTTTATTTTTATTTTTTTTATACTGGGCTTTTATTCCTTATACTTTACAATCACTTTAAAGCTTCAAAACCTATATTCAGTTTTCAGAAAACAGAGGGGAGGGGAAAGGATAGAAAAAAGTAAGAGACAAGAGTGAAGATGCTGCCCGTGCCGGTGTGGGGTTCCCAATATTTTTATTTTATTCATTTAATTAGTTTTTAGGAATAGCGTATGCAAAGAACAGGCAAATGTGTATACAATTTTTGCAATTCACATAATATAATTGAAAAAATAATATTTTTCTAAAAGAGTGCTGAATTCCCTTACTTTATTCTGTATCTTATTTTGGATGGGTTTTTTTCCCCCCTTGCTTTTAAAAGATTTTGCACAAGTGATATAACTAATACAAGTGACAAAAATATGCTTAAATGAAAACAAGATGTTGAGAATCCTAGCACATAAGCAGCATACAATCATTGATTGATGAATTTGATACAATAAATGACAGCCCACAATTGTTTTTACTGCAATATAAAATATATTTTACACATTTTTTATTTCCTATTATTTGGAAGATTTATAATATTTATTTTCTTATTTAACTTCATATCTTTAACTAAGCATTATAACTTTTTTTTCTCTTTTCTTATCAGCATATTATATATTTGGCATAGCTAAATTGTGTAAAAGTAATGCAGATTTTATTTTACAAATTATTCTAATTATTTTACGCTAAAACATTTGTATAAAAGATACATTTCTACTAAACCAGAGGTTGTATTCTCAATGCACATTTTTATCTCCAGATTCCCAGATTGCTTTGCTTGGTATTTTTACAAAATAATTGCAAATACTAATTTTATATTTTGCATAATCCAAGTTATAGAATACTTCGCTATTATTGTATTTTTTTTTTTTTTTTGGAAACAGGTTTGCCAATTGAATAATCACTACAATTATTTTTGCAATTGCTGATTGCATATTCCTATAGTTTGCTTTATTATTAGTTCACTATTGTTTGTTGGCACATGCAAAAGAGATTAACAAGACTTTCTCCAAGAGCGCTCCTACATATTAATTTCCTATTACTCTATCATTTTACATTATTCCTATTTTGTGGGAACCATTATTACAACATAATAAAATATATAATTAAAAACTTTAGTAACTAAATAAAAATATAAAGAATTCTGATCGAAACACATTTTTTATCTGATTAAATATGAGAAGTCAAGTAAATAATTTCACTGCTAATTTATTGTGACAGTTCATTAAATCTAGCAAATTTCAGAAATGTTTTTTCAAAATAAAAGCATTTTTTTTCAGTATTATCTGAAGGCTTCATTAGAGTACACAATTACTTCAGTTAAATGTCACATGCTTGAAAGTACTTCATATCAATAAAGGCTAACAACGTTTATAACAATGAAATACCTGAAGCGTTACATCATACCAGCTAGAGTCTTCATCAATAACAAAGGATATGTGAATCTAAAATACAAAATGTTTTAAAACAGAGCTTTGCTTTTTGAAGATACCCCCCACCACCACATTTGTGTTTAATATTTTTTTTTTTTTTTTTAACTGTTGAATTTGTAAATGTTAGTCAGTGAGGAGAACAGTCCCAGGACTGTAAAGTAAAAAACAAAATCAACATTATTTTAAGAGTTATTTTTGTTTACTTGCAGTGAGGCCATTTAATATGCAACATAGCGATTGATTGATCAGTGCAGGAGGAGTGTCCATAACTGATCACACAGCAAGGGACAAAAACAGAAATGGATTTTCAAAGGTCATCTCCAAGAACAAAACAATTCCGCTAAAAAAAAATGCTTATAAATAATTATTTTCCTGCCAGAAAGTGCAGTAGTTAATTTTGGATGCATACAAGGGAGTAACTATAGGGGTCTCAGAGGCCTCAATAGAGACCGGCCCAGACATCTAGGGGCCCCTTATGGCCTTTCAGTCAGTAGTAGTATTTCCTACATGGGAGACTGGTGCCTGGGCTCCACCTAACTGATATCAGGACCTCTGTGTGCCCCCCTGCACAGTATACTGATAGCATATGGATTTACCTTTACAAATATGGTGGAAGAGATTCCAATATGGCTACCAGTGTGTTGTACAGAAAAATGTGCTATCATATTTGAACAGGAAGGCTGCACAAGAGTATATCCTTTGGCACAGTCTAACCAAGGGGGGGAATGACTCACCATCACAGAGAATCAGCTCCTCTTATGTGGCTTAAGGCTCAGCTTCTACAAACAGCCTGAAAGGGTGGTCTTGAAATGGGGGCCCTGACACATTCTTTACCCTGGGGCCCAATGGGGGTTTAGCACATATAAAGATTTTAAAGGGATAACCTGGTCAAAATTAAACTTTTATGATTCAGATAGAACATGCAATCTTAAGCACCTTTCTAATTTACTCCTATTATCAATTTTTCTTTGTTCTCTTTGTATCTTTATTTGAAAAAGCAAGAATGTAAGCTTAGAAGCTGGCTCATTTTTACCTAGGTAGACTCCAGAGGTGGGAGCTAGCTGCTGATTTGTGACTTCACATATATATATCTCTTGTGATTGGCTTGCTATTGAGCTCAGCTAGCTCCCAGTAGTGAATTGCTGCTCCTTCAAAAAACGATACCAAGAGAATGAGGAAAAATTGATAACAGAAGTAAGTTTGAAAGTTGTTTACAAATGTATACTTTGTCTGAATCATGATCCCTTTACATTTTCATGATTCAGATAAAGCATGTAAATGTAAGACATTTTAACCATTTCCATGCTGAGCCCTTTTCACATCCCTGTGGTAAAGGTGTTTTTTTTTTGCATTTTGTTTAAGTTGTTTGGTATTCATTGTACTTATACATACATTTTCTTTTTCTGTGTGGTACCCACTCAAATTATACCTTGTTTTTTTCAGCAGACCAAGTATTTTTAGAAAAAGTAAATTTATGCTTACCTGATAAATTGATTTCTTCTATGATACAACGAGTCCACGGATTCATCCTTTACTTGTGGGATATTATCCTCCTGCTAACAGGAAGTGGCAAAGAGCACCACAGCAGAGCTGTCTATATAGCTCCTCCCTTGACTCCACCCTCCAGTCATTCGACCGAAGGTATAGGAAGAAAAAGGAGAAACTAAAAGGTGCAGAGGTGACTGAAGTTTTAAATAAAAAAATATAATCTTTCTTAAATTGAATTGACAGGGCGGGCCGTGGACTCGTCGTATCATAGAAGAAATCAATTTATCAGGTAAGCATAAATTTACTTTTCTTCTATAAGATACGACGAGTCCACGGATTCATCCTTTACTTGTGGGATACAATACCAAAGCTACAGGACACGGATGAACGGGAGGGACAAGACAGATGCCTAAACAGAAGGCACCACTGCTTGAAGAACTTTTCTCCTAAAAATAGCCTCCAAAGAAGCAAAAGTATCAAATTTGTAAAATTTGGAAAAGGTATGAAGTGAAGACCAAGTCGCAGCATTACAAATATGTTCAACAGAAGCATCATTTTTAAAAGCCCATGTGGAAGCCACCGCTCTAGTAGAGTGAGCTGTAATCCTTTCAGGAGGCTGCTGTCCAGCAGTCTCGTATGCCAAACGGATGATGCTTTTTAGCCAAAAAGAAAGAGAGGTAGCCGTAGCTTTTTGACCTCTACGTCTTCCAGAATAGACAACAAACAGAGAAGATGTTTGACGGAAATCTTTGGTCGCTTGCAAGTAAAACTTCAAAGTACGAACCACGTCCAAGTTGTGTAACAGACGCTCCTTCTTAGAAGAACGATTAGGACACAGAGAAGGAACAACAATTTTGTGATTAATATTCTTATTAGCAACAACCTTAGGAAGGAATACAGGTTTGGTACGCAAAACCATCTTATCAGAATGGAAAACAAGATAAGGTGAGTCGCATTGCAATGCAGATAGTTCAGAAACTCTTCGAGCCGAAGAGATAGCAACTAAAAACAGAACTTTCCAAGATAGAAGCTTAATATCTATGGAATGCATAGGTTCAAACGGAACCCCTTGAAGAACCTTAAGAACTAAATTCAAACTCCATGGTGGATCAACAGGTTTAAACACAGGCTTAATTCTAACCAAAGCCTGACAAAATGACTGAACGTCTGGAACATCTGCCAGACGTTTGTGCAGTAAAATTGACAAAGCAGATATATGTCCCTTTAAGGAACTAGCAGATAACCCCTTCTCCAATCCTTCTTGGAGAAAGGACAAAATCCTAGGAATCCTGATCTTACTCCATGAGTAGCCTTTGGATTCGCACCAATAAAGATATTTACGCCATATCTTATGGTAAATTTTCCTAGTGACAGGCTTTCGAGCCTGAATCAAGGTATCTATGACCGACTCAGATAATCCCCGCTTAGATAAAATCAAGCGTTCAATCTCCAGGCAGTCAGCCGCAGGGGATGCTGGAACGGACCTTGAATGAGAAGGTCCTGTCTCCGTGGCAGAGTCCACGGTGGTAGGGATGACATTTCCACCAGGTCTGCATACCAAGTCCGGTGTGGCCACGCAGGTGCTATCAAAATCACTGAAGCCCTCTCCTGTTTGATTCTGGCAATCAAACGAGGGAGGAGAGGAAATGGTGGAAACACATAAGCCAGGTTCAACGACCAAGGTACTGCTAGAGCATCTATCAGTACTGCTTGGGGATCCCTTGATCTGGACCCGTAACAAGGAAGTTTGGCATTCTGATGAGATGCCATCAGATCCAATTCTGGTGTTCCTCATTGATGAATCAATTGTGCAAACACCTCCGGATGGAGCTCCCACTCCCCCGGATGAAAATTCTGACAACTTAGAAAATCCGCTTCCCAGTTCTCCACTCCCAGGATATAGATTGCTGATAGATGGCAAGAGTGAGTCTCTGCCCATCGAATTATTTTGGAAACCTCTATCATTGCTAGAGAACTCTTTGTTCCCCCTTGATGATTGATATATGCTACAGTTGTGATATTGTCCGACTGGAATCTTATGAATTTGGCCGAAGCCAGCTGAGGCCACGCCTGAAGCGCGTTGAATATCACTCTCAGTTCTAGAATATTTATTGGAAGGAGAGCCTCCTCCTGAGTCCACACACCCTGTGCCTTCAGGGAGTTCCAGACTGCACCCCAGCCCAATAGGCTGGCGTTCGTTGTCACTATGACCCATGCTGGCCTGCGGAAACACATTCCCTGGGACAGATGATCCTGTGACAACCACCAAAGAAGAGAGTCTCCGGTCTCTTGATCCAGATTTATCTCTGGAGATAAATTTGCATAGTCCCCATTCCACTGTCTGAGCATGCAGAGTTGCAGTGGTCTGAGATGCAAGCAAGCAAATGGAACTATGTCCATTGCCGTTACCATTAGTCCAATTACCTCCATACACTGAGCCACTGAGGAATCGAATGAAGTGCTCGGCAGGTGGTTAAGATCTTTGAATTTCTGACCTCCGTCAGAAAAATTTTCATGTCTACCGAGTCTATCAGAGTTCCCAGGAATGGAACTCTTGTGAGAGGGATAAGTGAACTCTTCTTTATGTTCACCTTCCACCCGTGAGATCTTAGAAAAGCCAACACGATGTCCGTGTGAGATTTGGCTAGTTGGTAAGTTGACGCCTGAATTAAGATATCGTCCAGATAAGGCGCCACTGCTATGCCCCGCGGCCTTAGAACCGCCAAAAGGGACCCTAGCACCTTTGTGAAAATTCTGGGAGCTGTGGCCAACCCGAAAGGAAGAGCCACAAACTAGTAATGCTTGTCCAGGAAGGTGAACCTGAGGAACTGGTGATGATCTTTGTGGATAGGAATGTGAAGATACGCATCCTTCAAATCCACGGTGGTCATATATTGACCCTCCTGGATCATTGGTAAAATAGTCTGAATGGTCTCCATCTTGAAGGATGGGACTCTGAGAAATTTGTTTAGGATCTTGAGATCTAAAATCGGTCTGAAGGTTCCCTCTTT
This sequence comes from Bombina bombina, assembly GCF_027579735.1. Lineage (NCBI taxonomy): Eukaryota > Metazoa > Chordata > Amphibia > Anura > Bombinatoridae > Bombina > Bombina bombina. The sequence goes on from NC_069504.1 coordinate 1,020,541,160, forward strand.
TTTGGTAACCACGAACAGATTGGAGTAAAACCCCTGCCCCTGTTCTGCTTTTGGAACTGGGCAGGTGACACCCATAGTAAACAGGTCTTCTACACAGTGTAAGAATGCCTCTCTTTTTGTCTGGTTTAAAGACAACCGTGAAAGATGAAATCTCCCCCTTGGAGAAAAATCTTTGAAGTCCAGAAGATACCCCTGGGTCACGATTTCTAAAGCCCAGGAATCCTGAACCTCTCTTGCCCAAGCCTGAGCAAAGAGAGAAAGTCTGCCGCCTACTAGATCCGGTCCCGGATCGGGGGCTGCCCCTTCATGCTTGGTAGCAGCAGCAGGCTTCTTGGCCTGTTTACTTTTATTCCAGGTCTGGTTAGGTCTCCAGACTGACTTGGATTGAGCAAAATTCCCCTTCTGCTTTGTGGCAGGGGAGGAGGTAGAGGGACCACCTTTGAAGTTTCGAAAGGAACGAAAATTATTTTGTTTGGTCCTCATCTTATTTGCCTTATCCTGAGGAAGGGCATGGCCTTTTCCTCCAGTGATGTCGGAAATTATCTCCTTTAGTTCAGGCCCGAATAGGGTCTTACCCTTGAGAGGAATAGCTAAAAGCTTAGATTTTGATGACACTTCAGAAGACCAGGACTTAAGCCATAATGAGAAAACCTGAATTCTTTGCGGCTAATTTAGCCAGTTGAAAAGCAGCATCTGTAATAAAAGAATTAGCTAGCTTGAGAGCCCTAATTCTATCCAGAATATCATCTAATGGGGTCTCAACCTTAAGAGCCTCCTCTAGAGCCTCAAACCAAAAAGCAGCTGCAGTAGTTACAAGAACAATGCACGCTATAGGTTGCAGAAGAAAACCCTGATGAATAAATATTTTCTTTAGAAGAGCCTCTAATTTTTTATCCATAGGATCTTTGAAAGCACAACTGTCCTCAATAGGTATAGTTGTACGCTTAGCCAGAGTAGAAATAGCTCCCTCCACCTTAGGGACCGTCTGCCACGAATCCCGAATGGTGTCAGATGTGGGAAACATTTTCTTAAAAGTAGGAGGGGGAGAGAATGGAATGCCTGGTCTATCCCACTGCTTAGTAACAATGTCCGAAATCCTCTTAGGGACCGGAAAAACATTAGTGTAAGCAGGAACCTCTAGATATTTATCCATTTTACACAATTTCTCTGGTGGAATTGCAATAGGATCACAATCATCCAGAGTCGCTAAAACCTCCCTGAGTAACAAGGGGAGGTGTTCTAGCTTAAACTTAAAAGCCGTCATATCTGAGTCTGTTTGAGGGAACATCTTTCCTGAATCAGAAAGCTCTCCCTCAGACAGCAAATCCCTTACCCCCAACTCAGAACATTGTGAGGGTACATCAGAGATGGCTAATAAAGCATAAGAGGGCTCAGCATTTACTCTCATACCGGACCTACTGCGCTTCCCCTGCAACCGAGGCAGTTTAGATAATACCTCTGTGAGGGTAGTAGACATAACTGCGGCCATATCTTGCAGGGTGAAAGAATTAAGACGCACTAGAAGTACTTGGCGTCGCTTGTGCGGGCGTTAAAGGTTGTGACACTTGGGGAGAATTAGATGGCATAACCTGATTCTCTTCTGACAGAGAATCATCCTGCGACATACTTTTATCAGCTAAAATATGTTCTTTGCAATTTAAGGCCCTTTCAGTGCATGAGGGACACTTTTTAAGTGGGGGTTCCACAATGGCTTCTAAACACATGGAACATTGGCTTCCCTCAGTGTTAGACATGTTAAACAGGCTAGTAAAAACACTTTATTTAGTGAAAAAATAACAATCTGAAAAAAACGGTACTGCGCCTTTAAGAGAAAAAAAAACATACAATTTTTCCAAAACTGCTTTAAAACAATAAAATTATTCCAATTTTATGATAGAAGCATCCTAACTTTGCAGCTAAGTTTGCCCCACAAGGAAAGGAACACTTAACCCTTATCAGAAAAAACTGAAAATTATAAAAACGTTTATTTCAATAAAAAGCACCCCCTGCACCTCGCCACAGCCCTGCTGTGGCGCCTACCTGCCCTCCGGGGTCTGTAAAACCGGGTTAAACCTTCTATTTGGCCCAATACAGCTCACAAAGGCCCACCGGAGTTGTAGTTTGCTGCTTGCCTGAGAAAAACAACTGCGCAACTGAGGCGCGAAAATAGGCCCCGCCCATCTCACTCGACGTCTACAGCCCAAATAAACCGCACAAGAGCGGTTTAAAACTAGCCATGTGGGTTCATATACCCAAAAATTAAGCCATGTGTACCCTCTCAATAAAGCATGAAAAACATCTCTCATAAAAAACGTTATCTGCACTCCCAGTCATGTAAACATTTGCCCACAAACATTCAAACCTCAGTGTCAACCATTTTTGTATAGCCCCTATATTCAAGCTCAGTAATACCCCTCATATATTTTAGGATTACTGCTTACCCTCTCCCTCCTGGGGATACTGTCAGCCAATTCTGAAATAACACAGTCTCTCCAGAAAAAAAATGACTGAACATACCTCACTGCTTATAGCATGAAAAACGTTCCTCACACTGAAGTTTCTTAAGTACTCCTCAGCCATTCTGTGGGAACTGCTCTGGATCTTAGTAACAACTGCTAAGATCATCAGCCTCCAGGCAGAAGTCTTCATCCATCTGCTGCCTGAGGGGAAATAGTACACACCGGTACCATTTAAAATAAAAAAACTCTTGCTTGAAGAAAATAAAATCTAACATTTTATCACCTCTTTCACATTACCCTTCCTATTACTTACAGTAGGCAAAGAGAATGACTGGGGGTGGAGTCAAGGGAGGAGCTATATAGACAGCTCTGCTGTGGTGCTCTTTGCTCCTGTTAGCAGGAGGATAATATCCCACAAGTAAATGATGAATCCGTGGACTTGTCGTATCTTATAGAAGAAATAACATATATATATATATTTTTATATATATATATATATATATATATATATATATATATATATATATATATATATATATATATATATATATATATATATATATATATATATATATATAAGAAATATCATACCATAGAAAAATGCTACCAAATGAAATGCAAATAAAATGTGTAATTTTCTTTGTTGTACATAGTCAAATCAGCACGGGAAATCAAACTTTATTTTCCCACCAAACACCAATATTTAGGATTTTATATTTATATTTTACATTAACAAATTTATAATTTAAAATCAGAAGATAACACGTTACCATTCTTATGGTCATCACTTCATAGCTATAAATACACAAAATCCCTTATTTGAATTGTGAAACCTCATGTGGAGTCTTATTATATATTATTATGGTGAATGAGTAATAAAAGCTTCTTAAGAAGTGATGTAACCCCCACAAAAGAATCAATGTTGAGAGGCCTTTCTCAATGCTATGACAAGCAGCTGGCAGTGGGCATACACATGCCAACTTACTCAAAAGTATGATTGATGCTTTTAAATAAGGTGTCTCAAGATTATGTATGTATTGTGGGGGGAAACAAAGGGGATACCACACAATCCTGATGTTTCATATGGTCACCGGATAACCACCTAAGCATTTGATCCCTTACCTTGAAAAAGTTACCTCTCCTCTTTCAAATGAGTGGTTTCTTGACCCATTGTAGTGCTTATTTGGAGTGCTAGGGTCTATGTTAAAGCCCGGAGCACTATAAAAGTCACTAAGGAGACAGATGATTGACATTTCTATGTCAATCATCTGCTACCTAAAGGGGTTTGACTCCTAATTTGAAAATGGGTAATTAAATTTCTCATGTGTGGGGTATTGTGTGTGTGTTGTAAATACATAAGGTTATTTTTATGCTAATCGCCTACTAATGACAGGGATATGAGAGCCTACATTAGAAAGAGGGGGTTGACACCTGCTAACTCAGGGTCTCATACCTCACTCAAACATGGTAGGTGTGTATACTTGGGCAGGTGATCACCATTACCATGTGAAATTCTCTCTCACACGTGGGTCTCATACCCTTTTAATTAGATAAGATGGGGACAGATGCTCTGTAGTAGCTCACTCCACCATCACTAGAAACCCTTTTTCTAGTGAGGCACATACATTCTAGGATGGCAAGTGACCCCTTATTTTAAAGAAGAGGTCGATAGGCTAAGGAGCAGCAATGCACTACTAGGATTAAAACTTTGGGCAAGCCAATGACAAGCAAAATACATGTACAGCCACCAATCAGCAGGTAGCTCCCAGTATTGGATTGCTGCTCCTGAGCCTACTAAGGTATGCTTTTCAACAAATGCTATCATGAGACTGAAGCAAATTATAGAAAATAAGTAAATTGGTTGTTTAAAATGGCATGCTCGGTCTTATTTATGGACCTTTCATTTTGACTTTATTGTTCCTTTAACTCCAATCCCTTTTATTTGTCAAAAAGAATGACAAAATGGCCAGTAATATATTTTCCAGTCATATATTATATTATTTATACAAACATAAAATTGATACAACACTTCAAGGAGCAGCAGAAGTTTGGGGGAGTACATTTTTGCATCAAAGCTTATGTTTATGCATCCTCCATGGATCCCTTACAGATAAATGTTCCCTAGGCCTGAGGTAGAATGGTTCTTCCATGTGTTCCCCAATCAGCAAATACCTCTCTGGGCTGAATGGTGTTAAATGACATTACATACATAATGGGGCATAAGAATAACCTTCTTCCTAGCATTTGTTCATTGAAGGGCAATTCTGCAGTGTATTCAGGGGTATATAAAAGAATACTGTGTCCCCAACTTGCCATCCAAAACAGACATGCTCTGTAACTGTGAATTCACCCATATGACACCAAGAACCACCGAAGTAGGGGGAAGTGCCCCTAATGGTCTACATATGGCTGACAAGGGATTAAATACCCTGCTGCATGTACCTGTGTTAAAGACTATCCTGTATGTGACTAGCAAGAGTTTAAGAACTGCCCTATGTGTGATAGATACAATTTCAAATTCTGCTTTATTTGTGGACAAAGGGCTTAACACTTATATATGTAGTTACTACTAAAGGGTTTTAACAGTCATCTATATGTGATGGACAGTAAGGGGTTATTGATTGATCTCTTTGCCACAGAAATGTTTTCATAAATGCTCAACTGTGAGAGAGAAAAAAAAGGAATGGGAAAAGGGTCCTCAAAACAATTAGTCACTATGAATGACAGATGTGGGATCTTCATATGCTAGTCTTATAAAGAACCAATTCAGTTTTTTTTTTTTTTTATTTAGTTCTAGAAATTACAAATTTAGTTTGGTAACAAAGGCAGTCATACAGCTAAATAACAAGGGTAGTAGGCTATGCTTAGTTTGAGTTCCTCTACTAACTCATCACCTCGCTGAGTTTTAACATCAACCCTTTTCTATTTATGGGGCAGCAGTCGTCAACCATAGTGGCCAGCAGAGACAGTGTCATGTTTAAATTATATTTTAGTATATCTCCAAATTAATTTTCACATTTTTGAAGAAGAGGTGTTGGCTAAGTGATTGTAGGGGGCTGTAGCATATTCTAGTATCCCATTTAAAAACCACTGTGCTGGACATCGTTCTTTATTAAAACTGGGGTGGGTTTCAAAAACCCAATCTAGTTATTAAATCAGAGAAAGAGTGATATGAACAAATAACCACATGGACCAGGTTTCATCTCAGTTGAGTCAATAAAAACCCCATCTAGTTATTAAATCCTAGATAGAGTAATATGAACAAATAACCACTTTACTTTTTTTTTAAGAAGTCATTTCTAACTGTACATATCAGCTCTTTCATTTTATATATGGTTTTCCTTCTTCTAGTTCAAATAAATGACATACAAAAGAAGACACTCAATCCTATGATAAACTAACTAGAGAAAAAAAAAACATGGAGAGACTTTCAAGAGAAAAATGTTTAGGATAATTCTTTTGCATTGGAGGCAATCTAGGGGAAGCAAGCATTCCTTCTGCATAACTGTAATTCCTTCTGAATTGCTAGCCATAGCATATACTTTCTGGATACGTACTAAAGATAAATTGACTTAAGTTCTCTGTCTATATGAGCTATAACAGATAAAATAAACTACCACAAAGCACCTAATTTGACTGGTATACATTTTAAAGAGACACGAAACCTAATGTTTTCTGTCATGATTCAGACAGAGCATATGTTTTTAATTTAATTATAAAATTTACTTTGTTCTCATGGAATTCATTGTTGAAGAAGAGAATGCCTAGGTAAGTACAGTGCACATGCCTGGATAATTATAGGGCAGCAGTTTTGCAAGAATGCTTTTGAGCAACAGCATTTGCATATTGTTTAACATTGTTTATCCCTTAACCACTGAGCCATTTCATATTCCTGTGCAGATGTTGCTAACATTTAAAGGGAAAGTCTACACCTTAGTCCTAAGTCTTAAAATCTTATCTTAAATTAATAATGCTGCAAATACCCTCCTGCACAGTAAAAAAAAAAAAAAGTTATTTTAAAATAAATATGGTTTCTGGCCACCTTAAAAATGGCTGCCAAGTTCCACCCACTGATGACATCACGATTTGGACTGCATTAAAGGCTCACTAGTTACAAAAGACTCACTACAGGTAGTTGGATTCAACAGACTGTCAATGCTATCTAACAGAATGCCTAGATGCAGCCCAGATTGTGATGTCCATTTTTAATTTTCCTAGTTGTTTTGAGTGATTACTTCTTTGTATTGGTATTCCAAAACCACCAGTTTTAAATTTTATTTTACTTGGTATAACCACAGTGACCATGTTTGTGTCAATGTACATGACAAATTTTGGTTATATAGATGTTTCAAAAACCTCAATATCTCACTTCAGGATGGTCTTAGCTTCTTGAAACAAAAACTGATGTCTGGTGCACATTACAAGGTACATACATTTACATATATAAACCTTTTGCACATTCTTTTTCCTTAGAGTTTAGAACGTAAGTCCTAATGTAATGCTCAATATTGCTGAAAGTTCCTTGTATAGGATCAGTTTATAATGGGAAGGGTTCGGGAGATACCTCCGCAAGTATAGTTTTTTATCTGGTCCTCACCAGAGATGATCAACTAGAAGTTGAGTGGAAATGTTAAAAATTGCTCTCTCTCACCTATAAAAAATGAAAAAAAAGAAAATGATAGAAGTCTCAAGCCTGAAATGTTCTATATGCACACTATACTTACCTAGGTAACCCCTAAAAAAAAGTAAGACTCCGATTGAAGCCCTTCCCATTATAAATTAACCATAAAAGTGGAACTTTCAGCGATTGTTATCATTACATGAGGACTTAACGGTCTAAGTCTAAAGAACAAGAATGTGCAAAATGTTTATATATGTACCTTGTAATGTGCTCAAGAGATCAGTTTTTGTTCAAAGGAGCTAGGACCATCCTGAGATGAGGTTTTCGTAAAAACATCTGTATAACCAAAATTTGTTCTGTGCCATGACACAAAGATGGTTGCCGTGGTTAAACCAAGTAAAATAAAAATGATAAAAAAGGTGGTTTTGCAAAACTTATACATAGATCTAATCACTCAAAAAATAAATAAAAAAAGGAAAAATTAAAATTGGTCAAGTAGCCTATGTTGGACCACTTGAGATGGATTAACCCCCATGAAATATTAACATAGACATTTTTAAAGCAAATGGTTAAAACACCAGGCCAATTTCATGTAAGAAATACCTCCCCCACCCAATACACATTGTTGCCTAGACAGGGCTACAAAGGTGGGCATACGTTTAGAAAACCAAACTAGTTTTGTTCTCTCTTCTATTTTCCTGCTGCTGAAAGAAGGCTGACATTGGACAGAGAGACAAAGTATTCCACCATTTTGTTGGATAAATGATCTATTATTCTTATGTTTAGTTAGAAGTCTTGCACAAATTGGGATTTTGATAGAGTTGCCATGTAGAAATTATTTTGCTGTAAAGATAGATGACAGAATTAACAGTGTAAGTTATTGAGAAGAAAAGGACGAAAGAAAAAATACCCCAGGAGAATAAGGGGGAATTTGTATCACTAAAGAAGCAGTGGACTAAACTGGAGTAGCTTAACTTAAAAAGGACAGTTTAGTCAAAATTAAACTTCATGATTCCGATAGGAAATGGCATTTTTAACAACTTTCCAATCTACTTTTATTATCAAATTTGCTTTGTTCTCTTGGTATTCTTAGTTGAAAGCTAAACCTAGGTAGGCTCATATGCCAATTTCTAAGCCCTTGAAGGCCGTCCTCTTATCTCAATGGATTTGACAGTTTTTCACAGCTAGAGGGCGTTAGTTCATATGTGCCATATAGATAACATTGTGCTCACTCCCATGGAGTTACTTATGAGAGGGCACTCATTGGCTTAAATGTAAGTCTGTCAAAAGATCTTAAATAAGGGGGCAGTCTGCAGAGACTTAGATACAAGGTAATCACAGAGGTAAAAAGTATATCAATATAACCATGTTGGTTATGTAAAACTGGGTAATGGGTAATAAAGGGAATATCTACCTTTTTAAACAATAACATTTCTGAAGTGGACTGTCCCATTAAATTAGTAATATATTTTACATGTTTGCAATGGATTTTGTCAAGTCTGGTGAAGATCGTGTTGCAGTTGCTTTATAATAGGTTTTATGTTTTGAATATGCCAATATATTTAGAATGCATAGATCATTAATACATTCTATTTGTAAACAAAATTCCAAATAAACTTTGTGAAGCATATTTTGCTGTCAAACAAAACAATTTATGTAAGAACTTAACTGATAAATTCATTTCTTTCATATTGGCAAGAATCCAAGAGCTAGTGACGTATGGGATATACAATCCCACAAGGAGGGGCAAAGTTTCCCAAACCTCAAAATGCCTATAAATACACCCCTCACCACACCCACAATTCAGTTTAACGAATAGCCAAGAAGTGGGGTGATAAAGAAAGGAGTAAAAAGCATCAACAAAGGAATTTGGAAATAATTGTGCTTTATACAAAAAAATCATAACCACCACAAAAAGGGTGGGCCTCATGGACTCTTGCCAATATGAAAGAAATGAATTTATCAGGTAAGTTCTTAAATAAATTATGTTTTCTTTCATGTAATTGGCAAGAGTCCATGAGCAAGTGACGTATGGGATAGCAATACCCAAGATGTGGAACTCCACGCAAGAGTCAATAGAGAGGGAGGGATAAAAATAAAAACAGCAATTATTCGCTGAAAAAAATAATCCACAACCCAAAATATAAGTTAATTCTCATGAGATGAAAAGAAAAAACTTAAAACATAAGCAGAAGAATCAAACTGAAACAGCTGCCTGAGGAACTTTTCTACCAAAAACTGCTTCCGAAGAAGCGAATACATAAAAACGGTAGAATTTAGTAAATGTATGCAAAGAATACCAGGTTACTGCTTTGCAAATCTGATCAACTGAAGCTTCATTCTTAAAAGCCCACGAAGTGGAGACTGATCTAGTAGAATGAGCTGTAATTCTCTGAGGCGGGGCTTGACCCGACTCCAAATAAGCTGAATGAATCAAAAGCTTTAACCACGAAGCCAAGGAAACGGCAGAAGCCTTCTGACCTTTCCTAGAACCAGAAAAGATAACAAATAGACAAGAAGTCTTCCTGAAATCTATAGTAGCTTCAACATAATATTTCAAAGCTCTTACCACATCCAAAGAATGTAAGGATTTCTCCAAAGAATTCTTAGGATTAGGACACAAGGAAGGGACAACAATTTCTCTAATAATGTTGTTAGAATTCACAATCTTAAGTAAGAATTTAAATGAAGTCCGCAAAACTGCCTTATCCTGATGAAAAATCAGAAAAGGAGATTCACAAGAAAGAGCAGATAATTCAGAAACTCTTCTAGCAGAAGGAACAACACTTTCCAAGAAAGTAGTTTAATGTCCAAAGAATGCATAGGCACAAATGGAGGAGCCTGTAAAGCCTTCAAAACCAAATTAAGACTCCAAGGAGGAGAGATTGATTTAATGACAGGCTTGATATGAACCACAGCCTGTACAAAACAGTGAATATCAGGAAGCTTAGCAATCTTTCTGTGAAATAAGACAGAAAGAGCAGGGATTTGTCCCTTCAAGGAACTTGCAGACAAACCCTTATCCAAACCATCCTGAAGAAACTGTAAAATTCTAGGAATTCTGAAAGAATGCCAAGCGAATTTATGAGAAGAACACCATGAAATATAAGTCTTCCAAACTTGATAATAAATCTTTCTAGAAACAGATTTTCGAGCCTGTAACATAGTATTAATCACTGAGTCAGAGAAACCTCTATGACTAAGCACTAGGCGTTCAATTTCCATACCTTCAAATTTAATGATTTGAGATCCTGATGGAAAAACGGACCTTGAGACAGAAGGTCTGGCCTTAATGGAAGAGGCCAAGGTTGGCAACTGGACATCTGAACAAGATTCGCACACCAAAACCTGTGAGGCCATGCTGGAGCTACCAGCAATACAAACGACTGTTCCATGATGATTTTGGAGATCACTCTTGGAAGAAGAACTAGAGGCGGGAAAATATAAGCAGGTTGGTAGCACCAAGGAAGTGTCAACGCATCCACTTCTTCCGCCTCAAGATCCCTGGACCTTGACAGGTACCTGGGAAGTTTCTTGTTGAGATGAGAAGCCATCAGATCTATTTCTGGAAGACCCCACATCTGAACAATCTGAGAAAACACATCTGGATGGAGGGACCACTCCCCCGGATGTAAAGTCTTACGCTGAGATAGTCCACTTCCCAATTGTCTACACCTGGGATATGTACCGCAGAAATTAGACAGGAGCTGGATTCTGTCCAAGAAAGTATTCGAGAAACTTCTTTCATAGCTAGGGGACTGTGAGTCCCACCCTGATGATTGACATATGCCACAGATGTGATATTGTCTGTCTGAAAGGAAATGAATGGTTCTCTCTTCAACAGAGGCCAAGCCTGAAGAGCCCTGAAAATTGCACGGAGTTCCAAAATGTTGATTGGTCATCTCGCCTCTTGAAATTTACAAACCCTGTGTGCTGTCAGAGATCCCCAAACAGCTGCCCAACCTGAAAGACTAGCATCTGTTGTGATCACAGTCCAGGTTGGATGAACCAAAGAGGCCCCTAGAACTATACGATGGTGATCTAACCACCAAGTCAGAGATAGTCAAACAACATAATTTATGTAAGAACTTACCTGATAAATTCATTTCTTTCATATTAGCAAGAGTCCATGAGCTAGTGACGTATGGGATATACATTCCTACCAGGAGGGGCAAAGTTTCCCAAACCTCAAAATGCCTATAAATACACCCCTCACCACACCCACAATTCAGTTTAACGAATAGCCAAGAAGTGGGGTGATAAAAAAGTGCAAAAGCATATAAAATAAGGAATTGGAATAATTGTGCTTTATACAAAAATCATAACCACCACAAAAAAAGGGCGGGCCTCATGGACTCTTGCTAATATGAAAGAAATGAATTTATCAGGTAAGTTCTTACATAAATTATGTTTTCTTTCATGTAATTAGCAAGAGTCCATGAGCTAGTGACGTATGGGATAATGATTACCCAAGATGTGGATCTTTCCACACAAGAGTCACTAGAGAGGGAGGGATAAAATAAAGACAGCCAATTCCTGCTGAAAATAATCCACACCCAAAATAAAGTTTAATGAAAAACATAAGCAGAAGATTCAAACTGAAACCGCTGCCTGAAGTACTTTTCTACCAAAAACTGCTTCAGAAGAAGAAAATACATCAAAATGGTAGAATTTAGTAAAAGTATGCAAAGAGGACCAAGTTGCTGCTTTGCAAATCTGATCAATCGAAGCTTCATTCCTAAACGCCCAGGAAGTAGAAACTGACCTAGTAGAATGAGCTGTAATCCTTTGAGGCGGAGTTTTACCCGACTCAACATAGGCAAGATGAATTAAAGATTTCAACCAAGATGCCAAAGAAATGGCAGAAGCTTTCTGGCCTTTTCTAGAACCGGAAAAGATAACAAATAGACTAGAAGTCTTACGGAAAGACTTAGTAGCTTCAACATAATATTTCAAAGCTCTAACAACATCCAAAGAATGCAACGATTTCTCCTTAGAATTCTTAGGATTAGGACATAATGAAGGAACCACAATTTCTCTACTAATGTTGTTGGAATTCACAACTTTAGGTAAAAAATCAAAAGAAGTTCCCAACACCGCCTTATCCTGATGAAAAATCAGAAAAGGAGACTCACAAGAAAGAGCAGATAATTCAGAAACTCTTCTGGCAGAAGAGATTGCCAAAAGGAACAAAACTTTCCAAGAAAGTAATTTAATGTCCAATGAATGCATAGGTTCAAACGGAGGAGCTTGAAGAGCCCCCAGAACCAAATTCAAACTCCAAGGAGGAGAAATTGACTTAATGACAGGTTTTATACGAACCAAAGCTTGTACAAAACAATGAATATCAGGAAGAATAGCAATCTTTCTGTGAAAAAGAACAGAAAGAGCAGAGATTTGACCATTCAAGGAACTTGCGGACAAACCCTTATCTAAACCATCCTGAAGAAACTGTAAAATTCTCGGTATTCTAAAAGAATGCCAAGAAAAATGATGAGAAAGACACCAAGAAATATAAGTCTTCCAGACTCTATAATATATCTCTCTAGATACAGATTTACGCGCCTGTAACATAGTATTAATCACAGAGTCAGAGAAACCTCTTTGACCAAGAATCAAGCGTTCAATCTCCATACCTTTAAATTTAAGGATTTCAGATCCTGATGGAAAAAAGGACCTTGCGACAGAAGGTCTGGTCTTAACGGAAGAGTCCACGGTTGGCAAGAGGCCATCCGGACCAGATCCGCATACCAAAACCTGTGAGGCCATGCCGGAGCTACCAGCAGAACAAACGAGCATTCCTTCAGAATCTTGGAGATTACTCTTGGAAGAAGAACTAGAGGCGGAAAGATATAGGCAGGATGATACTTCCAAGGAAGTGATAATGCATCCACTGCCTCCGCCTGAGGATCCCGGGATCTGGACAGATACCTGGGAAGTTTCTTGTTTAGGTGAGACGCCATCAGATCTATTTCTGGAAGTTCCCACATTTGAACAATCTGAAGAAATACCTCTGGGTGAAGAGACCATTCGCCCGGATGCAACGTTTGGCGACTGAGATAATCCGCTTCCCAATTGTCTATACCTGGGATATGAACCGCAGAGATTAGACAGGAGCTGGATTCCGCCCAAACCAGAATTCGAGATACTTCTTTCATAGCCAGAGGACTGTGAGTCCCTCCTTGATGATTGATGTATGCCACAGTTGTGACATTGTCTGTCTGAAAACAAATGAACGATTCTCTCTTCAGAAGAGGCCAAGACTGAAGAGCTCTGAAAATTGCACGGAGTTCCAAAATATTGATCGGTAATCTCACCTCCTGAGATTCCCAAACTCCTTGTGCCGTCAGAGATCCCCACACAGCTCCCCAACCCGTGAGACTTGCATCTGTTGAAATTACAGTCCAGGTCGGAAGCACAAAAGAAGCCCCCTGAATTAAACGATGGTGATCTGTCCACCACGTTAGAGAGTGTCGTACAATCGGTTTTAAAGATATTATTTGAGATATCTTTGTGTAATCCTTGCACCATTGATTCAGCATACAGAGCTGTAGAGGTCGCATGTGAAAACGAGCAAAGGGGATCGCGTCCGATGCAGCAGTCATAAGACCTAGAATTTCCATGCATAAGGCTACCGAAGGGAATGATTGTGACTGAAGGTTTCGACAAGCTGAAATCAATTTTAGATGTCTCTTGTCTGTTAAAGACAGAGTCATGGACACTGAATCTATCTGGAAACCCAGAAAGGTCACCCTTGTCTGAGGAATCAATGAACTTTTTGGTAAATTGATCCTCCAACCATGATCTTGAAGAAACAACACAAGTCGATTCGTATGAGATTCTGCTAAATGTAAAGACTGAGCAAGTACCAAGATATCGTCCAAATAAGGAAATACCACAATACCCTGTTCTCTGATTACAGACAGAAGGGCACCGAGAACCTTTGTAAAAATTCTTGGAGCTGTAGCTAGGCCAAACGGCAGAGCCACAAACTGGTAATGCTTGTCCAGAAAAGAGAATCTCAGGAACTGATAATGATCTGGATGAATCGGAATATGCAGATATGCATCCTGTAAATCTAGCGTGGACATATAATGCCCTTGCTGAACAAAAGGCAATATAGTCCTTACAGTTACCATTTTGAACGTAGGTATCCTTACATAACGATTCAATATTTTTAGATCCAGAACTGGTCTGAAGGAATTCTCCTTCTTTGGTACAATGAAGAGATTTGAATAAAACCCCATCCCCTGTTCCGGAACTGGAACTGGCATAATTACTCCCGCCAACTCTAGATCTGAAACACAATTCAGAAATGCTTGAGCTTTCACTGGATTTACTGGGACACGGGAAAGAAAAAATCTCTTTGCAGGAGGTCTCATCTTGAAACCAATTCTGTACCCTTCTGAAACAATATTCTGAATCCAAAGATTGTGAACAGAATTGAACCAAATTTCTTTGAAAAAACGTAACCTGCCCCCTACCAGCTGAGCTGGAATGAGGGCCGCACCTTCATGTGGACTTAGAAGCAGGCTTTGCCTTTCTAGCAGGCTTGGATTTATTCCAGACTGGAGATGGTTTCCAAACTGAAACTGCTCCTGAGGATGAAGGATCAGGCTTTTGTTCTTTGTTGAAACGAAAGGAACGAAAACGATTATTAGCCCTGTTTTTACCCTTAGATTTTTTATCCTGTGGTAAAAAAGTTCCTTTCCCACCAGTCACAGTTGAGATAATAGAATCCAACTGAGAACCAAATAATTTGTTACCCTGGAAAGAAATGGAAAGTAGAGTTGATTTAGAAGCCATATCAGCATTCCAAGTCTTAAGCCATAAAGCTCTTCTAGCTAAAATAGCTAGAGACATAAACCTGACATCAACTCTAATAATATCAAAAATGGCATCACAGATAAAATTATTAGCATGCTGAAGAAGAATAATAATATTATGAGAATCATGATCTGTTACTTGTTGCGCTAAAGTTTCCAACCAAAAGGTTGAAGCTGCAGCAACATCAGCCAATGATATAGCAGGTCTAAGAAGATTACCTGAACACAGATAAGCTTTTCTTAGAAAGGATTCAATTTTCCTATCTAAAGGATCCTTAAAGGAAGTACCATCTGACGTAGGAATAGTAGTACGTTTAGCAAGGGTAGAAATAGCCCCATCAACTCTAGGGATTTTGTCCCAAAATTCTAATCTGTCAGACGGCACAGGATATAATCGCTTAAAACGTTTAGAAGGAGTAAATGAATTACCCAATTTATCCCATTCTTTGGAAATTACTTCAGAAATAGCATTAGGAACAGGAAAAACTTCTGTAATAACCACAGGAGATTTAAATACCTTATCTAAACGTTTAGAATTAGTATCAAGAGGACCAGAATCCTCTATTTCTAAAGCAATTAGTACTTCTTTAAGTAAAGAACGAATAAATTCCATTTTAAATAAATATGAAGATTTATCAGCATCAATCTCTGAGACAGAATCCTCTGAACCAGAAGAATCATCAGAATCAGAATGATGATGTTCATTTAAAAATTCATCTGTAGGGAGAGAAGTTTTAAAAGAATTTTTATGTTTACTAGAAGGAGAAATAACAGACATAGCCTTCTTGATGGATTCAGAAACAAAATCTCTTATGTTATCAGGAACATTCTGCACCTTAGATGTTGAAGGAACTGCAACAGGCAATGGTACTTTACTAAAGGAAATATTATCTGCATTAACAAGTTTGTCATGACAATTAAAACAAACAACAGCCGGAGGAATAGCTACCAAAAGTTTACAGCAGATACACTTAGCTTTGGTAGGTCCAGCACTAGACAGCGATTTTCCTGAAGTATCTTCTGACTCAGATGCAACGTGAGACATCTTGCAATATGTAAGAGAAAAAACAACATATAAAGCAAAATTGATCAAATTCCTTAAATGACAGTTTCAGGAATGGGAAAAAATGCCAAAGAACAAGCTTCTAGCAACCAGAAGCAATGAAAAATGAGACTTAAATAATGTGGAGACAAAAGCGACGCCCAAATTTTTTTAGCGCCAAATAAGACACCCACATTATTTGGCGCCTAAATGCTTTTGGCGCCAAAAATGACGCCACTTCCGGAACGCCGACATTTTTGTCGCAAAATAACGTCAAAAAATGACGCAACTTCCGGCGACACGTACGACGCCGGAAACGGAAAAGATTTTTTGCGCCAAAAAAGTCCGCGCCAAGAATGACGCAATAAAATGAAGCATTTTCAGCCCCCGCGAGCCTAACAGCCCACAGGGAAAAAAGAGTCAAATTTTTGAAGGTAAGAAAAAATGATTAATTCAAATGCATTATCCCAAATATGAAACTGACTGTCTGAAAATAAGGAATGTTGAACATTCTGAGTCAAGGCAAATAAATGTTTGAATACATATATTTAGAACTTTATAAACAAAGTGCCCAACCATAGCTTAGAGTGTCACAGAAAATAAGATTTACTTACCCCAGGACACTCATCTACATGTTTGTAGAAAGCCAAACCAGTACTGAAACGAGAATCAGTAGAGGTAATGGTATATAAATAAGAGTATATCGTCGATCTGAAAAGGGAGGTAAGAGATGAATCTCTACGACCGATAACAGAGAACCTATGAAATAGACCCCGTAGAAGGAAATCACTGCATTCAAATAGGCAATACTCTCCTCACATCCCTCTGACATTCACTGCACGCTGAGAGGAAAACCGGGCTCCAACTTGCTGCGGAGCGCATATCAACGTAGAATCTAGCACAAACTTACTTCACCACCTCCATAGGAGGCAAAGTTTGTAAAACTGAATTGTGGGTGTGGTGAGGGGTGTATTTATAGGCATTTTGAGGTTTGGGAAACTTTGCCCCTCCTGGTAGGAATGTATATCCCATACGTCACTAGCTCATGGACTCTTGCTAATTACATGAAAGAAATTGGGATTTAAGGATATTAATTGTGATATCCTTGTATAATCCCTGCACCATTGATTCAGCATACAAAGCTGGAGAGGTATCATATGAAAATGAGCAAAGGGGATTGCGCCCGATGCTGCAGTCATGAGACCTTAAACTTTCATGAACATACCTACTGAAGGAAATAATTGAGACTGAAGGTTCTGACAAGATGAAACCAATTTTAATTGTCTCTTGTCTGTTAGAGACAGAGTCATGGACACTGAATCTATCTGGAAACCTAAAATATTTGACCCTTGTCTGAGGAATCAAGGAACTTTTTGGTAAATTGATCCTCCAACCATGTCTTTGAAGAAACAACACTAGTTGATTTGTGTGAGATTATGCAGAATGTAAAGACTGAGCTAGTACCAAGATATCGTCGAAATAAGGAAACACCACAATACCCCGTTCTCTGATTACAGAGAGTAGGGCACCGAGAACCTTTGAAAAGATTCTTCGAGCTGTCGCTAGGCCAATGCTTGTCTAGAAAAGAGAATCTCAGAAACTGATAATTATCTGGATGAATCGGAATATGAAGATATGCATCCTGTAAGTTTATTGTGGACATATAATGCCCTTGCTGAACAAAAGGCAGAATAGTCCTTATAGTCACCATTTTGAAAGTTGGTACTCTTACATAACTATTCAAAATTTTCAGATCCAGAACTGGTCTGAATGAATTTTATTTCTTTGGGACAATATATAGATTTGAATAAAATCCCAGACCCTGTTCCTGAAGCGGAACTGGCATGATTACCCATGATAACTCCAGGTCTGAAACACACTTCAGGAAAGCCAGAGCATTTACTGGGTTTGCTGGAATTCATGAGAGAAAAAAATCTTCTCACAGGCGGTCTTACTCTGAATCCTATTTTGTACCCCTGAGAGACAATACTTTGAATCCATTGATTTTGAACCAAATTGGTCCAAACATCTTTGAAAAATCTTAATCTGCCCCCTACCAGCTGAGCTGGAATGAGGGCCACAACTTCATCCGGACTTGGGGGCTGGCTTTGATCTCTTAAATGGCTTGGATTTATTCTAAATTCTTTGGGGGAAGGATTAGGTTTCTGTTCCTTATTTTGTTGAAAGGATCGAAAACGGTTAGAAGCTTTAGATTTACCCTTAGGTCTTTTATCCTGAGGCAAAAAAACTCCCTTCCCCCCAGTAACAGTTGACATTATTGAATCCAACTGAGAACCAAATAACTTATTACCTTGGAAAGAAAGAGTTAGCAATATGGACTTAGAAGTCATGTCAGCATTCCAAGATTTAAGCACAAAGCTCTTCTAGCTAAAATAGCTAAAGACATAGACAACATCAATTTTGATGATATCAAAAATGGTATCACAAATAAAATTATTAGCATGTTGAATCAAGTTAACAATGCTAGACAATTCAGGATCCAACACTTGTTGCGCTAAAATCTCCAACCAAAAAGTTGAAGCAGCTGCAACATCAGCCAAAGAAATTGCAGGCCTGAGAAGATGACATGAATATAAATAGGCTTTCCTTAGATAAGATTCACGTTTCCTATCTAAAGGATTTTTAAAAGAAGTACTATCCTCCATAGGAATAGTAGTACGTTTAGCAAAAGTAGAGATAGCCCCATCAACTTTGGGGATCCCAAAACTCTAAAGTAACTGCTGGCAAAGGATACAATTTTTTAAACCTTGAAGAAGGAATAAAAGAATTACCAGGCCTATTCCATTCCTTAGAAATCATATCAGAAATAGCATCAGGAACTGGAAAAACCTCTGCAGTAACCACAGGAGGTTTATAAAGAGAATTTAAACTAGTTTTAATATCAAGAGGGCTAGTTTCCTCCATATCCAATGTAATCAACACTTCTTTTAACAAAGAATGAATATACTCCATTTTAAATAAATAAAAAGCTTTGTCAGTGTCAATATCTGAGGTAGGATCTTCTGAACCAGATAGATCCTCATCAGAGTAGGATAATTCAGCATGTAGCCGGTCATTTGAAATTTCATCAACTTTATGAGAAGTTTTAAAAGACCTTTTACATTTATTAGAAGGCGGGATGGCAGACAAAGCCTTCTGAATAGAATCAGAAATAAATTCTATTAAATTTACAGGTATATCTTGTGCATTAGATGTTGAGGGAACAGCAACAGCTAATGAACTACTACTGATGGATACATTCTCTGCATGTAAAAGTTTATCATGACCACTATTACAAACCACAGCTGGAGACATAATCTCCACAAGTTTACAACAAATGCACTTAGCTTTGGTAGAACTGTTATCAGGCAGCGGGGTTCCAACAGTGATTTCTGAGACAGGATCAGATTGAGACAACTTGCAAATGTAAGAGAAAAAAACTACATATAAAGCAAAATGATCAATTTCCTTATTTGGCAGTTTTAGGAATGGGAAAAAATGCAAACAGCATAGCCCTCTGATAGAGAAAAAGGCAAGAGGCATATAGGAATGGGGTCTTAAATAATGAAAATATTTGGCGCCAAGTATGACGCACACAAACAGAAAAATATTTTTTGGCGCCAATAACGTCCGGAATTGACACACTCGCGTCACAGATGACGCAACCTTGTGAAAGACTCAGCATCAACTAAGACTCCGGAAATTACGAATTTGCGTCAAAGAACGTAACTTTGCGCAAAAAAAAATCTTACACCAAGAATGACGCAATAAACTTTGTTTTTTTGCGTCCTCGCGAGCCTAATCCTGCCCGCGAATTGAAAAGACAGTCAATTGAAAAAAAGAGAAAAACCCCAGGTAAGAAATAAATTTTCCTAAAAAATGCATTTCCCAGATATGAAACTGACAGTCTGCAAAAGGAAATATACCGAAAACCTGAATCATGGCAAATATAAGTACAATACATATATTTAGAACTTTATATAAATACATAAAGTGCCAAACCATAGCTGAGAGTGTCTTAAGTAATGAAAACATACTTACCAAAAGACACCCATCCACATATAGCAGATAGCCAAACCAGTACTGAAACGGTTATCAGTAGAGGTCATGGAATATGAAAGTATATCGTCGATCTGAAAAGGGAGGTAGGAGATGAATCTCTACGACCAATAACAGAGAACCTATGAAATAGATCCCCGTGAGGAAAACCATTGCATTCAATAGGTGATACTCCCTTCACATCCCTCTGACATTCACTGTACTCTGAGAGGAATCAGGCTTCAAAATGCTGAGAAGCGCATATCAACGTAGAAATCTTAGCACAAACTTACTTCACCACCTCCATAGGAGGCAAAGTTTGTAAAACTGAATTGTTGGTGTGGTGAGGGGTGTATTTATAGGCATTTTGAGGCTTGGGAAACTTTGCCCCTCCTGGTAGGATTGTATATCCCATACGTCACTAGTTCATGGACTCTTGCCAATAACATGAAACAAACATAATTTATGTAAGAACTTACCTGATAAAGTCATTTCTTTCATATTGGCAATAGTCCATGAGCTAGTGACGTATGGGATAAACAATCCTACCAGGATGGGCAAAGTTTCCCAAACCTCAAAATGCCTATAAATACACACCTCACCACAACCACAATTCAGTTTAATGAATAGCCAAGAAGTGGGGTGATAAAGAAAGGAGTAAAAAGCATCAACAAAGGAATTTGGAAATAATTGTGCTTTAAACAAAAAAAATCATAACCACCATAAAAAAGGGGGTGGGCCTCATGGACTCTTGTCAATATTTAAGAAATTAATTTGTCAGGTAAGTTCTTACATAAATTATGTTTTCTTTCATGTAATTGGCAAGAGTCCATGAGCTAGTGATGTATGGGATAGCAATACCCAAGATGTGGAACTCCACGCAAGAGTCACTAGAGAGGGAGGGATAAAAATAAAACAGCTATTTTCCGCTGAAAAAAATCATTCAAAACCCAAAACATAAGTTAATTCTCATAAATGTGAGGAAAAAACTTAAATCAAAAGCAGAATACTCAAACTGAAACCGCTGCCTGAAGAACTTTTCTACCAAAAACTGCTTCTGAAGAAGCAAATACATAAAAATTGTAGAATTTAGTAAATGTATGCAAAGAAGACCAAGTAGCAGCTTTGCAAATCTGATCAACTGAAGCTTCATTCTTAAAAGCCCAGGAAGTGGAAACTGATCTAGTAGAATAAGCTGTAATTCTCTGAGGCGGGGCTTGACCCGACTCCAAATAGGCTTGATGAATCAAAAGTTTTACCCATGAAGCCAAGGAAACGGCAAAAGCCTTCTGACCTTTCCTGGAACCAGAAAAGATAACAAATAGACTAGAAGTATTCAACATAATATTTCAAAGCTCTCATCACATCCAAAGAATGTAAAGATCTTTCTAAAGAATTCTTAGGATTAGGACACAAAGAATGGACAACAATTTCTCTATTAATGTTGTTAGAATTTACAACCTTAGGTAGGAATTTAAATGAAGTCCGCAAAACTGCCTTATCCTGATGAAAAATCAGAAAAGGAGATTCACATGAAAGATCAGATAATTCAGAAACTCTTCTAGCAGAAGAGACAGCCAAAAGAAACAACACTTTCCAAGAAAGTAGTTTAAGGTCTAAAGAATGCATAGGCTCAAACGGAGGAGCCTGCAAAGCCTTCAAAACCAAATTAAGACTCCAAGGAGGAGAGATTGATTTAATGACAGGCTTAATACGAACCAAAGCCTGCACAAAACACTGAATATCAGAAAGTTTATCAATATTTCTATGAAATAAAACAGAAAAAGCAGAGATTTGTCCTTTCAAGGAACTTGCAGACAAACCTTTATCCAAACCATCCTGAAGAAACTGTAAAATTCTAGGAATTCGAAAAGAATGCCAAGAGAATTTATGAGAACACCATAAAATGTAAGTTTACCAAACTCGATAATAAATCTTTCTAGAAACAGATTTACGAACCTCCAACATAGTATTAATCACTGAGTCAGACAAACCTCTATGACTAAGCACTAAGCGTTCAATTTCCATACTTTCAAATTTCAAAATAATTTTATAGATCCTGATGGAAAAACGGACCTTGAGATAGAATGCCTGGCCTTAATGGAAGTGGCAACTGGACATCCGAACAAGATCCGGATACCAAAACCTGTGAAGCTATGCTGGAGCCACCAGTAGCAAAAATGATTGCTCTATGATGATTTTGGAGATCACTCTTGGAAGAAGAACTAGAGGCGGGAAAATATAAGCAGGTTAATAACACCAAACAAGTGTCAATGCATCCACTGCTGAGGATCCCTGGACCGGGACAGGTACCTGGGAAGTTTTTTGTTTAGATGAGAAGCCATCAGATCTATTTCTGGAAGTCCCCACATCTGAACAATTTGAGAAAACACATCTGGGTGGAGAGACCATACTCCCGGATGCAAAGTCTGACGACTGAGGTAATCCGTTTCCCAATTGTTCTTTCATAGCTTGAGGACTGTGAGTCCCACCCTGATGCTTGACATATGCAACAGTTGAGATATTGTCTGTCTGAAAACAAATTAACCGTTCCCTCTTCAACAGAGGCCAAGATTAAAGGGCTCTGAAAATCGCACAGAGTTCCAAAATATTGATTGGTAATCTCGCCTCTTAAGATTTCCAAACCCCTTGTGCTGTCAGAGATCCCCAAACAGCTCCACAACCTGAAAGACTCGCATCTGTTGTGATCACAGTCCAGGTTGAATGAACGAAAGAGGCCCCTAAAATTATACAATGGTGATCTAACCACCAAGTCAGAGAAAGTCGAACATTGGGATAAGGATATTAATTGTGATATCCTTGTATAATCCCTGCACCATTGGTTCAGCATACAAAGCTGGAGAAGTCTCAAATGAAAACGAGCAAAAGGGATCGTGTCGGGATGCTGCAGTCATGAGACCTAAAACTTCCATGCACAAAGCTACTGAAGAGAATGACTGAGACTGAAGGTTTCGACAGGCTGCAACCAATTTCAAACGTCTCTTGTCTGTTAGAGACAAAGTCATGGACACTGAATCTATCTGGAAACCTAAAAAGGTGACCTTTGTCTGAGGAATCAAAGAACTTTTTGGTAAATTGATCCTCCAACCATGTCTTCGAAGAAACAACACTAGTTGATTTGTGTGAGATTCTGCAGAACGTAAAGACTGAGCGAGTACCAAGATATCGTCCAAATAAGGAAATACAGCAATGCCTCGCTCTCTAATTACAGAGAGTAGGGCACCTAGAACCTTTGAAAAGATTCTTGGAGCTGTCGCTAGGCCAAAAGGAAGAGCAAAAAATTGGTAATGCTTGCCTAGAAAAGAGAATCTCAGGAACTGATAGTGATCTGGATGAATTAGAATATGAAGATATGCATCCTGTAAGTCTATTGTGGACATATAATGCCCTTGCTGAACAAAAGGCAGAATAGTCCTTATAGTCACCATTTTGAAAGTTGGTACTCTTACATATCGATTCAAAATCTTTAGATCCAAAACTGGTCTGAATGAATTCTCTTTCTTTGGAACAATGAATAGATTTGAATAAAACCCCAGACCCTGTTCCTGAAACAGAACTGGCATGATTACCCCTGATAACTCCATGTCTGAAAAACACTTCAGGAAAGCCTGAGCCTTTATTGGGTTTGCTGGAATGCGTGAGAGAAAAAATCTTCTCACAGGTGGCCTTGCTCTGAATCCTATTCTGTACCCCTGAGAGACAATACTCTGAATCCAATGATTTTGGACCGAATTGATCCAAACATCTTTGAAAATTTTTAATCTGCCCCCTATCAGCTGAGCTGGAATGAGGTCCGCACCTTCATGCGGACTTGGTGGCTGGTTTTGATCTCTTAAATGGCTTGGATTTATTCTAATTTGAAGAAGGCTTCCAATTGGCAGCAGATTCCTTGGGGGAATGATTAGGTTTCTGTTCCCTATTTTGTCGAAAGGAACGAAAACGGTTAGAAGCTTTAGATTTACCCTTAGTTCTTTTATCCTGAGGCAAAAAAACTCCCTTCCCCCCAGTGACAGTCGAAATTATTGAATCCAACTGAGAACCAAATAATTTATTACCTTGGAAAGAAAGGGATAGCAATCTGGACTTAGAAGTCATGTCAGCATTCACGGATTTGAGCCACAAAGCTCTTCTAGCTAAAATAGCTAGACATAGATTTAACATCAATTTTGATAATATCAAAAATGGCATCACAAATGAAATTATTAGCATGCTGAATCAACTTAACAATGCTAGACAAATCATGATCTGATACTTGTTGCGCTAAAGTTTCCAACCAATAAGTTGAAGCAGCTGCAACATCACGCAAAGAAATTGCAGACCTAAGAAGATGAGCTGAATATAAATAATCTTTACTTAGATAAGATTCAAGTTTCCTATCAAAAGGATCTTTAAAAGAAGTACTATCTTCCGTAGGAATAGTAGTACGTTTAGCAAGAGTAGATATAGCCCCATCAACTTTGGGGATCTTTTGCCAAAACTCCAATCTAACTGCATGGCAAAGGATACAATTTTTTTAAACCTTGAAGAAGGAATAAAAGTACCAGGCTTATTCCATTCCTTAGAAATCATATCAGAAATAGCATCAGGAACTGGAAAAACCTCTGGAATAACCACAGGAGGTTTATAAACAGAATTTAAACGTTTACTAGTTTTAATATCAAGAGGATTAGTTTCCTCCATATCTAATGTAATCAACACTTCTTTTAACAAAGAATGAATATACTCCATTTTAAATAAATAAGAGGATTTGTCAGTGTCAATATCTGAGGCAGGATCTTCTGAATCAGATAGATCCTCGTCAGAGAAGGATAATTCATTATGTTGCTGGTCATTTAAAATGTCATCAACCTTATGAGAAGTTTTAAAAGACCTTTTACGTTTATTAGAAGGCGGAATGGCAATAAAAAGCCTTCTTCTTTTAAATTTACAGGTATATCTTGTGCATTAGAAGTTGAGGGAACAGCAACAGGTAATGAACTACTACTGATGGATACATTCTCTGAATGTAAAAGTTTTTCATGATATCCATAACAAACCACAGCTGGAGGTATAACCCCCACTGGTTTACAACAAATGCACTTAGCTTTGGTAGAACTGTTATCAGGCCGCAGGGTTCCAACAGTGATTTCTGAGACAGGATCAGATTGAGACATCTTGCAAATGTAAGAGAAAAAAATAACATATAAAGCAAAATGATAAATTTCCTTATATGGCAGTTTCAGGAATGGGAAAAAAATGCAAACAGCATAGCCCTCTGACATAGAAAAAAGGCAGGAGGCAAATAAAAATGGGGTCTTAAAAAGTGAAAATATTTGGCGCCAAGTATGAAGCACAACAAACAGAAAAATATTTTTTGGAGCCAAAAACGTCCGGAAATGACACACTTGCGTCAAAGATGACGCAACCTTGTGAAAGGACTTGGCATCAACTAAGACGCAGGAAATGACGAATTTGCGTCAACGAACGTAACATTGCACCAAAAAAATCTTGCACCAAGAATGATGCAATAAACTTTGGCATTTTGCGCCCTCGCGAACCTAATTCTGCCCACAAATTTAAAAGAAAGTCAATTAGAAAAAGAATATACCCCAGGTAAGAAATACATTTTTCATAAAAAAAATTTCCCAGATATGAAACTGACAGTCTGCAAAAGGAAATATACTGAAAACCTGAATCATGGCAAATATAAGTACAATACATATATTTAGAACTTTATATAAATACATAAAGTACCAAACCATAGCTGAGAGTGTCTTAAGTAATGAAAACATACTTACCAAAAGACACCCATCCACATATAGCCAAACCAGCACTGAAACGGATATCAGTAGAGGTAAAGGAATATGAGAGTATATCGTCGATCTGAAAAGGGAGGTCTACGACCGATAACAGAGAACCTATGAAATAGATCCCCGTGAGGAAAACCATTGCATTCAATAGGTGATACTCCCTTCACATCCCTCTGACATTCATTGTACTCTGAAAGGAATCAGGCTTCAAAATGCTGAGAAGCGCATATCAACATAGAAATCTTAGCACAAACTTACTTCACCACCTCCATAGGGGGCAACGTTTGTAAAACTGAATTGTGGGTGTGGTGAGGGGTGTATTTATAGGCATTTTGAGGTTTGGGAAACTTTGCCCCTCCTGGTAGAATTGTATATCCCATACGTCACTAGCTCATGGACTCTTGCCAATTACATGAAAGAAATTGATGAAAACAGAAGGTGGATTCCCTCCTTTGCTTCCAAATTTCCCCAATAACACAAATTTGAGATTGTTTTTTATCTGTCTTTGGGAGAGAGCTAAACATGGAAATATGATGGTGAAGTTGGGCTAATGGATAAGAATAAATTTTTCACAATGGAGATGTTAAATAGGGCATTGGGCTAAAAACAATATATAGCATATAGGGGAAATAATATACTGTAAGCAACATACAATTAAGTAAGGGGGAAGTGGGATGCTGCAATGATAAATACATATCCGAACTTGAAGTTAATAACAGTGCATGTAGTTTCTACTGCACATGAAGAGTGTTGTAGTGTGAAATATGTATGCCTGGATTTTAATCTTTTTTCATTCCCCTGAGGGAACTAAAAAAAACAAGTGATTCAACGAGAGGCGATCAGTAAAGCACGAGCAAGAACCAGATCCAAAAGATGACAATAAAGAACAACAAAGAACTTAATTATAATTTGTGATTTGCACACACAATTGTATTACCTGCATACCTATCTAGTATACCCAGTCATACATAAACTTGTAACTTTTGTTTTTAATTTTAAGAAAATTGCATAAATGTTGCTAATGGGGTGTGGAATATGATTTTTTGTTTTGGTGTATTATCTTGGGTGATTTTTTTTATTTTTTATGAATTGTATAAAAGTTAGAATAGGAATGGACAGTCCTAGGAAAGTACAGAAGAAGCTTGTATCGCTGAGGGAATTTTTTCCGAAAGGATAATGGGCACAATTGTTCCTGCAAGGTTTTCACTCCCACTGGGTTCCTCTGTACTAGTGGGTATAAGTAGAAAAGGGGCCAACATAGAAGAAGAAATGGGCCAATGTGGTGACATAACAGAGGTTTTATCCCTGGAATATTCACATAGACACTTTTTAAAGTAAATTATTAAGAAAACAAGCATATGTCATGCAAGAAATCCCTTCCTCCAGAAACACCTTTGTAGCCTAGACAAGGCTTCTGGCAAAGTCTGAAGATACTCCCATATAGCCTTTAAATGGCATATAATAGGCCACACCCTAGAGAATTAGGCATACATTTGGAAAACCAAACTATTTTTTTTTCTCTATCTCTTCTCTTTTCCTCCTGCTGAAAGATGGTTCTCTTTAGACAGAAAGGCAGAGCACACATTATAGAATTTGGCTAAGTATTCTTCCTTCTTTTCCTGTGATAAATTACCTTGCACTCAAAGGACATATAAATATAATGTGTGTATATATACCTGTAAATATTCAGCTTTTAAAAAAATATTTATTGGGGGGCATGTCTAGGCAGCGGCCATACTAGTTCGCAATATCTGTGGCTCTGAGTTTGATTTCCCTAACCCGCCGGTTACCGGGTTCATCCTGCAACTTCGGCTAAAACCACTTCAAACTTTGAACAGCTCACAAACTGTGGAAGAGAAAGATACGAAACTTGCAGAGCTAATGACTCACCACGAGGATTCAGCAACCCCCCCCCCCCCCATTAACCTGGGGTATAGCAGTCGTATTGAGACTGCCTTCTTCACTCGAAATAGAGAACCATAAACCATAAGAAGGTACTATAACAAGGGTTTATTCTGATATAGAAACCGCATTTAATTCATCGTGTGTAAATGGAGGCCCTGGCAAGATGGGAGGCACAAGTGAGCAAACTCCTACAAGATCACTTTCGAGACCTGGAGAGGGATCTGTGTGCTATCTTTCTCGTAGGGAGACTTCTTAATGGGACACATCAGGCACCCGCTGAACATCCCATGGTAGCGGCGGATGGCCCTGATCTAGACCTGACCAGGGAGGAAGCCCTTTTAGCTACAACGCAGACTCAGGCAACTCTGGAACCACGTAACACCCTACCCAACTGTATACCCACACAGGTAGTCACTGGGACTTACAGAGACATGACTTATGCTGCAATCCCCTTCAGCCAGCGTGGGGATTACAGACAGGAACGGAAAGAAGGTAAGATAGCTAAAACAAGCAGGGAGGGGATCCGAAAGAACTCTGTAGACCCAGCCTGCAATATGGAGCCGCACGCACTCTCAATACAATCTGAGCTTGGTCAGGGAAGGTATGAAAAAAATATTATATAAAAAAAATATATATTTATTTCACTTAAAAGGGACATGAAACCCAATTTATTTATTTCATGATTCAGATAGAGAATACCATTTTAAAAATGTTTCCAATTTACTTCTCTTATCAGATTATTATATCAAATGTGCTTTGTTTTCATGCTATTCTTTGTTGAAGAGATATCTAGATAGGCAGCGTGCACATGTCTAGGGCGTCACATAACAGGAAATATTGCTGCCATCTAGTGCTCTTGCTAATGTATAACATTGTTGCAAAACTGCTGCCATTTATTGCTGCACACATGTGCACCCTTCTGAGCTTAGCTTTCTGCTTTTAAGCAAAGGATAACAAGAAAATGAAGAAAATGTGATAATAGATGTAAATTGAAAAGTTGTTTAAAACTGTATGTTCTATCTGAATCATAAAAAAAAACATAATTTATGTAAGAACTTACCTGATAAATTCATTTCTTTCATATTAGCAAGAGTCCATGAGCTAGTGACGTATGGGATATACATTCCTACCAGGAGGGGCAAAGTTTCCCAAACCTCAAAATGCCTATAAATACACCCCTCACCACACCCACAAATCAGTTTAACGCATAGCCAAGAAGTGGGGTGATAAGACAAAAGTGCGAAAGCATAAAAAATAAGGAATTGGAATAATTGTGCTTTATACAAAAAAATCATAACCACCACAAAAAAGGGTGGGCCTCATGGACTCTTGCTAATATGAAAGAAATGAATTTATCAGGTAAGTTCTTACATAAATTATGTTTTCTTTCATGTAATTAGCAAGAGTCCATGAGCTAGTGACGTATGGGATAATGAATACCCAAGATGTGGATCTTCCACGCAAGAGTCACTAGAGAGGGAGGGATAAAATAAAGACAGCCAATTCCGCTGAAAATAATCCACACCCAAAATAAAGTTTAAATCTTATAATGAAAAAAACTGAAATTATAAGCAGAAGAATCAAACTGAAACAGCTGCCTGAAGTACTTTTCTACCAAAAACTGCTTCAGAAGAAGAAAACACATCAAAATGGTAGAATTTAGTAAAAGTATGCAAAGAAGACCAAGTTGCTGCTTTGCAAATCCGATCAACCGAAGCTTCATTCCTAAACGCCCAGGAAGTAGAAACTGACCTAGTAGAATGAGCTGTAATCCTTTGAGGTGGAGTTTTATCCGACTCTACATAAGCATGATGAATCAAAGACTTTAACCAAGACCCCAAAGAAATGGCAGAGGCCTTCTGACCTTTCCTAGAACCGGAAAAGATAACAAATAGACTAGAAGTCTTTCGGAAATTTTTAGTAGCTTCAACATAATATTTCAAAGCTCTAACTACATCCAAAGAATGCAACGATCTTTCCTTAGAATTCTTAGGATTAGGACACAATGAAGGAAACACAATTTCTCTACTAATGTTGTTAGAATTCACAACCTTAGGTACAAATTAAAAGAAGTTCGCAACACCGCCTTATCCTGATGAAAAATCAGAAAAGGAGACTCACAAGAAAGAGCAGATAAATCAGAAACTCTTCTAGCAGAAGAGATGGCCAAAAGAAACAAAACTTTCCAAGAAAGTAATTTAATGTCCAGCGAATGCATAGGTTCAAACGGAGGAGCTTGAAGAGCCCCCAGAACCAAATTCAAACTCCAAGGAGGAGAAAATGACTTAATAACAGGTTTTATACGAACCAAAGCTTGTACAAAACAATGAATATCAGGAAGACTAGCAATCTTTCTGTGAAAAAGAACGGAAAGAGCAGAGATTTGTCCTTTCAAGGAACTTGCAGACAAACCTTTATCCAAACCATCCTGAAGAAACTGTAAAATTCTAGGAATTCTAAAAGAATGCCAAGAAAAATGATGAGAAAAACACCAAAAAATGTAAATCTTCCAGACTCGATAATATATCTTCCTAGATACAGATTTACGAGCCTGTAACATAGTATTAATCAGAGAGTCAGAGAAACCTCTATGACTGAGAATCAAGTGTTCAATCTCCATACCTTCAAATTTAAGGATTTGAGATCCTGATGGAAAAAAAGGACCTTGTGATAGAAGGTCTGGTCTTATCGGAAGAGTCCACGGTTGGCAAGTGGCCATCCGGACAAGATCCGCATACCAAAACCTGTGAGGCCATGCTGGAGCCACCAGCAGAACAAACTAGCACTCCTTAGAATCTTGGAAATTACTCTTGGAAGAAGAACTAGAGGCGGAAAGATATAGGCAGGATGATACTTCCAAGGAAGTGACAACGCATCCACTGCCTCCGTCTGAGGATCCCTGGATCTGGACAGATACCTGGGAAGCTTCTTGTTTAGATGAGAAGCCATCAGATCTATTTCTGGAAGTCCCCATATTTGAACAATCTGAAGAAATACCTCTGGGTGAAGAGACCATTCGCCTGGATGTAACGTTTGGCGACTGAGATAATCCGCTTCCCAATTGTCTATACCTGGGATATGAACCGCAGAAATTAGACAGGAGCTGGATTCCGCCCATACCAGAATTCGAGATACTTCTTTCATAGCCAGAGGACTGTGAGTCCCTCCTTGATGATTGACATATGCCACAGTTGTGACATTGTCCGTCTGAAAACAAATGAACGACTCTCTCTTTAGAAGAGGCCATGACTGAAGAGCTCTGAAAATTGCACGGAGTTCCAAAATATTGATTGGTAATCTCACCTCCTGAGATTCCCAAATCCCTTGTGCTGTCAGAGACCCCCAAACAGCTCCCCAACCTGTCAGACTTGCATCTGTTGAAATCACAGTCCAGGTTGCAAGAACAAAAAGAAGCCCCCTGAACTAAACGATGGTGGTCTGTCCACCACGTCAGAGAGTGTCGTACAATTGGTTTTAAAGATATAAATTGAGATATCTTTGTATAATCCCTGCACCACTGGTTCAGCATACAGAGCTGAAGAGGTCGCATGTGAAAACGAGCAAAGGGGACCGCGTCCAATGCAGCAGTCATAAGACCTAGAATTTCCATGCATAAGGCTACCGAAGGGAAAGATTGAGACTGAAGGTTTCGACAAGCTGAAACCAATTTCAGACGTCTCTTGTCTGTCAGAGACAGAGTCAAGGACACTGAATCTATCAGGAAACCTAAAAAGATTACCCTTGTCTGAGGAATCAACAAACTTTTTGGTAAATTGATCCTCCAACCATGTTCTAGAAGAAACAACACTCATAAAAGACTGGAAAGGTTCTTTCTAGTGAAAATGAGCAAAGGGAATTGAATCCAATGCTGTGGCCATAAGACCTAAAACTTCTGTGCATATATAGCAACTGAAGGAAATAAGAGAGACTAAAGGTACCGACAGACGGAACCCAATAGAATTATCCCTTGTCTGATAGAGACAAAGACAGTGACACAAACTATCTGGAAACCTAAAAAAGGTGACCCTTGTGTGAGGAATCAAGAGCTTTTGAAAAAAAGATCCTCTAACTATGTCCTGAAGAGCAAGTGAATCATATGAGATTCCGCAACCTCAGAAAATAATCTGAATAAAAACAGAAAAATTAAAATATGCATTTATTGTATCTAATGAAAACAAATAATGCTATCAATGACCATAAAAAGGCAAAATAGTTTGAATAAAACTCCAAACCCGGTTCCTAAAAAAGGAACTGGAAGAAATACCCCAGAAGATTCCAGGTCTGAGCAGCGCTTGAACCCCATGGGAGCCCAGCCATGCTTCAACAGTACCCAAAATATATAGGACAGAAACACACTTAAAGAAAGTGTTAGCCTTACTGGAATAAAATCAAAGAAATTTGGACAAAATAGAACCAAATAAATTTCAAAGAAGTCTTAAGCTGCCCCTTACCAGCCAAGCTGGAATACGGCACGTACATCGCAATATTAGGGAGCTGATTTCGAACCCCAATTATAAACATGTTACTTGGGAAAGAACTCAGGAATTCATTCCTTAATAAGAACAACCAAACTAGTATAAGCTTAAAGTTTTAGTCTTAGAACTCAATCTTGAAGCCCAGAGTAACAGTTAAGAATTGAATCCAATTATAAAACAAATAATTGATTATCTTAGAACAAAAGAAATATGGATTTTTTTTTTTTTTAAAAATGACAAAATTCTTCTAGCTAAAATAGCTAAAGACATAGATTAACCCTCATTTGCGAAAATATTCAATAAAATGAAGACACAAATGAAATTATTAGCATGATAGTCCAGTTTAAAGGACCAGTCAATACAGTGGACTTGCATAATCAATAAATGCAAAACAACAAGACAAATGCAACAGCACCTAGTCTAGTAAATGTTGTCCCTTAACAATGCTAAAATAAATCATAATCTGATACTTGATCTTAAAGTAAACAGAAAAAATGAAGCAATTGCAATATCCAAATAAATCACAGGACCAAGAAAAGTACCTGAAACTAAATAATTTTCCATAAATAAGATACAACTATCTAAAGGAAAATAAATACTATTTTGCTAAAGAAACAATAGCATAATTAGTAGAAGTAGAGATAGCCCCAATAAATTGGAGAACCCTCCAAATTGAATTTAACTGCTGGCAAAGAATATAGTTTAAAACCTTCGAAGAAGGAATAAAAGAAAATTCTCAGCCTATTCCATTCCCTAGAATGGGGAATTGGAAAGAAAACCTCTGAAAACACAGAAGAAATAAATAGGCAGAAATAGTGTCAGCTAGTCTTAAGGAACTAGTTACCTTAATATCCAAAATAATCAACACCTTTTCAACAAAGAACAAATCTACTTTTTTATTATTTTTCTATTATTAAAGTACATTTGTTAGTGTCAATATCTGATGAAGAACATTTCTGAAAGAGAAAAAAACATCAGAGAAGGATAAATCAGTATGTTGTTGGTCATTTGAAACTTCAATAATTAAAAAAGTAGTGAAAAAGACCTAAATTTTTTTATTAGAAGGCATGAAGTCAGACAAAGCCTTTAAAATAGAATCAGAAAAATATTTCTTATAAATCTTCTAAATATTTCTTGTACATAAGATGTAAGAATGGCAATATATAAAGCATAAATACTAATGGATTCTGCATGTAAAAGTATATCATAATAACTTATTACAAACCATAGCTAAAGATAAACATTTATAACATTTAAAATAAATGAACTTAGCTTTGGTAGAACTGAAACTCAATTAAGCGTTTATCCAGAAGTGGCTTCTGATTCAAGGTCAATCTGAGACATCTTGCAATATGTAATAGAAAAAACAACATATAAAGCAAAAATGATCAAATTCCTTAAATGACAGTTTCAGGAATGGGAAAAAAAGACAATGAACAAGCTTCTAGCAACCAGAAACAATAAATAATGAGACTTAAATATTGTGGAGACAACAATGACGCTCAAATTTTTTAGCGCCAAAAAAGCTGCCCACATTATTTGGCGCCACATCCGGTAACGCCGACATTTTTTGGCGCAAAAAACGTCAAAAAAATGACGCAACTTCCGGCGACACGTATGACGCCGAAAATGACAAGAAAATTTTTGCGCCAAGAAAGTCTGCGCCAAGAATGACGCAATAAAATGAAGCATTTTGGGCCCCCGCGAGCCTAACAGCCCACAGGAAAAAAAGTCAAATTTTAAGGTAAGAAAAATGATTTATTCATATGCATTATCCCAAATATGAAACTGACTGTCTGAAATAAGGAACGTTGAACATCCTGAATCAAGGCAAATAAATGTTTAAACACATATATTTAGAACTTTATAAAAAAGTGCCCAACCATAGCTTAGAGTGTCACAGAAAATAAGACTTACTTACCCCAGGACACTCATCTACATGTAGTAGAAAGCCAAACCAGTACTGAAACGAGAATCAGTAGAGGTAATGGTATATATAAGAGTATATCGTCGATCTGAAAAGGGAGGTAAGAGATGAATCTCTACGACCGATAACAGAGAACCTATGAAATAGACCCCGTAGAAGGAGATCATTGAATTCAAATAGGCAATACTCTCTTCACATCCCTCTGACATTCACTGCACGCTGAGAGGAAAACCGGGCTCCAACCTGTTGCAGAGCGCATATCAACGTAGAATCTAGCACAAACTTACTTCACCACCTCCACAGGAGGCAAAGTTTGTAAAACTGATTTGTGGGTGTGGTGAGGGGTGTATTTATAGGCATTTTGAGGTTTGGGAAACTTTGCCCCTCCTGGTAGGAATGTATATCCCATACGTCACTAGCTCATGGACTCTTGCTAATTACATGAAAGAAATTAGGTTTTATGTCCCTTTAACTAAGTTGTAATGTTTAGTGGTTTTTACCATAGAATATATAATTTGTTAATATTAAATAAAAAATCCATCATATTTAGAAGGGGGCGGACCAGCTGTTGGAGAGAGCAGACATGTTTTTTGGAAGCTCCTGCTTAAATATACTCTCTCTACATAACTACAAAATGACTTCTAGGAAGATAATCACTTTCATACGTCTCATCTTACGGTATTTGTGCCAATGCCTTTGATTGAGATTAAAAAGTGGAAGATCCGACGCAAAGCTCCTATATGTAGCAGCCCTGATTTCCTGCAAATTTGAGCCGCCATTATAAACTTCCCCTTGCTGCCTGGTGAAGTAAGATATTGCAACACAACACCTCATCGCAGCCAAGCTGGTGGGAATTGAATTAGACCTGAAACTTGTCTACTTCGATTTTTATTACTAGGATCTCGCTCAATAACAATATTGCTCTATTTAAATTCAGGGTAGCTGAACCCCCTCCCTCCCCTCTCCCTCTGATATCTAGGCCAAAGCCTCCCTGCTAGAATATCGGAGACTGGGGCCCGCAACACACTCTTGTGGCTGCTTACATACTATCCTCATCCTAAACACCCAAGGACATGGAGACCGATGTCGGAGAGGAGGACATACTGATAAGACACTTAGAGGAACATTTTGCCCACCTGAAGCGGAGCTTACTTGCGGTATGGGAACTCAACACACAGCAACCACAGGATGCACAAACAACGCATTACGGCAGTGTAGAGGCCCCCTTCATACCGGATGGAATTCGTCCTACAAGAAACAGCGAAACACCTCTGGATCAAAATGCCTCAGGGGCAATATATGACACGCTCCATACCGGGACATTTTCTCATAACCGGACTGACAACATCCTACCCAAAGACGCAATCACCACTGTGTCTCATACTGCCTTTCTTCTAATCCGGACAGCATCCAGCCACAGGAGAGAGAAAACGCTGTTGTGGGACTTATCCCTGCCTAGGGAAGAATGTAGGTCACATCACTACATCATTCAGGGCACAACGGGTCTCCCATCAGCAAGAATATGGGACTTAAGACAGCTTATGGGCCACATGCATTCTCACCCTATTCTGCCTTAACTCTGCAAAATCCGGAGTTGGTTAAACACCTTGCATATTCACATATGCCTATAAGTTTTACTATGGATACCACTAGCCCCTCCTCAGTTTGCATGATCCTCTCTCCCCCAAATTCTTATATTGCTAGTTTTTCTTTTTATTACTCTTGCTTTTCGAGCAGAAGTTCAGTTAAGAAATACAGTGTGATTTATTTATTTTTTTCTTTTATGCAGTATACTGTTTGTAGTTAAGACATGATACTTTACCATTGCTCCTTGTATTTGTCTCTTGTTAATATTGGAGGATGTTGTCTAGGTGTTATATGTATGATCCATAGAGCTCTTTTAGTATTAGTGACATCAGACATCTACATTAAGAAATCACATATTTAATAAAAAAGGGTCAACTAAAACAGTAGTAATCCTTAGAACCCTAACTCCTCTTTAGGAATAAAGCCTATATATTCATTATACAACCTTTATTAAATGTAAAGGACCATTTAGCCTTATATGGGACAGGACACCCTAACACTCCTTACCCTCATGCCGAGGTAGCAAAACATTTATTGAGAGCTGAGGGAGATAGGTTAGTGAATAGGCACTCTATTAAAGTCCAGTGACTTCTACGGAGCTTCCTTCATCTATGTTTGGTATGTTCTAATGTTATATATGTATCCTACAAAAATGTATGTGTGTGTTTACAATTCTATGGCTTTAAACTCTTGGTCACTAATAAGCACTGACTCATTTTAGAGGATCATTTTATACTTGAGCAGCCATAGATTCTTCTATATTGCAGGTTACAAGACCAAACATGGGTCTTTCCTACATACAGTTCTCATAGACATATAGTAATATATTCTCCAGTCCCCGATTATTTACTTCTTTATCTTTTTTCCTATCCTAGATTTTAGAAACTTATACTAGAGCGGCTCTCGCCCGCTGTACTTACCCCATACCCTCAATTGGTCCAAGAGTGTCCCTATCTGTAACTACCAATTATTATTATTATTCTTTATTTATAAAGCGCCAACAGATTCTGCAACACTGTCCATGGGTAACAAAGGTAAAAAGGACAGTACAATATGAGACAACAGACAAAATTTAACAAATAAATACAGGGGGAATTGGGAGTCAATACTAATAACATTTTTGTACAAATGGACCCAAAAGAGATCATTTTGGTAAATGCCATTCATGATACCTGCTCTAACCCAATTGGTCCATAAGAGACCAAAATAGTAGTTACCCCAGTGCAATATTAACTTTAGAAAATGAGGTTTTAATTGTAAATGCGCATCATTAGTGTAGATTGTTACCTATAGCACTAACATTAACTCTACAACGCATATCACGCATTACTAACGGTAGTTACTATATCTCTGAGAAGGACTATGACTTTCCTGGGTACACAGCTAGACCAACATGTATTGTTAGTCTATTTAAAGATTGAAGTGTTATTTTATTTTATTTTTTTAGTTGCCTAAAAGTAACATGTCTACGGAACTCTAATGTTTATAAAGCCTTTGGTTTATTCTTTAATATGTTGCAAACCTCAATAAAAAAATTATTTTAAAAAAAAAATTAAAAAAATCCATCATATTTATACAAAAAAACACACAAGGGATATTTTAATAATCAGAAGTGATTTTTACTAGGCATGGATATAATTTCATTTGTATGATGAAGGCCGAATATGGCCACAGGAAATAACATTTGGCTATTTTAGGCACCAAATGTATGTGTGTGAAACTGTAACACACAAGGATTTGAAAAAAGCAAATATTTATGTATGTTGCACTTTCACACTAATAAATCTGTTGCCAAAACTAGCCGAATGCCACTGCCTGTGGCCATATTCGCCATTTGTTTGTAAAACGAATCCCGAATACGAAATTATGCCCATGCCCAATTTTACCACTCAAATAGTGAGAATGATGTATTTTTAGGTATTTTTACAGTAGTTGAAGGGAATCTACAGGTGAAACTCGGAAAATTAGAATGTCGTGCAAAAGTTCATTTATTTCACTAATGCAACTTAAAAGGTGAAATTAATATATGAGATAGACTCATTACATGCAAAGCAAGATAGTTCAAGCCGTGGTTTGTCATAATTTTGATGATTATGGCTTACAGCTCATGAAAACCCCAAATCCACAATTTCAGAAAATTAGAATATTGTGAAAAGGTGCAATATTCTAGGCTCAAAGTGACCAACTCTAATCAGCTAATTAAGCCATAACACCTGGAAAGGGTTCCTGAGCCTTTAAATGGTCTCTCAGTCTGGTTCAGTAGGAATCACAATCATGGGAAAGACGGCTGACCTGACAGTTGTGCAGAAAACCATCATTGACACCCTCCATAAGGAGGGAAAGCCTCAAAAGGTAAGTGTTCACTCAGGGCCTGATATTCAAAACCTCACCACATGGAGAGAAATCTCACAACATCTTTGGGATTTTTTTAGATCTTATATTGTATGAGTCTCTGTTTCACATAGAGAACACTACATAGCAACATAAACAGATCTCAAGATGAAATTTGTGTTTCTAAAAAAAAATTTAAGGGCCTCTCCGCACTGACTGAGCAGCGATGTTTTGAATATCAGGCCCTCAATTAGAAAATGTCATTAAAACATCTCTCTATAAAATCAAGTACAGCTGTAGAGTTTTCTATAAATATTAAGGAAGGATTAGAACAATATCAAGACACATTTGTTCTTTCTCCAAAAGCAAAAATAACTTGAGTTGAGTTAAAATACACGGGTACTTGAATTCAACAACTGAAGAAATAAAATACAAATAGAGAAATACTCTGCATTCTTAAAGCAAGCCTCTCCAAATGCCAGTTGTAATAAAACTTCAAAATGTATTCATTCATGTTAAAAACAGATTAGAGAGGCTTGCTTTAAGAGAGCACAATATTTCTCTATTTGTGTCTGTATCTACCGTCGTGACAGAGGCGGTCTCCTTGCACCTACCACATGACCATCTCTCTCTGAACGTGTTGACGCTGAAGAACGCTTCAGGTTGGAGCCAGAGTCTGAGCGCTGCAGGTCTGAGAATCCATGCTGAAGAAATAAAAAGATTGTGGAGATATTCTATGGATTGGAAAAGGATAGGTATGTAAAAGGATAGTCATATATCCTTAGCACTTGATGTAAACAATTTGTATTAAGCTTTATAGAACTGAATTTTAATATCTTTTTAGTAAAAAAGCTAAATCTACATTGGTATTAACAGACTGCAGTAGTGGTAAGAAGTAATTTCAAGGCCGTGAACACAATGTTATCTATATGGCACACATGAAATAACGCCCTCTTGCTGTGAAAAACTGTCAAATGCATTGAGATAAGAGGTGCCTTCAAGGGCTTAGAAATAAGAATATGAGCCTACTTAGGTTTAGCTTTCCACAAAGAATACCAAGAGAACAAAGCAAATTAGATGATACAAGTGAATTGGAAAGTTGTTTAAAATTGCATGCCCTATCTGAATCATGAAAATTAAATTTTGACCAGACTGTCCCTTTAAATAGTTTTCATTTAAAACTCAGCTCATTTTCATTTTTAGATAATCTTTATTTTCATCTAAAAATAAGCTGCATTTTAAATGAAAACTAAATATATATACCCTTAACACTTTTAAAAATGGCAACTGGCAAATGTAACAACGATTCTTCCACTGTAATTAGACATTCTGTCAATACAGTTTATCAACCTCACAAAAATATCCCTTCCAAAAATGTATTTCTCATCGTTCAACAATTAGTCTTATAGCCTATAAGTGTAATCATATGCATGCATAAATAAGATCCCATATTATAATTTTAAATATGTACAAGTGTCAGCCTGCAAAGTATTGGCTTAATAGTTTAGGATCAAAACCTCTATGTTTATGCAATATATCTTTGCACTAATTCACACTCAGCATAATGTTCATATTCACAGGAGGGATTAAAGTACCAATTTTCTCACTACTAAATAGATATGTAGATATAAAAATTTGACATCAATAATATTCTAAAAACCACAAATGTTATTAAACTGTTCTGCATAACTATGAGAAAATGTGTTCTAAATTATAGTAACCTAAAAAATGTAATAGATATTGTCAGGTTTTATGTTAAGTTAGGTATATTTTAGACTATTATTTGCAATTCATTGAATTAGTGAGTTTTTCACTGCCATTACTTTAGATTTTCCATTCTGTCAGCAGAATATTCACCAGCTCATTCCATAATTTAAGTCCAAATGCAGTACCACTTCATAAAATGTCTTAAACTCCTGGCGAGTGTAATGGGAATGTCTATATTAAATGTGTGTGAGATCTGCTCAATATGACAAAAAGACCATTGTATTCAGTTTAGTATCTAAACATATTGTACCTAGACTAAGGTGGTGCAGTAACTAGGTAACCATACATACATTTGGCTCTATTATACAGCAGTTTCCAACAGTCTAATCATAGTCTCTTGAGTTATATTTTATAGTTAAAAAGATGTGATTTCTAGAGCTACAATCACTTAAAGGGATATGAGAGTACAAATGACATTTTCATGGTTTAAATGTAACATGCAATTTAAAGAGAATTATCAATTTACTCCTGTTATCAAAGTGACTTTAGATTTATGGTATCCTTTGTTGAAGAGTATATCTAGGTAGGCTCAGGATGGTGCACATATCTTGAGCACTATGTGGCAGCAGTGTTGATGCTCCATGTGATTGGCTGATTAGCAAGTTGTGTTATCAAGCAATTGAACAGGTGTGTTATAAAAATATAACTATGCTCAGGACAATATTGGTTAAGACTATAGGTATAAAATAATACTGGTGCTACGGTCTTAGATAAGAAGTAATATGTAAATGAAAAGAAAGAAAAAAAAGAGACCCCACAACAGCACTCTGTTTTAATCACTCAGGGTAATAGCCCCTATTAAAGTGAATGCAGCCACTATCAACTTGTGATTATTTAAATCAACAAAAATATGTAAACAAATGTGTGATAATACACAAAATAAATGTAAAGTACACCAATGCGTCTAGCTGAGCTCTAAATCTGCAGATAATTCAAAGTAATACACATAATAAAGACATATTAATAAGGGCCCACAAAAGTATAATATAATACTTATCCAGCAATGCAGTATCATCCGAGAAAGTTCCTTAAGGGTAAGGATAGTGCACTTATCCAAAGTTGTGTGGCCACAGTCCTTGAAGTGTAAACTTGAGAAGGATCCGTCCGATATGCTTGAGGAAAATACGTCCGATGCAGGAGGGAGAGAAATACGTGGGAAGCTGAAGCCGGTCACGTACACTGATCTAGTACCCGCTTGTGTTAATTGTACAGGGGGAGTGTGCTAATCTCAGACGCAGTCGACAGCCGAGTAACCTCAGTCAATTGTTGCTGCAGAGAAATCGTGAAGTCTTGTCCGATGCCTGCTCCTTTAAATATGGAACACAAATTGCGGTACGTTCTAGCAGCCAATGACATAAAGACATTTACATCACTTATTCCCCTTGTAATAGTAGGCTGAATCCTCAAGAAGATTTCGTCTGTCATCAGTGTCCATAAAGCTGAGAAACCCCAACGTATGTTTCACCTGTATGAGGCTTCATCCGGACTTGTATAACTTGCAACTTACATTTCCTCTTTTAAGGAAATACAGTTTGTAACGCCCTCCGGAAACATTAGCCAGTGAATATAAGTTCCACCTATACCTAAGGGAAGAATAACTGTGTGCACCTTTAATTGCTACTTATTACATTGTATTAAATGGATATTCAAAAATAAAATTGCATATAAATCACACTGAAATACCAGCAGCACCTTGGTTAATCGATTCAAATTAATATATTCAGATATTATACAAAAGGGGATAGACGTGAGAGATAGGCAAGAAAAATGGTTGCTGACATATGTAGGTATTTGTGTACAAATAGGTGAGGTGTATTATAGGAAATGGACAAGATTAAAGTGGCCGGAGAGTGTATATTTAAAGGGCGTTAATACCTTAAACCTGTCCGTGATCAACTTATGCTGAACAATGCTGCTGTGTTATTTACTGACCTATTACACTGTCTATTGAGCCAATGAAAATAAAGGGAGGGTGTATAAGCCTAAATACTATTGTTGGCTCAGTGACAGAAGGAGGCCAGTGATAATACACGCATTACATACCAATCAAATAGGGATAAAGGGGGCGTGTATAAACCCTTCATGCAAAACGTTGTCACCCACGGCCTCTTCTTAAAGTGAATGTAAAGTTTGAGGAATGAGTTAAATAAATAAATAATCCTATTAAAAACATGGGCACTTTCATTCATCAAACTTTAAATTACACTGCTTTTGGTAAAATACTTACCTTTTGTTTCTGCAAGCCTCTCCAGCCCGTCGCAAGCCTCTTCTTACGTCAGGAATGACGATAACGGCATCCTCCAATCACGGCTTCCCCCCAGGGGAATCATTGCTTGGAAGGCCGGTATCGTCATTTTTGACGTCGGCAGAGGCTTGCGACGGACGGAGGAAGCGCTGGAGAGGCTGCTGTTTGAGCAGGTTAGCTCCCTCACAGATTCAGCGTAGGTGTGCTCCATGTTAGCGGCCAAATGACCTAGGAAGGGCAAGCTTTGCCAGATCCATTTCTATAATCGTATTTCTAAATATCAACAGCAAATATACAGTATATATGAGGTTCATAATCATGTTCACAGGGGTTTATGTTAAACTTAATGGTTATGAATATACATAATGTGATTTGCTGTTTTACACTGTTATTGTCACAGGAGATGTTGTTACCATTTGCTTACTATGACAACCTCTTTTGGCGTGTTTTTATGGACAGGGGGAGGGGCTGACTATATATCGTTTTATTTCACATCACATTTTTGTCTGATGAAGGGGTGAGCACCCAGAAACGTCACTGGTATGCAATAAAAGGATTGATTCACTTGGCTTTAAGTCCAGAGAGTGCTGATTTCTACTTCTATATATTAAATTGTATGTAATGAATTATTTCTTTTTAAGCTGTTGTAAGTAATAATAATGCATGTAACACATACCTCATGGTGAAGTGGACTGTCACTGATAGGCTCCCAAAACTCTCACACTGACCGACAAGCTGCCAGTTTTACACTTAGAGCCACAGTCTGCAGCAGCTTGCTTGTTAGTCAGTCAGCCACTGTCTGACAGATAGTGTTCTCCATGGTGAATTCAGACAGCATGTGCACGCCATGTGGGTCTACTCTACTAGGTGAAGTAACTTTCAGCTACATGATCATGTGACATCCTTGTCATAGTCGAGCACACTGCTACTCTGGTACCAAGTTACCACTCTATAAGAACAGGAGAAGTGGACCGAGCGCTACACCCAGGGCCTTAAGCTTACTAACTATATAGCCTCCTAGTAGGCTAACAATATAAAAGTTAAAATGGGGAGAGAGTAAGCGCTAAAAAGCTTAAAAGGCT
This sequence comes from Bombina bombina, assembly GCF_027579735.1. Lineage (NCBI taxonomy): Eukaryota > Metazoa > Chordata > Amphibia > Anura > Bombinatoridae > Bombina > Bombina bombina. The sequence goes on from NC_069504.1 coordinate 1,020,584,275, forward strand.
AGTAAAAAGTACATTTTAATACATATAAAAATTTACAAATGGCAATCAGATGCATGGATCCATGTCTGACTTAACAAAAAAATATATAATAAACAAATCTAAAAATATCTAAAAATATCCAATGGAGTAAAGCATGTGACGCTGACTTAGTGAGCCAGTGATGAGGAGTTAGAAGGACATGTACATTCAATAATATAAACAACCTAAGTGAGTGATTGAGTGCACACAATAGCTGTCAACAAAGAAAAATAGCATTCACAAAAAAGAAAAATAGCATTCACAAAAAATAGTTGCAGAGATGCAATGGGTGAAACAGGAAACATAACATAGGAAATATCCCAGAGATGCAATGGGTGAAACAGGAAAGGGAGGTGCCTCTAAAAATGGCGCCAAAACAGCACCAATCATTTTAACACTGACCCTACTTAAAGCTCCCAGATTTTCTGATACAGTATAGTCTTGAGAAAGGCCTAGTCTAGGCCGAAACGTGTTGGCATACTGGTGAGCTTGGTTTTAATTACCTATATTATATATCATACACAGTGTTGCACTATTTGTTTCTCTTTTGTTCCCTTTTAGGTATTTTATCGATGTATTTGTTTGTTATGGATCTTACCAAGGATTTTTAACATCTGAATTAAGGATTTGTTTTCACTAGATCTTTAGTGCTTTTTAATATTATCACTGATTTTCTATTTTTGTCTTCTGATATTTTTGTCTTTTGATTTTTGTCTTTTTTTGACCTTTGTTTATCATTTGAATTCAAGTTTTCCACGTGGATTTTTTCACAAGTTATTTTTATTTTTATACACCTCACGGATTTACAATTTTTTAATTTAGCAGCTGAACCACAATAATTTGACCCACTCAACGTTTACATTCTACTATTATTGACTTCACGTTATATTTCTACACGTCACTTTGGAGGAAACACTACTGGATTCACTTACATATAACCGGTTGAACATTTGAACATTTTTTATGTACGCCAATTTTTGTGAACACTATTTTTTGTGAATGCTATTTTTCTTTTTTGTGAATGCTATTTTTCTTTGTTGACAGCTATTGTGTGCACTCAATCACTCACTTAGGTTGTTTATATTATTGAATGTACATGTCCTTCTAACTCCTCATCACTGGCTCACTAAGTCAGCGTCACATGCTTTACTCCATTGGATATTTTTAGATATTTTTAGATTTGTTTATTATATATTTTTTTGTTAAGTCAGACATGGATCCATGCATCTGATTGCCATTTGTAAATTTTTATATGTATTAAAATGTACTTTTTACTAGCCTTTTAAGCTTTTTAGCGCTTACTCTTTCCCCATTTTTACCAAGTTACCACTGACAGATTCCACTCACATAGCAAGGAGGCACAGCAAAGGAGTGGAACCAAGGTAGTCCATGACAATCAGTGGGCCAGGGTCACTAAGAACATGTATTACAGGCAGCACAGAAGAAAAAGCAGATTTTCCATGAGGGTTTTAATTTTCAGAAATTCCCCCATCTTTGCCTTAAACCCCTACAGCAATGCAAGGAAACTCCGCTTCCTCATTCAACACCAAAACCAGCCGGGCTTCTCCCTTTCATCTGAAAGCTACAATCAACATAAAGAGGGAGGTCTTCTGAGATTTGGAAGATTAGGAATCCTTTTGTGCCTCTTTGGACAGCTTGCCTCCTACATTACCTTCACTGAAAGATTTGGAGAACAATGAATCCAAGTCCAACAGAAGAAACATAAGCGGATGAAAGGATCATATGCAACGGTCAACTGGATGCTTCACCAACCTGATCACGAGACATTGCAGTCTTGTTTTTCTTGTCATTCCTGATCACTGTTAAAGTAGTTATCTCTCTTACTGTCAATCACCTAGATTACGAGTTTTGAGCACTATAGGGAAAGTAAAGAACGCCACAACAGTTGCGTTATTTAACCCCCTATAGCGCTGCCATTACAAGTTTAAAAAAACCCAGCTTGTGCGGGCGATATGGCTGCATTGAGCTCCATACCACACACAAAAGCAGCAGTGTTTTGACGTGCTTGTGCCACGCTTTCCCCATATACATCAATGGGGAGAGCCGGCAAAAAAAAAAGTCTAACACCTGTGATCGCTGAAATAAAAGCTCCGTAACGCAGCCCCATTAATGTCTATGGAGAAAAAGAAAAGACAGTTTAAACCTAACACCCTAACAGAAATCCTAAGTCTAAAAACTACTAATCTGCTGCCCCCGACATCGCTGATGCCTGCCTACAGTTATTAACCCCTAATCTGCTGCTCTTGATATCGCTGTCACTATATTAAAGTTATTAACCCTTATTCCACCGCTACCGACATCACAACAACCTAAATTAAACTATTAACCCCTAAACCTAACCCTAACACCCCCTAACTTTAAATTAGATCTAAATTGAATTTACAATTATTAACTAAATAATACCTAGTTAAAACTAAATACTTACCTGTAAAATAAAACCTTAGCTAGCTACAATATAAATAATAGTTACATTGTAGCTAGCTTAGGTTTTATTTTTATTTCACAGGTAAGTTTGTATGTATTTTAACTAGGTAGACTAGTTAGTAAATAGTTATTGACTATTTCATAACTACCTAGCTAAAATAAATACAAACTTACCTGTGAAATAAAATCTAACCTGCCTTACACTAAAACCTAACATTACAAAAAATAAAAAAAGGGCCTTTTGTAGGGCATTGCCCTGAGTTAAACAGCTCTTTTGCTCCAAAAAAAATACAAACACCCTATAACACTATACAAACCCCACCCACCCAAACTACCAAGGGCCCTTAAAAGGGCCTTTTGTAGGGCATTGCCCTAAGTTAAACAGCTCTTTTGCTACAAAAAAATAAAACACCCCCTAAAAATATGCATTACACAAAATAAAAAACCAAATCATGCAAAATAAAAAAGAATTACACCTAATCTAACAGCTACAACAACTATCAAAATAAAAAAGCCCACCCAAAATAAAAAAAAAACCTAGCCTAAACAAAGATATCAGCACTTTTACCAGTAAAAAAAACACAAAGACCACCCAACAGTAAAACCCACCACCCAACCAACCACCTCAAATAAAAAAACTATCTAAAATAACCTAAGCTAACCATTGCCCTGAAAAGGGCATTTGTATGGGCATTGCCCTTAAAAGGGCATTTAGCTCTTTTACATTGCCCAAACCCTAATCTAAAAAAAAAACACCCAAAAAACACTTAAAAAAACCACTAACCCCCAACGATCCACTTACAGTTGTTGAAATCCCGCTTAAAGGATCCATTCAGCCGGCGAAGTCATCATCCATGCGGCAAGAAGTCTTCATCCAGGCGGCTTCTTCGATCTTCATCCAGCCGGGCACAGAGCGGGTCCATCCTGAAGACATTGGCTGTTCCAATCAGCCAATAGGATTGAGCTCTCATTCTATTGGCCGATTGGAAGCCGGTTGTCTTCAGGATGGACCCACGCCGGCTGGATGAAGATCGAAGAGGACGCCTGGATGAAGACTTTTTTGATGCATGGATGATGACTTTGCAGGCTGGATGGATCCTTCAAGCGGGACTTCAACAACTGTAAGTCGATCGTTAGGGGTTAGTGTTAGGTTTTTTTTAAGGTTTTTTTGGGGTGTTTTTTTTTTTTTAGATTTAGGCAATGTAAAAGAGCTAACTGCCCTTTTAAGGGCAATGCCCATACAAATGCCCTTTTCAGGGCAATGGTTAGCAGGTTATTTTAGATAGTTTTTTTTATTTTGGGGGGTTGGTTGGGTGGTGGGTTTTACTGTTGGGGGGTGTTTGTATTTTTTTTTTACAGGTAAAAGAGCTGATATCATTGGGGCAATGCCCCACAAAAGGCCCATTTAAGGGCCATTGGTAGTTTATTATAGGCTAGGGTTTTTTTTATGTGTAGTTCCATTTTATTTAATTGGTAGTTAGTTTAATTTTAGTTTAATAATTATAATAGTTTAATTGTTAGTTCAAAATAAATTTTTTAAATTTGACAGGTAAGTTTTAATTTAATTTAAGATAGGGAAATTGTAATTTTAACATAAAGTTAGGGGGTCGTTAGGTTTAGTTTATTTTAGTATATTCAGTTGTGGGGGCTTTCGGTTTAGGGGTTAATAGCTTATTTTAGTTTAGTTTGTTGTGGGGGCTTTCGGTTTAGGAGTTAATAGCTTATTTTAGTTTATTTCATTGTGGGGGGGCTTTTGGTTTAAGGGTTAATAGTTTATTTTAGTTTATTTTGTTGTGGGGGGCTTGCGGTTTAGGGGTTAATAGGTTTATTCTAGCGTCGGTGTGGGCGGGCGGCAGATTAGGGGTTAATAATATTGAACTAGTTTGCATAAATAAAAAGAGAGAAGCGCTCAACCTGGGAACAAACAATAGCATAATAGCTTGTTCTATGGCTAGTTACCACCCAAGAAGCAGCCTCTTTTTGCTCAACATGTGCCTTTCACAGAGAAAAACTTTCCTGAAGCATATCAGTCATATCAGTCCTGACTGCACAGTACAGTCCAGCCCCAAAATACCAGGCAATCCCTCTCTGAACGAGAGAAACAGCAAAACCCCAGACGTACGTTTCAGCCTATTGTGGGCCTCGTCAGTGAGGTGCAGCCATATCCCTCTAGGCACACTGAGCAACGGGTCCACGTCTGGATTCCCGCATCACACGTAGGGAGACTTCCCTAAATGTCATAATTTGCATAAATAAAAAGAGAGAAGCGCTCAACCTTGGAATGAACAATAGCATAATAGCTTGTTCTATGGCTAGTAACCACCCAAGAAGCAGCCTCTTTTTGCTCAACATGTGCCTTTCACAGAGAAGATCTTTCCTGAAGCATATCAGTCTGATCCTGACTTTACAGTACAGTCCAGCCCCGAAATACCAGGCAATCCCTCTCTGAACGAGAGAAACAGCAAAACCCCAGACGTACGTTTCGGCCTATTGTGGGCCTCGTCAGTGAGGTGCAGCCATATCCCTCTAGGTACACTGAGCAATGGGTCCACGCCTGGATTCCCGCATCACACGTAGGGAGACTTCCCTAAGTGTCAAAATTTGCATAAATAAAAAGAGAGAAGCACTCAACCTGGGAACGAACATTAGCATAATAGCTTGTTCTATGGCTAGTTACCACCCAAGAAGCAGCCTATTTTTGCTCAAAATGTGCCTTTCACAGAGAAGAACTTTCCTGAAGCATATCAATCGGATCCTGACTTCACAGTACAGTCCAGCCCCGAAATACCAGGCAATCCCTCTCTGAACGAGAGAAACAGCAAAATCCCAGACGTACGTTTCGGCCTATTGTGGGCCTCGTCAGTGAGGTGCAGCCATATCCCTCTAGGCACACTGAGCAACAGGTCCACGTCTGGATTGCCGCACCACACGTAGGTAGACTTCCCTAAGTGTCAAAATTTGCATAAATAAAAGAGAGAAGCGCTCAAACTGGGAACGAACAATAGCATAATAGCTTGTTCTATGGCTAGTTACCACCCAAGAAGCAGCCTCTTTTTGCTCAACATGTGCCTTTCACAGAGAAGAACTTTCCTGAAGCATATCAGTCTGATCCTGACTTCACAGTACAGTCCAGCCCCGAAATACCAGGCAATCCCTCTCTGGACGAGAGAAACAGCAAAACCCCAGACGTACATTTCGGCAAATTGTGGGCCTCGTCTGTGAGGTGCAGCCATATCCCTCTAGGCACTCTGAGCAACGGGTTAACGTCTGGATTCCTGCATCACACGTAGGTAGACTTCCCTAAGTGTCATAATTTGCATTAAAAAGAGAGAAGCCCTTAACCTGGGAACGAACAATAGCATAATAGCTTGTTCTATATTTAACTAGTGTTTGCGATGCGGGAGGGGCGGCGGTTTAGGGGTTAATAGGTTTATTATAGTGGCGACGATGTCGGGAAGTGGCGGAATAGGGGTTAATATATTTTATTAGTGGCAGCGATATCGGGACCGGCAGATTAGGGGTTAATAACTTTAATTTAGTGTTTGCGATGCGGAAGGGTCTCGGTTTAGGGGTTAAATAGGTAGTTTATGCGTGTTAGTGTACTTTGTAACACTTTAGTTATGAGTTTTATGTCACAGCTTTGTAGAGTAGAACTCATAACTACTGACTTTAGATGGCGTTACAGATCTTGTTGTTTTAGGCTGTAATGCTTGCTTTTTAGCCAGAACGCAAAACTCATAATACCGGCGCTATGGAAATCCCATGAAAAAACCCTCATTTTTATGAGTGTGATACTGACGTTGCATTACAGCCTAAAAAGGTGTGCGGTACAGCTATACCGACAGGACTTGTAATAGCTGCGGTGCTGTTTTAATGCTGAAAATGCAATATTTTCAGCGTTATAAGCCGCAACGCAAAACTCGTAATCGAGGTGATTGTTATTTAGTTTTTGATGAGCTTTTCTTGCTATGTTTTTATATCACTTATAGCTTCTGTTATAATAAAATTTAAGTTGATGGTACGTGTGATTATCCTAATTATCTGACACTAAGTTGCCGGGTGGCTTAAATCACTCCTCTCTTTACACCCCCTCTTAAGGTGCCACTACAATCCTGGGCTACCACATAATTTCTAGACTACAGATATTTAGCATTCAGTTAATAACCTCACTTTCTGAAACACTTTGTTGTGCCACTCTAGCTAGGGATGCGGCGCCTGCTGTTCTGCTCTTTGCCTAGGGGAGAGTCGGCTATTGTCTGCGTGCGGCGGTGAGGTCATCGCCGTACGCTCCCTCCGTTCTAAAGCCGGTCAGGATCTCCTGTTGGCGTGAATCGTGCACTTATGTAAGTTACTCACTTGCTACCTATCACTGCCCAAATATAGGTGTTACTTAGTGTTCTCCTGGGTGTTATTGTTGCTGTATGCTAGACTGTTATATTGTTGCTGACCTCTGCTTGTCTGACCACTCTACCTGTTAACCCCTAAACTGCTGGATTGATATACTGCTGCTGAACTCTGCTTGTCTGACCACTCTGCCTGTTTACCCCTAAACTGCTGGACTGCTTTACCGCTGCCAAACCCTGCCTGCCTGACCACTCTAGTGGTTTACCCCTGAACTGCCTTTCCCTGATTCCCTGTCTGTTGCTGCCGAAGACTATCCTGCCTGTGGTGAGTGCCGCTTACCTCATCTTGCAAACTTTCTCTGCTCTGGGATATTCCCTATCATTTCGGCTCGACGCCGGGATAAGAAGACTATTGGCCGAGTTCGGTCTGATAGTGGAATATCCCACAAGCATTACACTCTGATTACTTCCTCTATCTCCATTCCTTTTGTAAAAATGATTCTATTATAAGCCCATCGATCCTCCGTTTTTTTTAGCATAGACGAGGATCATTTATATAAATAGAGTTGTGTCAGGACCTTTTTCCTTCATTCAACTTACTGGCCTCAATGCCCATTTAAGAAT